>NC_090265.1:807674549-808274549 GCF_040414725.1 Anabrus simplex | reverse complement strand
ATTTATCTTCATTCTGTCCCGTACCAAGTTGACTATCTTATAAACTAAAGCCACCTTATCTTCTTTCGCTGTTTCTTCAACTCCGTATATAAAAATGTTTTTCCTCATTCATACCTGGATCCCATCAACCATTTCTCTCCTTAGTTTCGCCACTTCTCCCTCCAGTACCTGGACTTTCAATCGCATTTTCTCCATCTCCGCCTCAATTATCCCTACCTTCTTCTTCAGCTCGTCCACCTCATTTTTAACGCACTGTCGCAAGTTCTTTAGTTCCTTAGAATGGTCACGTATCATCTCCTTCAGTTGGTCTATCTGACACGCCTCCTTCACCGCTTCTTTTAGCGCCTCTATCTCTTTCCACCCTAGGGCACCAATTGGGCCTGGCCCTGGGTTTAACTCCACTCCACCTATTATGAGCAGCGCTGATAGCACCACCGCCACCAGCAGCCCTACCAACACCCCTACTTCCTCACGATTCATCCTCTTGCTCAAGTCCGTTTACTTCTTCCTCCTGCATTGCCAACTCCCAATCCTCACTCGATAGTGCTCTAGCGCTATCCCCATACTTCAGCACACACTCAGAACATCCGTCCTCACTGCTTACTCGATTGAGACTGTGTCTGCTCGAATACGTTTAAGCTCTTTAAATTTCCGTCGAATATTGTTTCGAGCGTGGATTATATGTTTTGTAATCTCTTTGCTAGATGTTAACATGATGGTGTTTTTTTTATCAAGTGGTGACTGTAATTCTGTGTAAATGCAGAACCATTGGTGGTCCATAAAGGATACCTACCTTCCTTACTTATCAGCAATTAGCATGAGATCTGTCTCTTGGGTCATTACGGGCTCTTCGTCACTTGCTGAGGTAAGGGCGGGTTTCATTATATCTACTCGAGCTACTTGAATAAAAGATCTATTCAAGAACATTCTATATTTTTATTAAAGAAAATTATTAAGGAAAATTTTAGAAATTTGATGACCGCAAGGAAATGATGCTATAACGGTATATGGCCTTAATCTAAGTCACTGAGGTTGATGACCCCATGACCATCCAATTTTCTAAGCAGAAGGCTAAATACAATTAAGTTATATCGGTTGATAACCAAGTTTTCCACTTTACTAATCCCAGCACATTTAATGTTCCATCAATCAAAGTTAAATAATACAACAACAACAATGCTCACATTACTTTATTGCAGTAAAATACATTACCTTCGGACAAGTCCCCTTAAGCGTTACGTTTATAATTGAAATTTCCCAGCAAAATAAACTAAGATTTCCAGAATACCCCTTCAAGTTATTCACTTGGCTTTAAGTTATTTCACAAATACTCAGAGGCGACGCGAGGCAGGAAGATGGCTACTTTCTTTCCCACGCTATGAGATGTGACGTCATACGCACGTGTCGAAGGTGGATGGATAGAGAGTAAAGTGTTGGTTAAATATATTTAATAAAAGGAATTAGCAGTGAACGTAGTATAATGAGTGCTCTGTAATTATCTGTAAGACAATTGGTCTTTATTAATATAGATTTAGAGATTGCTAAGCCGTTTCCGTGAATATTTTATGAAAGACGCACGCGTAGTATTTACTCTCAGGATTTGAAGGATTTGAAAGAGCGGGTTTACGGACGAGCACTTATTCGCCTGCTTCCAAGGGCCGATGAAATCTCTTATTCCTGACACGCCTCAAACGTCGGTCAGCTTGTTGACGAAGATGCTTAGCTGTGTTTTCTATGCACATCGCTTGAGATGGTCGTGGGTCGCTCGGACACCTCACTACTGCGTGCCATGGTCTCACAGGAAAAGTGTTAAAATGGACCACTGATGGTATCTCTCTTATAGATTCGTGTATAGTGTTATTCACGCAGTCCTCAACGATGGGTAATACATCAAACCATTTCCAATGCTTTTGAGCACAGAAGATCAGACAGAACTTTGCGATAACCTGCATAATTCGTTCTGACGGATTTCCCCCAGGATGGCGAACTGAGCTGAGAATATGGCTAATTTCAAGCCGTTGTAACTCCTGCTTAAACTGAGCTGATGTAAACTGTGAGCCGTTGTCCGTCAATACAAACATTGGCTTCCCCATAGTTGGAATGATGGTTCTATTAAAAGCTCTCAAGACTAATTTAGTGTTCGCCTTCTGTAATGGACATAGAGACTTGAACTAAGAGATTACAACCACGGTCACCAAGACGTATCTATTCCCTCTACGTGACTTTGTAAGGACTCCGTAAATATCCATCGCGAATAACTCGAGAGGTTTAGATGGTAAGAGAGGTATCGGTTCCTGTCGAATGAGGTATGGTTTGCCTTAACCCTTTGGCATGTGTCACAGGTAATCGCAATGCTTCTTACGTTTTCTCGCAGATTAACCCAAGTGAACGTTTCCTGAAGGGTAGCGGTGACTTGTCAATCCCACCGTGACCGGTTATCCTATGGACGTGCCAATATAAGTCCCTTCCTAAGTGATAGTCGTACAACGATTCTAGACTTCGTGTATTCTTTGTCTATAAATTTTAGCAAGGTGTTGTCAACGAACAGATAGCTCTCAGCTAGCTTCTCAACTTCCTCATGTCTTGGGTCGTCTCTTGGAAACTCTCCCTTCAAGAACGAAATTAACCCGCCACAAAATTGATCTTCTTTTTGAGATTCTGGTAAACGTGCCAGCTCATCGAGAAAAGTTCTATCTTCGTCGATCAATTCTACGAAGTTCACCTCATGTTCATCCTCGGTCGGATTCCGACTCAAGGCATCCGCCAGGATATTAAACATTCCTGAATAGTGCTCGATGGTCAGATCGAACTGCTGAATAAATAGCGCTCACCTAGCTACTCCCTCGCTAGCAACTACCGTCTTCATCACAAATGTTAAAACCTCGTGATCCGTCCTAATAATTATAGGGAATCCAAAAATCATCTTTCTCCAGTGCTGTAAAGATTGAACAATTACAAGCATTTCTAATTCAGTCACACTGTATTTTAGCTCGTGATTCCTAAGTTTACGGCTAAAGAAGGCCAAGTTCTTCTTCTTGGGTTCCTCTTCTTCCTCTTGGTATAAGACTGCACCAATCCCTACGGTGGAAGCACCAGTTTGTAAGATGGAGGTCTTATCGAAATTCGGGTACCCTAGCCTCACAGTTCTAGCTAACATCCCCTTAGTATCCCGAAAGGAAATCTCATGTTCCATAGAACACTTCCATCGATTATTCTTCACTAGCAAATCTTGCAGTGGATCCACAACCCCCTATAATTCGGACAATGATCACTCTGAAAAATTGACACATTCCCAAGAACTGTCGGACGTTCTTTACCTTAAGAGGTCTTGGAAACTTGTCAATTGCCTGCAATTTCACTGTGTTAGGACGTACTCCTTCACCGTCAATGATATGTCCTAGGAATAGAATTTCCTCCTGCCCGAAATTAGATTTTTTGTGTTGATATTAAAAAACCAGCAACTCTGAGATTTTCGAGTAGTAACTCGAAATGACGAAGGTTTTCCTCGAAATCCTTCGTTGAAAGCAGTATATTATCGACATAACGCGTAGTTACGGCCTTAACTTGCTCAGTGAAGTTGCGATCTAGGGCGCGTATGAGAGCTACACCAGCATTTTTAACTCCAAAAGGTAGCCGATTGAAAACATACGTTTGCTGGTCATATAGAAATCCAGTGAACAATTTCGACTTAGGATCGAGCATTACATGATGGTAAGATCAATATTAGTGAAGCGGCGCTTGCCCCTAAACTTCCTAATAACCTCTTTAATGGGAGGTGCTCTGTCGTTCTCAGGGATTAGTCTCTCATTTAATGCCCTAGCATCAAGACACACTCTCAGGGAACCATAGGGCTTCTGAACTGTAACTAAAGAATTCACGCACGGGGTATTAGCTTTAGAGATCAACTCACTCTCTTCCATTTCACTAATTTTCCCAGCCTCCCGGCGATGTTTAAACGGCTCCCAAATATTTACTGCCAAAACATAATTGAAATTAGGAATGAATTCTGACTTCGATTCGAAGACATCCTGGTATCTGAGAAGTAGTTCTCTCAACTTCATTTTCTCTTCAGCCGTCCCTCGGCATTCTGATACTTTCTGATGTGTCAAGTCTTCTACAGCCTTTCCCAATTCAATCTGGAGGATGTCCCATTCTTCCTGGTTAATCTCTTCTCTCCCCTTGCTTATTTCCTCTTCTATCTCCCTAGGAAATGTAGCGTAATGGACTTCTTCCTCCCACACTCTGGTCTGGGAAAAGGATTGGCAAGCAACAGTCTTAACGTACCACGTGGGAGCCCTTTACCACGGACTGAAGTTGCATTACCACGTGTTGTAATCGGGGATGAAGCATTTCCTCTCCGAAAGTACTTACTAAGGCATTATGCAAGAGCCCAGTTAGAAAATAACTATGAGAAAAAAGGTTTTCAATTATCGTTTAAGGCGAGCTCATTTGGCATAATAATTCAGAAATTTATGGTGTACCAGCGACGGTTGCGTTTGACACAATCACATGCTACAGACACTGTTAGCAACGAGCGTTATCCACAATTTTTTGAAAGATGATATTACTAGCCTTCCGGAGGAGCCAACATCTGCCACGGGATGTACAGCTTTTCAGCCGCTAGAAAATATCGAGGGAAATGCTTCAGTACAGGCAATGACAATTAGAGACAATTTGAAAAACTATTTCAATACCATGGGCGCAGATGATTGGCAAAGAAACATTGTGAATTGTGGACGTCAACCAGTTAATTCACTTAATATTATTATTTCCCGAAAGTCAGAATATGGCTATGACGAAGCGTGTATCAAGTAGTATGTAGTCTATAGCAATATTAGTAAATATATAATAGTATACTGTTCTGCACAAATGAAATTCCTGAAGAACAAACCATAACAATGATCTGATTTTACAACAGAACTAATTAATTTCCATTGTATTCTGAAGTACACGTAATTATAAACAATATTTACTCCCTTCTCTAAAATAGTTACGTAAGACACACTATGCTGGATACGCGAGTGAATATATTTAAATATCGTATTCTGTTATCCTCAGCTGTGAGAAAGGTTAGCTCGATACGGTTCCGCTCTTTTCTATGTCTGGTATTTTCCATTCATAGAAGAGCCTACCCAAGGCCATTGGGTGTAAGTTGCCTATATTATTTTTGGTATTTCCTTCGACGAACGCTAGGTAGGTCCCATATTATTATTAGGATAGTCTGTAGGTGATGCCATTATGTTCCTGATATTCATTTGGGGATGAGTATTAATTCCAGTCCCCGAATTTAAATGTACTAATTGCTGAGTGTTGCTAGTTGGCGTTATTGGTGGGCGAGTAGCGTTACTCGCTTGTGAGTCTAAAGAATCATGTGACCCATTAGTCAAATTGAGTATGATAGTGTCCACCATTTCCATATATCATTATATTGTTTGCCACATGAAGGTTCGGAGCACGACTAGTTCCTCCTCGCCCACTTTCTAAAGCCATGTTTAACACAAATTACATTAAATTCACTGAAATACACTGAATATATCACACTGTATATAGCACGAGGTTACTATGGTACAAAAGGTAACCGCTATCCACGCTGTAAACGGACCGCAATCGCTGAATGCTCGAACACGACAGATTGTGTTAGGTATTGTACCAGGAAAAGTTGTGGGCAAAGGGCATGAGTAGGACCTCAGGGAGTGGAACTTGGTTTTGGAGCTGATACAGAGTAGGATAGACTCGCAGAGCGAATAATAGATGGTTAAAAATCTTTTTCAAAACAATTTATTAATTCTTCACCCTGCGATATGATTTTTGATTCAAATCTGGCATTGAAATTAAAAGTTTGAAAGTAATCTTCCTGAATTCTGTTCATGAAAATGGCATAAATACTACTGATTTCAAAGTCTTTCATATGTGAGAATATGAGGTATTGAATTTCCACCTAAAGTCTTTCTAAACCTAAGCACACTTATAATTGTAAGTTGATATGAGAAATTAAATTTTGGTTAATAGTTTTCAGTTCTCAGTTCGTCACCCTTGATATATAGCACACTTGAAAAGCCTAAAGTCTTTCTACGAGATATGAAACTGAAATTTGAAATTAAATTAATCACTTCTGAGAAATTATGGGAACTCTGAAATATTTGTTCACACGCGGCACTGAAGTTTCCACTGTTCACAAATTAATGAAAAAAAATTTTAGTCAGTTTGTTACTACTCACTTATGGCAAGAAATGTTGCTACAAAATGTCGAAGGATGGACATCTGGAATGTTCCGTGGAGAATCAGGATCGGCGATGTTCCCTTGACACACCATGTTGACGTTCCCGATGAGGTGATGACGGCTGGAACTGGATCATGTAGAATTGCAGCTCGTTAGGGTGATTTTTCGCACACGAAAAATTCACTTAGTGCGAGTAGTTAACACTGACACTGTCATTAACTGTTGAACACTATTTATGGCGTAATTGAAAGAATCACAGTCCTTCCTGTATGAATTACTATTTACAGTCGTTATTGAAACGTTCATAAATGCACAGTTCACACTTGAAAAGGCAAGTCGATAATCACAGTCTTTGAACACAGTCATTAAGTCACTAAGAATTATTTTCTGCTTATCCTGTTATTATAATGTTATATTACCTCAGAAAAGTTCTTAATTTTCACTCAAATTACTGTAAGTCGTATACTGACGTGGCATGAATAAAGGAATACAGTTCAATACTCGGAAAGAAACGAGTTCTGGTGATTCTACACATTAGTTTCTGCAGAAGTTCAATATCATAAGTCTACACGTAATGACATATTCTGTGAACGTTAAATAGTTAATGTGTGCACTTCAATAAGTTCACTCGTATTACATTCTTAAATGTCTTTAGGATTAGACTGTAGTCGCGACGCGATATACTAAATATAGTGCGACGTCTTTTATAATTCTGTCGGCGATATAATTTCGCGTTCCGGAAATACGACGGAAAGTACTTTCACCGTGACTGCGCGAACATACTGTACGCGGGCCGGTCTCTCCTCTGTCTCACTCATACAGCTGTCTACTCGTCCTTGTACTGGCTTGCTGGCTGGCTGGCCTTGGCATATATAGATACCAGCGCTGGGAGGGGTAGCATCTCTCTCGGCCATGTGACCGTGATTACGTAATTTCGTTGAAACTTTAAATTATTATAACTCAACAACCATGGGACGAATTAATTCGAAATTCACAGGGATTAACTTTTATGACGTCCGCTATAATAGTAATAATAATAATAATACACATTTAAATAGTTCCCCCCTATTTGCTCTACTCGCATAATATCTGACAACACCTACTCCTTAAATTGCTTCTATCGTAAATAATAATAATAATAATAACAATAATAATAATAATAATAATAATAATAATAACGTCCCTTACTTTATTCAACTAAAAATTATTAATTTGCATTCATCCATATTACATAAAGGTACATTCGCATGGAAAAGGTCAATAACTTCTCTCCCCTCTCCAATGTTGACGGAAGGTGAATTGCTTTTTTCATAATAATAATAATAATAATAATAATAATAATAATAATAATAATAATAATAATAATAATAATAATAATAATAATACCGTTCCGTACTTCATTCACCTATTATAAATAATAAAAAATTATAATAATTACATTCATCCACATTACATACAGGTACAATTAACATGAAATAGGTCAATAACATCTCTCCCCCCCCTCCAATGTTGATGGAAAGTTCCACAGCGCTCCAGCCGCTCCGCCCTACATCTCTCCCCCCTCTCTACTCTATAGTCTACCCGATTTTATCATCCAATAGGAGAGATCCACATCGTTCTACTAGGCCCCTCCCTGTCCTGCCCTCCCCTCTCCACGCACAGCGTGGCTCACCACAAACTTTCCATGACCACAGTCCTGAAATAGTGTTTGGTGACAACAGACTTAACATCGGCAGTCTAGATAAATACGTAAGTTTTTCACTATATTATAATTGTATATAATTTATTTTTTGTCATTACTGTTTCATGTTATCACTTATCTCTCTATCTTTGACAAGTTTACGCTACGTAAACAATACTGTACATATATAAGCTTATTTTAAGTGATTTGATAGAATCTGAGGATGTTCTTGTAGAACGAAACATGTCATTCTTTGTATGTTAGTGTGTGTTTTACAGATATGCTTTTAGTGTTTTAATTTACATTGTATTTGCTATGTGTTTGACAGACTGAAAAGCCTTTGCTACATTTAACTAAGTCAACACTGGAAAACATGGCTTCATTTTTAACAGACTAAAAATTAGACATATAATCAAGATGTGAAATGGACTGATGTGAAAGGGATTGATCTTTCATTTATGCATTAATTTTTTAGCTTTAGCATACCTGCCTGAACTTTCCTGGCTAGATTCGTCTTTTTTCTCATTTAAAAGGATTGTACATCACATTAGGACACTTGTCATTAAAAATATCGTCACATTCCTTACACACATGATTCAGTGAATTTATATATAAGAGCTGGACAATTTTCCTTTTAACTTGAAGCCTACTAACAGAAAGAGAATCTATAAATTTTGCCGCAAAAACATTCAAAATATCCCTATAAGCAATACTTGCCATTACATTCGGGTACAGCAAATTTGCATCATTATCATCACAATTCTTAAATCACCCATATTTTCTTCAGTTCTTGACAACGCATTACGGCATTCCAAATGGGGTATCTTGGAGCATAACCAGCCACACACATATGCATATCCATTTTCCTGAATTAAATCAAAACCCACATATCACACCTACAACAACACATCGGTATTGAAGATTAACTGCTGCACTAATACAATAAAATAAGCTTATTATATTTTAAGCCAGTTAAAATATGAGTCGCACAGTTTAGAAGTTTAGGAAGTAGGCCTTCTATAAAATATATTTTAAGTGGAAGAATATATAAGCAAACACAGTATTTACTTACATTTTCTTGTCACGAAGGAAATGGAAGAAGGACCGCGAATCCTCATGCACTTCATAGTTATTGCAGCCAAACGCAGCACATATCTTTCCACTCATATTGACAGGAGATATAAAGGAATGACACACGCTATTATTTACTTGTGTCAAATTAATGCCAAACGCATAAATAACCCCAGAAGCTTCACAAACAAATACACATGCTCTTATGGCAGAATCAGTAACTCTCAGGTCACTCCACTAGACAGAACTTTAATCGCTCCCTCGATATCCCGCAGAGTGTCGCGCATTGTCTCTACTGTATTTGGTACGGCAAAGGATTGCTGTTCGGTTATGAATATAGGCCTACAGATTTCCTCGAACAATTTTTAAAGGAAAGTTGATTAGAGTGCAGCATGAAGAAATACATTATAATCACAAGAAAACATACTTTTTCAAATATTCATGTGTGGTTTATACTGCGCTCAGTAATAAGACATGGATGAATTTTTCTGTATTCAAAGACAACCGCCTTTTTACAATTTCTGGTAAAATGCACATTCGCTCAAAAGGAGAATGAGAGCATAGTATTTATGTTCCTTGCACTTGATATTTTATCAGAATTAATTTTAATTATTATCGAAGTATAATTCACATTCCATGTAGATTAAAACCCAGTGGAGACCCGCAACAAATATATCTATAGGTTCAATTTTTTCAGGGAAAAGTATCTGTGAGGAACTTTTGAAACAACATGCGCTTTTTTATGTGAGTGACTGTACAAAGGAACAGCGTTGAAGACTGCAGGCTACGATTTACAATTTCTAGGATGGGAATGAAAGCATTTCCACCAAGAAAAGTAACATCCTTATTATCCGTTCAGTAATACATAATGTAAAATTTAAAAATGTCTTATGCTTGATTTTGAGCGATGTTCTACTGTTTTGAGACTTTCCCCGCTCGTTGAGTTTCTGAAAATGGTATCTTATAAATAACATTCTAGGGGGTCCGTTGTCTGCAATGTCATTTATTTCACCAAATTTTGATATATTTATCTGTTTCAGGTCAATTCAAAATCATATTAGTAGTTTTTAGCTTTCGTGTCTGTTTGTTCCACCATCATGGGTAAACGGCTGAATAGATTTCGACCAAACTTCATATTTAGAGTCTACTAATCCAGGATCAGGTTTTGATATGCATATCATTTAAAATCACTGATGAGACTGGGGTATTTATATAAAGACCAGGACATGTTTTTTTATTGGTGTCTGTCTGGTTATCTGTCTGTTTGTATATTCCGAATTGGAAAACTGCTGGGTTTATTTCAACTAAACGACGTATTTGCATTCTACTCACGCAGGATTGTGTTATCAGGTGCATGATGTCATGGTAATCGAATATGTTTTGCCTTCAAGTGTCATGGCCGCCAGTGGCTCAAGATGATTGAAAGATGGCCAGCAGATTAGGAGTCTATATTGTTAATGTCGTTGTGTGTGCCATTTCACTGTTAGGAATGAACATCTTGGAACAAAAATGGACGCTATGCCGCGAGAAAATTTAACACGACACGCAAATTTAATCGTCAATGTCGTGAAGACCGTATTCATATCAGGAATAAGACGAGAAATAGTATCAAGAAAGGCGGTGAAAAAGAATGAAGGATGCAGGATTGTTACAAATTTATTATTACAAAGAAATTCCAGAAGAAATCATCTCAAGCTGCACGGTACAACACATTGCTACGTAAAGAAGATGGCATTGGTAGAAAAAGGCTCCAATAGAAAAGAATTTGGAATAATATCAGGAGAAAATAGCAAGGCTACAGGAGTATTGCGTAGAATCGCGTGTTAATAAGTTGAGAAATTGAACCGACTTATTGGGAATCTTTACGTAACTGGCTACGTCACAAGACACCACGCAGAATTAGCAGATGTCATTCAAAGTCACTGGCAAGAAAATAATAAAACTACGGCAATTGAAAACAAGATATAGAAAACTAAATCCTTTGGTTAGGATGTATTTGATCAGTGTTAATCAAGTTTTGCGTTCGTAATGTTATTTATTTTAAGTAAGAGGTTAATTTACATCGGTTGTGGATATTATATCGACATTGTGGTTAATGTTATGAGTGAGTTAGCTTGTTATACCACGAAATGGAGCTGATGTGTACGATACACAGGTTATATTTGGATCATAAGATGACATATGATCAATATGAAATAAAACTGAAGAAAATTGAGAAGGAAATAGAATATATAAGTGGATAAATGATAGTTATGAATTCATATGCGTCAAGTTAAGATATATAATATATATATATATAAGGGTTATTGAAATGAAGGGAGAGATATGATGCGAAGAATATGAAACAGATGATGTATATGAAGAATGATTGCGTAAAAAGATGAGTAATGATGGTGATGATTACTATTTCGTCGAGAGAGAAGAGATGGATGTATTTAAATTGTGGACGCGATTTAAGGTTAAGAATGCATGTATTTAATTCCATAACGTATATTAATACTTCAGTATTCCACATCCAGCATTAAATATGATCCATGTAGTTTACATATGACGGATAGGTACTGGTAGATCATCAAAATGAATCCATATAGGGAAGAGTGAGTGGAATTAGCCCACATTACCCAGAATTCTTAACCACAATAGTGTTTATGTTAATAAATACAGTTAGATTGCTTAATTGCTCATTTCAGTGATATCACTGAAGAGGTTATCCATAATTAGATGATAAAGATACTGGTTATTAAAGTATTCTTAGATGACAGACCACAGAATTTGGAGAAATGATGTTAAATAAAGTGTTATGAATTATTGGTGACACACTAACAGGTCGCACATGATATAAGAAATTGATACGTGATTTAGGAATTTATTTTAATTTTAGGCAAATGATTAGTAATGATAATTTTTGGTTATTTTAAAATATAACAATGTTAAATGGCTTATCTTTTATCCTTTCTTCCTTGAAATTTTGAATATAAAAGCCACTGAATCTGAAATATTCCAGAAATTAATAAGATGACTGATGTTTTCCTTGTTCTAACGATTAGTGATGGTGATATAAAGCATGATTATAAAATATTGACAGCTACATGCAGGCAAATAGATTGATAACTTCTGAATAGATCTGAAATATGTTATATAACATTTTTGAAAGATAATTTAGGGAATTATTTTGTGTTCAAGCAGAAAAATTAATAACCAAAAAATTAATTTAGAAATGTCATAATGATGAACACCTCTAGATTATTTTCTACTTTTCAACAGAAGCAATGTGTATAGTCAAGATTTACTTTTTATATTAAAGATATTTGAATATTTTTATATATTACCTTAGGTGAGGAAATAGAGTTTCACAAAATATTCAACATCCAATCTATTTCAAGATTATTAAATTTAATAAAGTGATATTAGATACATTTTATTCCTTATTTTAATGATACCTTAGGTTAAATAAGTACTTTTGAATATCCGTAGATTAATTATTATAGTTATTTATGAATCCTTATGTATTAATTCGCGAGATGGAGACGTCCAACGAACGGACTTGATGCGAATGTAGCCGTTTAGCTCACCTGGTGACTTTACTCTCGGAATCTACGACCCGAAATGGATACTTGATTGATAGATAATGATCATTTGAGCTAGTCAGGATTTCTTTGCGGCCCGCAGTGGACGCGGGAACGGCGCACATATAATCAACTGCAAATTCCCGTGCGAAGGACGCATACAAGTGCTAGTTTAAAATATATCTTCAACCATTTTTATCTGAACATCCCCTCTGGCTGAATGGTCAGCGTACTGGCCTTCGGTTCAGAGGGACCCGAGTTCGATTCCCGGCCGGGTTGGAAATTTTAACCTTCAATGGTTAATTCCAATAGCTCGGGGGCTGGATGTTTGTGCTGTCCCCAACATCCCTGCAACTCACAAACCACACATAACACTATTCTCCATCACAATAACGCGGAGTTACCTACACATGGCAGTTGCCGCCCACCCTCATCGGAGGGTCTACCTTACAAAGGCTGCACCCCGCTAGAAATAGCCACACTATCCGAACATACCCTGCAACAGTGTCATGCCAATGAGCATGTTTCGATTTGTAGTGACATTCTACATGATACCTTTTCGACATAACAGACTACCCTCATAGTCGGCAATTTGCATGGTTCACTGTTAGCACAAAAGAAAATGTCGTTCTCCCCCTGTCTCTCTGATGTGAAATTCGGCAAGTCCCCTTCTTTTCATTATTTTCTCTCATAATTTTGAACTCTGGTATCGCCGCACTGATCGAGTCTGTCTGGCAGACCTTCGTCTGGCTTTGATCATCACGGCCTGTGACCTAACCGCAACGTCACTGTGGCTGAATAACATACAGTACTGATGGGCAACGGTTTCGCTCGAGACTCTTGACTAACGTCACAGATCTGAAGACTCGCGAGAATCTCGAGACCGATTCTCCTAAGCTGCATTGTTTGCGACATTCCAGTAACCGCAAGCGTAAGCTAGATAGTATATCAGCAGCTATTGCGTGAAATAATGTTCTCATTTGGAAAAATGTGTGCCGATAAATTTTGTCTAAAGACTGGAGGAATATTGCATGTTCAACTATGAACCCCTTAATATCATTGCGTTGTTGTTTGGGTCATCAGATCATAGACTGGTTTGATACAATCCTCCAAGCCACCCTATCCTGTATTAACATTTTCATTTCTACTTAACTACTGCACCCTACATCTGCTCTAATCTGCTTGTCATAATCATACCTTGGTATACCCCTACCGTTCTTACCGCCTACGCTTCCCTCAAAACTAACTGAGGAAGTCCTGGGTATCTTAAGATGTGTCCTGTCATTCTATCTCTTCTTCTTGTCAAATTTAGCCAAATCGATCTCCTCTCACCAAATCGATTCAGTATCTCTTCATTCGTGATTCGATCTACCTGTCTCACCTTCGGTATTCTTCTGTAACACCACATTTCGAAAGCTTATATTCTTTTCTTTCTGAGGTGGTTATCGCAGTTATCGTCCATGTTTAATTCAGAAACACCTTTCTTATTCCTATATCAATGTTCGAATTGAGCAAATTTCTTAAGAAAGCTCTTCCTTGCTTGTGCTAGTCGGTATTTTATGTCCTCATTACTCGTTAGTTATTTTACTACTCAAATAATAATATTCATCTACTCCCTTTAAGACTTCATTTCCTAATCTTACCTACATTTCCTGCCTTCGTTCAACTGCACACCTTTATATTTGTGCTGGACTTATTTATTTTCATTTTGTACTCTTTACCCAAGACGTCGTCCAAACAATTCAGCAACTTCTCGAGATCTTCTGCAGCCTCAGATAAAACGAAAAATATCATCGGAAAATCTCAGAGTTTTGATTTACTCTCCTTGGACTATGATTCCCTTTCCAAATTCCTATTTGATTTCCTTTACTGCCTCTTCCATGTAAATATTGAAGAGGAGCGGGCACAAAATGTATCCTTGCCTCACTCTTTTCTGGATTGTTGCTTCTTTTTCAAAGCCCTCGATTCTTTTTACAGAAGACTGTTTTTTTATACAGATTGTAGATAATTCTTCCTTCTCGTTATTTGATCCAAATCACCTTCAGAATTTCAAATAGCTTGGTCCAGTAAAATTTATCGAATGTCTTTTCTAGATCTATGAATGCCATATACGTGGGCTTGACCTTTTTAATTCTATCCTCTAAGTTGTCAGACGTAAAGTCAGGATTGCTTCACGTGTTCCTACATTTCTTCTGAAGCCAAATTGACCTTCTCCCAAATCAGCTTCAACTTGTCTTTCCATTCTTCTCTAAATAATACGTGTTAATTTTGCAGGCATTTGATTCTAAACTAATGGTGCAATAGTTTTCACACCTGTCAGCACCGGTTTTCTTGTGAACAGATATACCAACATTCTGGCGAAAATCGATGGACACACTGGATGTAATAATTTTGCCATGATTGTTTCTCCTAAGGCAGTCAGTAATTCAGTGGCAACGTCATCAATTCCAGGTTTCTTTTTCCTATTTAGGTCTACCACAACTCTGTCGAACTCTGATCTCTTTTCCATTTCGTCAGCTCAACAACCTCTTGTCCCAGAACCAAATGATCTATGTCTTTACCTTGATACAACTGTTGGATATGTTCCTTCCATCTTTCTGCAATGTCTTCTTTCCCTAGAAGTGGTTCTGAATCTGAACTCTTAATATTCATGCACCGAGATTTCTTTTCTCCAAAGGTTTCCTTGATTTTCCTTGATGGAGCATCTACCTTTCCTAAAACCATACAACCTTCAACATCCTTACACTTCTCCTTCAACCATTCCTCCTTAAATATCTTGCACTTTCTACCCAATTCATTTTTCAATTGCCCGTATTCTTTCCTGCCCTCTTCATTTCTTGTATTTTCGTATTTTCGTACTTCATCATTCAGGTCGAGTATCTCTGGAGTTCTCCAATGATTCTTAGGTGGTCTTTCCTTTCTTCCTAACATTTCTTCAGCAGCCCTACTGACCTCCTTTATCACGACTCTCCATTCTTCCTGTACTATGTTTCCTTCAGCATTTTCATTTAGTCCTTTTGCAATTTGTTCCTCACCCTCACACTCTTTTCTTCAACTCCTGTAGATCCCATCTCCTTCCATACCTTCCTTTCTTCTATTTCAGATGGCATTTCATGACCAACAAGTTGTGGTCAGAGTCCGCGTCTGCTCCTGGGAAAGTTTGCAATCCAGCACCTGGTTTCTATATCTCTGCCTAATGTTAATAAAATCTATTTTTATGTCTTCCAGTGTCTCCAAGTCTCATCCACGTATACAGTCGTCATTTGAGGTGTTTGAACCAAGTATTATCAACGAATAAATTATGATGTGTGCAGAATTTCAGTCAATCGACTTCCTCTTTCATTCCTTTGTCCCAGTCCGAATTCTCCTACTCTTCCTAGGCCTACCACTATATTTCCAGTCTCCCACCACAATTTGATTCTCGTCGCCTTTTACATATTGTATTAAATTGTCTATATATTCATATATTCTTTCGATTTCTTCATCATCCGCTGAACTAGTAGGCATATAGACCTGCACTATTGTGGTGGGCATTGGTTTGGTGTCTATCATGACAACAATAATCCTTTCACTATGCTGCTCGTAGTAGCTTAACCGATGCCCCATTTTCTTATTCATTATTAAATCAACTCCTTCATTTCCCCTGTTTGATTTTGTGTTGATAATTCTGTAGTTGCCTGCCCAAGAATCCTGTTCTTCCTGCCAACCTACTTCACTTATACCAAGTACGTTAGCCTATCCGTCTCCCTTTTCAGATTCTCTAACCTACCACAACGATTCATACTTCTAATATTCCGCGCTCCTACTCGCAGAATGTCAGATCCCTCTTCCTGATGATCGCTTCTTCTCGTGTAGTCGCCACCCGGAGATCCGAATGGAGGACAAGTTTGTCTCCGGAATGTTGTACCCGGGAGGAAGCCATCATCAATACCTCATTCATACAGAGGAAGCTTCATGTCCTCGGGAGTTAATTTCGGCTACAGTTTCAGCCGTGTAGCATTATCAACACATCTAAACCATGTTGAGTAATTTTACAGGGCCATATCTGTCAATCATCTTGACTGCCGCCCTTTCAACTTCCTAAAGTCTGTTACTCCCCTTTCGCTGAACCATTCGTTAATCTGGTCTCTCATCAGATACCCATCCGATATGGTTGCACCTGCAGCTTATCTATCTGCTTCTTTGGGACCCCAAAACCTCCCCACCGCGGAAAGGTCACATGGTTCGCAGGTAAAGCAAAAATAGAATGTCAGTTTCTTAAACGGTTCATGAGTTGTTTGAGGTGGATATCTTAGCTTAATAACTGCATAATTAATGAGTAACTGTAGATAGGATGTACACCTACCTTGATACTAGAGGTGTGCATTGTTCGAACGTCAGGCGGGGCAAGATGCGCCTAGCTGCATATGCAACCACCATTACGCATGTGTGGAACGTGTAATATGAAATGCCTGAGTTTGTTCCAATTCTATCGGCAGGGTAGTGGTGGGCAATGCTCTCGAGACCGATTCTCTTGTGCTGCGATCTGTGTGACGTCCCGTAACTAGGTCCATTGTATACCATCAGCGTTTTCATATGGAAACGTAGGTGCCGATACATTTAGTTAAAAGCCTAGAAAAGAATTGCATGTTCAACTTTGATTCCCTTAATACCAATAACAAAAGTGAAAACACAAATGTCAGTATCTTAAACAGTTCACGAGTTGTTTGAGGTGGACATCTTAGCTGAATAACCCTGCATAATTTATGAATAACTGCAGATAGGATGTACACCTACCTGGATACTAGAGGCGGGCATTGTTCGAACGTCAGGCGGGGCAAGATGCGCCTAGCTGCATATGCAACCGCCATTACGCATGGGTGGAACGTGTAATGTGAAATGCCTGAGTTTGTTCCAATTATATCGGCAGGGTAGTGGTGGGCAATGCTCTCGAGACCGATTCTCTTGTGCTGCGATCTGTGTGACGTCCCAGTAACTAGGTCCATAGTATACCATCAGCGTTTTCATATTATTATTATTATTATTATTATTATTGAAACCAATACATTTACAATGATCACTTTTCACCTGTCGCTTCACTCTAGACTCAAATGGCACCTTTTAGTAACTCTCTGTTTGAGTATAGTCACTCAATCCCTTCTACAAAAATTGAGAACCTCAAAAGATGTACAGTCTGTAAATCACATATATACTTAGCTCGGAGAGAGGCTTCTTTCTTGATTCTTATTTCTTCTCACTTTCTTCTGAACTCTGGAACTCCAGTTGACTTCTCAAAGGGATATGCAAATCCAGACGCTCGAACTCAGACAGTCCCTCTTATGGCAAAACTTCACTTGTTGCCTCTTAGAAGCTACTTCTTATTGTAAGACTGGCTGGTGTACCCGTGCTTCGCTACGGAATTCTCAGAAAGACTGACTTTGTGGTTTCCCTAACTGAAGTCAACATAGGGCATTACAAAAACGTCAGTAGGAATGTAGCAATGTTATCCCACAAAATACTCGACCAAATAAAAAACAGCACATTTTCTTACTTTTAACGAACAGTACTAAGGTGCCGATCTAAAAGTCCAAAGTTCGAGAGCTGGAATGACCAGGCCGCAGACAGCCGTGCACACTTCTCTGCCATTATTCCGTTAAATATGCACACTTCTCATTCCAGTCAGTGCCTCAGAGTAGGGATTGAATAGCTCGAATGCTATGGTGAACCAGTGTGTTACGTAGTATCGGAAAATTTATGAAACAGAGGAATGACATGCTAAAGAAGAAAGTTACCTAACTCCCCAGCTACTTCCCGCCAATATTTAAGCAGACTGTTACACTCGTACGACTGGGCGAGTTGGCCGTGTGGTTAGGGGCGCGCAGCTGTGAGCTTGCATCCGGAAGATAGTGTATTCGAACCCCACTATCGGCAGCCCTGAAGATGTTATTCCGTGGATTCCCTCACATTTTCACCCCAGGCAAATGCTGGGGCTCTACCCCTTAATTAAGGCCAAGGACGCTTCCTTCACACTCATAGCCTTTTCCTATCCCATCTTCGCCATAAGACCTAACTGTGTCGGTGCGACTTACGGCAAATTAAAAAAATACTCGGTACGCAGCAGTAATCCTATCTATCGGAGATGAGTGGCAACAGAAGACAAAGCACATCACAGTGAACAATGGTCAATGTAATGATATTGTTGATCAATTTTATGAGCTTTCTATATTGTAGGTCTTCACATTTAGTTTTCTTTCGACTCTGTGGTATTAGGGCGTCTTATAAAATTAATTATAGCGTAGACTGTAGTTCCTTATTCTACGACTTTACATACATACCGATTTTCATTAAATTATATTTATCCATTTTCACATGACTCGGCGCTGATAAGGAGTTAGTAACAAAAATCCAAATTCATGAATATCTCAGATCATAGCCGGTATGGTAACAATGAATAAGACATAAATGATCGGAAATATAATAAAGAGTTTATTGCGGCCGAATGGCCATAATGATACATATATGTCATATTCTTTTTAGAATTTGACCTACATAATGATCGGAAATATAATACTACCTAACTTTTATGTAATACTTATCGATACGACCAATAATAACATAATTCTTTGGGAATTAAATGTTAGGCTTGCCTCTAAACTACTATTTCATTCAGCGTGAATAAAATTATTTATTGCGTAGATTATAGCGACTTTGCATACCAATTTTCATTAAGATAGGACAATTAATAACATAAATATTAGAGAATTCTTTTGTTGGCCTTCCCCTAAACTGTCATTTTTCTCAGCATGAATGCAATTATTTATGGCCTAGATTGTAGCGACTTATTCTTCGACTTCCCCTACCAAATTTCGTCAAGATACGACCATTAATAACAAATATTTGAGAATTAAATTTTAGGCCTTCCCCTAAACTACCATTTCACTCAGTGTAAGTAAAATTTGCATGGCCTAGATTATAGCATCTTCTTCCCCGACTTTGTACCAATTTTCAATAATATATGACCACTATTAACATAAATATTTGAGAATTAATTTTAGGCCTTCCCCTAAACTACCATTTCAGTCAGCGTGAATAGAATTATTTATTGCCTTGATTGTAGCGACTTATTACCCAATTTTGTATACTGATTTTCATTAAATGCTCTTGAGCCGTTTTCTCGTGTGCAGACAGACAGACAGACAGACAGACATTACGGAAAATTAAAAAGTGCATTTCCTTGTTACTGTGGGCACGGCTGATACAGAAATACCATACTTTTTAAATTCTGAGCAATGTACGGATAAAACTCTTGTGACTGCGCTCCTGTGACTGATTTCTCGTACGGGGTCTAAACTCTCCGTTTCGATTCCCGATCATGGATAACTCTTCTATAAACTGAGTCACTTCAAATTATGTGTAAAATTATCCCAAATAAACGGCCGTATTTAAGCCTGGTAAGTTATAATGCTGAACCCTCTGGTCTTTATTCTGACTATTAGGAAAGAGGAACGCCCTTGTCATGAACTCCCGATCTTCCGGCACGGACTCTCGTTCTCACCTCTGACATTTCTTACGGAAATTCTCTCTCACCTCAACCGGAATCTAGGGTTTTTGCAAGTTAACACTATTCTTCTAAAATGCCACTCCTGCATGTGACTGATGTGTATAGTGTGATTAGTTCTCGTGGCTCTACTACCATCTAAGGGTGTCTGCGTCCTAATATCTGCCGCGTGTGCTTGAGGGTTAAATTCGATACATCCCCCTAAAGGCCTCATGTTGCCTTCTAGCTCCTTGTTGTGACCGAGGCCTCGGTTGTGACGCCTTTCTTACTGAAGATTTATTCCACAATTTTACTACACAACACTGAACTTATGTTTCCACTAAGGCATAACGAGTAGAAGAGAAAGTGTGAGCTCTTAAGTTGTTCCCTCTTGGCTAGTATAGGGACTATGATGACTCGTCCGCTAGGGGCAGCACCGTTACTATCTGAGGGTTGGTATCCTAGTTGTAATATGGTTGTGTTCGGTAGTGTTGTCCTGTGAAGGCAAAAACTTAATTGTCGTGCATTATTGTTATGTGGAAGTGAAGAGCGTGTGATTTGGTGATGGTATTCTTTCATTTAGTGTAAATATAGTGCTGAATTTACAAAATTTACAAAAATACCGACGAGAAAAAGATGCCTACTTGCTTCGTTCCAGGATGTAAGTCCGGCTACAAACTACAAAAGGTAAACACTTCTTCAAACCACCTAAAAATGAAGCAGAATTTTCAAAATGGGAAAAGGCGATTACCAGAAAGAACAAAAAACTTTCCGACAAGTGTGAAGTGTGCGATTCACATTTTTCGGATGAATTTATTGTTAAATCAGATTCATTTGTAATACAAGGCGAACAGGTAGAAATTCCTAGAGATAGATGGAAACTGAAAAATGGCGCTGTCCCTCATATATTCCCCAATTTGCCACAATATCTCACGAAACAATTAAACAAAAGAAAATCACCCCAAAAAAGACAGCCTCCGAAACGGAGGAAAGTTCAAGAACCAAATCACACAGGCCTCACCGCGAATTAAATTTCCATGCTTTTTCCGAGACTGATAAAAGAAATGAAATAGATTCATACACAGCTAAAAAGACAATAAGTTCACTTAGAAACAAACTAAAGAGACAGGGACGTAAGTAGTATAATTGGTTGGTTCGGCGGCCACCTCCTCCTCCGGCTCTCGGGAGGTCCCACCGCCTCCCGCGGGAAATTTGAATTTTTGCGGGAAATTTGAATTTTGGCGCGAGATTTGAATTTGTAAACAAAGCCACGTGCTTTTTTGACAGCTGTCATCGACAACAACGCATCGCTAACCTCAGTGGTACCAACTTAACCTAACTAGCGCGAGGTAAACAAATCCACGTGTTTTTTGACAGCCACGTGCTTTTTGACAGACAACAACGCATCGCTAACCTCAGTACTGCCATCTTGACGGGCCTAAACCTCAGTAGTACCAACTTAACCTCACAAGCGCGAGATAAACAAAGCCACGTGCTTTTTGACAGCTGTCAACCGCCATCTTTAAACTACAGAGCACCGTGCTGCCCTCTTTATCGCAGTAGCTGTAAATTCGTCACCTGTCATCGGCAGTGCTGCCATATGGCGGGCCTAAACCTTAGTGCTACCAACTTAACCTAACTAGCGCGAGATAAACAAAGCCACGTGCTTTTTTGACAGCTGTCATCCGCCATCTTTAAACCACAGAGCACTGTGCTGCCCTCTTTATCGCGGTAGCTGTAAATTCGTCACCTGTCATCGGCAGTGCTGCCATCTTAACGGGCCTAAACCTTAGTGCTACCAACTTAACCCCACTAGCGCGAGATAAACAAATTCACGTGCTTTTTTGACAGCTGGCATCCGCCATCTTTAATCTATAGAGCACAGTGCTGCCCTCTTTAGCTACTTACCTATGAAATGTGGTGGCGGATAATTTGAAAAATGCTTTTTGATAGCAGCCATCTTTGAGCACCGTGCTGCCCTCTTTAGCTAGATACCTTTGAAATGTGGTGGCAGGCAATTCCACATGACAGCAGCCATCTTTAATCAAGAGAGCACCGTGCTGCCCTCTATGTGGTGGCGGAAAATTCTACATGCTTTACAAACTCACGCGCTTTTTTGACAGCCGTCATCCGCCATCTTTAATCAACAGAGCACAGTGCTGCCCTCTTTAGCTAGATAACTTTGAAATGTGGTGGCGGCAAATTCCACGTGCTCTTGTATGGAAACAAAGCCACGTGCTTTTTTGACAGCTGTCATCCGCCATCTTTAATCAACAGAGCACCGTGCTGCTATCATGCGGGTAATTTCGTCAGCTGTCATACGCCATCATTAATCTACAGAGCACCGTGCTGCCCTCTGTAGTAGCGGGCAATTTGAAAAGTTCTGTTAGCTGTCATCCGCCGTCTTTAATCAAGAGAGCACCGTGCTGCCATCTTTAGCTAGATACCTTTGAAATATGGTGGTGGATAATTTAAAAAGAAAAATTCTATAGCAACCATCTCTCGACGCTAATTGCATAAGATGGTGGCTATACATGACTCCTTAAGGGTGCTTACGCAAGATGGCTGCTATACATACGTTCTTATGAAACGGCCTTGGGATGCTTGCGCAAGATGGCAGTTATACATGACTCCTTATGAGATGCCCTAGGGATGCTTGCTCAAGATAGTGGCTGCTCTTATAGGACGGCTTAAGGGTCCTTGCACAAGATGGCTTGAGACACCCTAAGGATGCTTGCGCAAGATGGCGGACACAAGAAGGCGGCTATACACAACTCCTTATGAGACGCTTTAAGGGTGCTTGCGCAAGATGGCTGCCACTCTTATGAATAAAGCTAGCTTAGAGGCTAACGTGACGTGCTAGTTCGATTCTCTAAATTTAGGGCTTAAATGCAAAATGTTAAATATCTCGAAAACGGTGCACCGTAGAGCAAAACGGACAAACTTTTTCAGCCTAACACGTAGGTTCGTAGTATGAGGAACAAGAAAAACATAGTCTAATGATGGGATCAACGGTTCGGTTCCTACTTAGGCCCTTTGGTATTTGCTCTGTTTTAGCTTGTATTGAAGCGAGTCTTCGTAACATGATCAGGTCTAGCTATGGTAGAGAGTATAACGTACCGTGCTGGTTCGATTCATTAAATTTGGAGGCTTAAATGCAAAATGTTAAATATCTCGAAAACGGTGCACCGTTGAGCAAAACGGACAAAATTTTTCCGCCTAATACGTAGGTTCGTAGTATAAGGAACAAGAAAAAACATAGTCTAATGATGAGATCAACGGTTCGGTTCCTACTTAAGCCCTTTGACATTGGCGGCTATCTATTTCTACAAGATGACAGCTGACGAAAGTGCCCGCATGATAGCAGCACGGTGCTCTGTTAATAAAAGATGGCAGAT
The DNA here is from genome assembly GCF_040414725.1 of Anabrus simplex. Classification (NCBI taxonomy): domain Eukaryota; kingdom Metazoa; phylum Arthropoda; class Insecta; order Orthoptera; family Tettigoniidae; genus Anabrus; species Anabrus simplex. The sequence goes on along the minus strand of NC_090265.1, from coordinate 808,251,097 downwards.
GACACCTGTCAAAAAAGCACATGGCTTTGTTTCCAAACAAGAGCACGTGGAATTTGCCGCCACCACATTTCAAAGGTATCTAACTAAAGAGGGCAGCACTATGCTCTGTTGATTAAAGATGGCGTATGGTAGCTGTCAAAAAAGCACGTGAGTTTCTTTCCAAACAAGAGCACGTGGAATTTTTCACTTTGCCGCCACCACATTTCAAAGGTATCTAGCTAAAGATGGTAGCACGGTGCTCTCTTGATTAAAGATGGCGGATGATAGCTAACAAAAATTTTCAAATTGCCCGCTACTACGTGCTTAAGGTTGTAGCCATAAAGAGGGCAGCACGGTGTTCCGTGGATTAAAGATGGCGGATGACAGCTGACGAAATTGCCCGCATGATAGCAGCACGGTGCTCTGTTGATTAAAGATGGCGGATGACAGCTGTCAAAAAAGCACGTGGCTTTGTTTCCATACAAGAGCACGTGGAATTTGCCGCCACCACATTTCAAAGTTACCTAGCTAAAGAGGGCAGCACTGTGCTCTGTTTATTAAAGATGGCGGATGATGGCTGTCAAAAAAGCGCGTGAGTTTGTAAAGCATGTAGAATTTTCCGCCACCACATAGAGGGCAGCACGGTGCTCTCTTGATTAAAGATGGCTGCTGTCATGTGGAATTGCCTGCCACCACATTTCAAAGGTATCTAGCTAAAGAGGGCAGCACGGTGCTCAAAGATGGCTGCTGTCAAAAAGCATTTTTCAAATTATCCGCCACCACATTTCAAAGGTAAGTAGCTAAAGAGGGCAGCACTGTGCTCTATAGATTAAATATGGCTGATGCCAGCTGTCAAAAAAGCACGTGGATTTGTTTATCTCGCGCTAGTGGGGTTAAGTTGGTAGCACTAAGGTTTAGGCCCGTTAAGATGGCAGCACTGCCGATGACAGGTGACGAATTTACAGCTACTGCGATAAAGAGGGCAGCACAGTGCTCTGTGGTTTAAAGATGGCGGATGTCAGCTGTCAAAAAAGCACGTGGATTTGTTTATCTCGCGCTAGTTAGGTTAAGTTGGTAGCACTAAGGTTTAGGCCCGCCAAGATGGCAGCACTGCCGATGACAGGTGACGAATTTACAGCTACTGCGATAAAGAGGGCAGCACGGTGCTCTGCAGTTTAAAGATGGCGGATGACAGCTGTCAAAAAGCACGTGGCTTTGTTTATCTCGCTCTTGTGAGGTTAAGTTGGTACTACTGAGGTTTAGGCCCGTCAAGATGGCAGTACTGAGGTTAGCGATGCGTTGTTGTCTGTCAAAAAGCACGTGGCTGTCAGAAAACACGTGGATTTGTTTACCTCGCGCTAGTTAGGTTAAGTTGGTACTACTGAGGTTTAGGCCCGTCAAGATGGCAGTACTGAGGTTAGCGATGCGTTGTTGTCTGTCAAAAAGCACGTGGCTGTCAAAAAACACGTTTCCGTGGTTTCCCATTTTCACACCAGGCAAATGCTGGGGCTGTACCTTAATTAAGGCCACGGCCGCTTCCTTCCAACTCCTAGGCCTTTCCTATCCCATCGTCGCCATAAGACCTATCTGTGTCGGTGCGACGTAAAGCCCCTAGCAAAAAAGCACGTGGATTTGTTTACCTCGCGCTAGTTAGGTTAAGTTGGTACCACTGAGGTTTAGGCCAGTCAAGATGGCAGGAGTGAGGTTAGCGATGCGTTGTTGTCGATGACAGCTGTCAAAAAGCACGTGGCTTTGTTTACAAATTCAAATCTCGCGCCAAAATTCAAATTTCCCGCCAAAATTCAAATTTCCCGCGGGAGGCGGAGGGGCCTCCCGAGAGCAGGAGGAGGAGGCGGCCGCCGAACCATCCAATTATACTACTGACGTAATATAATGACTATCCGTAATAAATTGAAAATAGCTAATGCTAAGATTTTGTTGCTAGGAAAACAACTAAAAGATTTCAAATTACAGCCAAATTATTCAAGTGAGACGACATTAAGCAGAAAGCAAAGGGTGATTATTGACACCATACTAAAAATGTCAGCTAGGAAATAAGAAGGTAATGAGATATGATAATGAATTCCTTTTAGATAGTCTCTTATTTAAAACTAAATCACCTAAGGGCTATAGACACTGTTTAAGACATAACATACTTCTCCTTCCTTCGGAGGATCATCTGCGAAAATTAGTTAAAGGTCTCAAGTGCCCTTACTTGGTGACACCCATGCCATTAGTGCTATTGAGAACTATTTCTGGGATGAGAAGAGTGAAAACAATCGCACGGGAATTCTCATATATAACGAAGTAAAACTGGGAGATGAGGTTAAGTTTAACACCAACTCATTAAAAGTTGATGGATTCGTAAATTTAGGAGAACACACACACACCCAAGAACAAGGGAAAAATAATCTCTCAAATCGTGCGTTAGTGTTCATGTTTGTGCCCCTATTGCATAATTGGGTTCAATCGGTTGCTGTGTATGCAAGCCGAAATTCCACACCTGGTGATATTTTATCACTAATTTTAATCCAGGTGGTGTTTGTTACAACTGGAGCAAATTGGTGCCAGAATTGTAGGTTTCGCCTCCGACGGAAGTCAGTCTAATAAAAAGGTGTGGAAATGTTTAGGAATAAATGGAAAAGAAGGGAAGGTCGTGTGCTCTATTTCTAATCCCTTTGATTCTAGTAGGAGACTTTGGGCCTTTTCAGATGCTGTACATATAGTTCAGTGCATCAGAAAGAATTTTCACGACAAAAGGACGGTCTATTACAATAATGAAGTTGTGGACTTTAAATTCTATCGACAAGTTTTTGAAATGGATAACTGCCATAAATTTGCAGGTTTGAAAGTTTGCCACAAGCTAACGTCTGCACATATAGACCCCACTTCATTTCAGGGCATGAACGTGAGACTTGCTTTTCAGTTATTTAGTAATTCTGTTGCAAATGGCATAAAGTTCTTTAGACAGTTAAACTCTGAGGGATTTGAAGACAGCGAACCGACAGAAACGTTCACAAGGGAATTAAACATCCTAATAGATGTATTCAATACTTCTACACCGGGCGGGGCTCTTTATAAAGATTCAATAGGGCATCAAAACTTAATAAAATGGAGAGATAACCTCAATAGGAAGAACTAATACTTTTGCTTCAGAAAGAACTCTTGAATCCCTAAGAGTAATAGGTGTCTGAGTATTTATGGAATAATGGATTCCGATATGTGTTCACAGCCAAATTTAATCAAGATCCACTAGAACGGCACTTTGGTCTACGCTCATTAAGTTGTGACGACCACCCTTCAACAATAGATTTTCTGAATTTACACATGTTGCAATCTATATATACCAACCAAACTTGTCCTGTCATCGGGTAGTAATTGTGAGCCCAAATTTGAACTGGCACTGACATCATTCCTCAATCAAATGAGAACACTGGCTAAGAAGACAGGAGAGACAAATAAGGCTGTAGTAGAAAATGCACAAAAGAAAATAAGACAAGCACTAGACTTCACTGAGAACATGGATGACCACTTACCGGACTGGGAGAGCAATTTAGGTCTAATTAACAGTGATAACCGCAGTCTTGTGAAGGAGTGTTTGATTTATTATCTAGGAGGATATATAGTACGCAATGTATCCAAGGTCGCAAAATGCCATAAATGTGTCAGCCTGCTTCACGGAAAGCCTACAGAAGAAATACTTGCCGCAGCCCTCACATTTATTAAGGACTATAGCAATAAATACAGCAGTGACAGCAGTTTCCTCACCCATCCCTCAAGAGCAATTTATAATGTGTTCGTGCAAGTTGAAAGTGTAGTGGAACAAAAACACTCCTGTGAACATAGTCTATGGGGCGATGTATTTTACAAGTGTTTGGACAGTTTGCACTAGGGTTGGGCACTATGTCCCTGTTTCGGCACAAGGTGCCGGTGCATAGTTATGTTCCGCTGTTCCAGAACACCGAGTGTCAATTGTTCCGAAACATTCTCAAACGAGCCGGAGACACTGACTCGCTGTCCCATCAGAAGCGCCACTATGCACTGCCCTTCGCGTACTAGCTGAACTGTGCAGCGGGCGCACGAGACGCGGGACTGTAACTGCGCAGTGTAGAGAGAACTTCGGGAGGCAACATTACATGCTCCGCGCCAGTGGGAACTGGGAGTGTGCCTGTACGGAACGTGCTGTGTGGTGTGTGCCTGTGTGTAGTTATGGCCATGGTCCAGCATAAAGCTGCAGGGAACGTGAACGAACAGTCGGAACACTGAAATTCGCGCCCAATAATCACGTTAAAGGCTGCTTTTAGGTTAAGATGTTTCCGGTCAATATAAAATACACATAACACGGTTACAGTGGCAGTGCAGGTGTTTAAAAGTAACCAATTCAAGAATATTTTCACCAGTTGAATGTATTGGCCTGTATTGTGAGTAATTAGTGAGTAATTAATATCTCGAAAATTTCCCTCAACACTTTCTCGGGGATTGACGTTAAACATTAATTTGGACATTAAGGAAACTTTTAACCCCAAGAAAAATATGGGTCGTCGCTTTGGAATTAAAAATATAACTGGATGAATACATTGTTGTACTTTCGTGCTGTTAGGCCGGGCGCACATTGAGAAGCAGTTGGCCGCAGAGCAGGGAAGAGCAGAGCAGAACAGCGCGAAGCTTACGAAATTGCGAAGTGGACGTGAGCGCACATTACCACGCAGGGTCTCGTCGGTTTTCAGAAATAACATGTTTTCTTTAGACTCTGTGATACTGGGGCATCCAGTATAAAGAGGCTCTTTTTTTCTTTTTCTTCAAGCATTCGCGATTTTTCTCATTTTGTTAGTCATCTTCACAATTTCCCTAGTGCTGATGGCAACGCGGTTATTCAGCTTAAGACAATCGCAATAAAAACAACCACCTTCGCCAGTTTACAAGACTGAACACTATTTCTATGTTACCGATGTTCGGCGTTCATATGGACTAAGCAAAGAATTTAATTCATGATTATTTTTTATATTTTTTACGTCACACCAACACAGATAGGTCTTATGGCAACGATGGAATAAGAAAATGCTAGGAATGGGAAGGAAGCGACCGAGGCCTTAATTAAGGTACAGCCCCCCCCAGCATTAGCCTGGTGTGAAAATGGGAAACCACGGAAAACTATCTTCACGGTTGCCGACAGTGGGGTTCGAACCCCCTATCTCCCGAATGCAAGCTCATAGCAAGGCGATCCTAACCGCAAGACCAACTTGCATGGTAAATTCATTAATAGGATCACAGTGGGGGAGAAGAAAAAATATGTATTTACAAATGTACTGCTAGATTTTCATCTAGTTGTCACAAGACACAAGATACTAAAATCAATCAACATTGACAATCTGTTGTGAACGCGTTTGCATTTAGATTTGACAAGACATGATAAATGATTTTCCGTATTTATCTCTTCACATAAATGTGATGATGGATGACGGCGACGGAGTCGGCGATGATGCTCTCCATAATCAGCATTAGATCTTTGTCTTAAATTCTATATGTTGCGAGAACTTGGGTCACGAATTGTTTCATAGATATATAAGGATTACATTCTTTTGTTTGCTGTTTGTTTAACGTCGCACTAACGTATCGAAGGTTTTCGGCGACGGAAGATTGGGAAGGTAGCGGGCGTGGCCCAGCATTTGCCTAGTGTGAAAATAGGAAACCACGGAAAACCATCTTCAGGGCTGCCGACAGTGGGGTTCGAACCCACTATCTCCCGAATGCAAGCTCACAGAGGCGCGACCCTAACCGCACGGCCACTTGCTCGGTGGATTACATGTTAGGCCTTTCTCTAAACTACCTTGTTACGCAGCGTGAATAAAATTATTTATAGCCTAGACTGTAGTGCCTTATTCCCCGAATTTACATACCGATTTTCATTAAATTCTGTTCAGCCATTTTCTCACGAACATACATACATATGTACGTACATACTGCATTGCAGACCACATGATTCACGTAGTACCTACAAAACATGGTGAGACTGAATGGCTGTGGTAATTTTCTCCTCCATTTCTTAACTAACTGCGTGAAACGTGCGCAGGAAACTGTATTTCGAAGACTGCGGGTGGTAGGCGGAAGTAGGTGCAGAACCGGCCTGCTCTGCTCTGTCCTGCCCTGTCTGTCAACTTGCGATGGTGCAATGATTTGTGTGGATTACAAAAATCTGCTCTGCGCTGCACTGCTTTAGCTGCTTCTTCTGCGTCCCAATGTGCGCCTTATGCTCTCTGCACTTCGAATTCCTTCCCTCTCAACTTCCATTTACTTTCTTCAATATCTCGAAAATTTCCCTCAACACTTTCTCGGGGATTGACGTTAAAAATTAATTTGGACTTTAAGGAAACTTTTAAGCCCAAGAAAAATACGGGTCATCGCTTTGGAATGAAAGATATAACTGGATGAAAAAATGTTGACACTCCAACACAGGGCGGCACACAGACGGTATCGACAGGCAGACAGCCAAGGCCAACTAATCTATCTAGTGCGGCCTTGGCACAGCACGTTCGGTTCAGGCACATTCCAACTGAAGCGGAGCATGTCCTGTTGCCTCTCGAAGTTCTCTCTAGGACGCAGTTACAGCCCTGTGTCCTGTGTCCCGTGTCTCGGCACTCTGTACCGAAACACTCCGCCTCAAGTTCCTAATGTTGCGGAACAAGTGAATGTTCCGGTCTGCCCAACCCTAGTTTGCACAGTATCACAGTTCGAAAGAATTAGGATGCTGCGATGACCATGTTGCGGACATTATCCCTAAGCTTGTGTTACATTATATGAAATGTCGATTTTATTTTGTAACAAGACAGGTGAGAAAGGAACTGAAATCTTCTAAGACCACAAAGTCTACCCAAGAGCTATCTAAACTATCTGACAACTGACTTCTGGAAAGGTAAGCAAAAGCATAATATTTTGCATGCAATAATTGTCTTTTATTCGTATGCTGACTTGTAAGCTCAAGCTCAAATACTGCTGGGAGAGCGGCCTAGCGGATGAACCGATGAACTAAGGGAGTGATCACACTTCTTCCTTCTACTCGCTATGACTAAGGGTTTACTTGATACTGAATTTTATACATTTAATAATGCTCTATATGCGCTCAAATGGCATTGCTACACAGTTGTTCACCACATCAACCAATGACCCATTATTTCTTGATGTTGAAATACACTTTCCTTAAATACACTTGCAATTTTTTAGACCCTTCTCTCTTGGAGGTCACGGGTTCGAAACTTACTCTGGCCCGTTCGCTTCACAAGGAAGTGCGGTAGGTCGCGTTTTGACCCGCGGTCATGACAAGGTAAGATTGCTGCGAATTTCTTCCTAAACTGTGCATATGATTTTGCATTCTATTTGACAATAGCTTTCACCACGTCTGTAACTGGATTAAAAAATAATATTAAGGACACTTCAACTTCAGACTGGCGATTACCTCTTTTAGATATGGCATTGTGTAGTGGGATGCACACTGTCTGTAACATGTGTAGATGCAAAATATCCATTGTGTAAGCATGGTCATCGCAGCTTATGGATCTTAGAATATCAAAGTGCCCTTCCAAGGGGTTTTGGTTTCATTTGATTATAGGCACGCAAGAAAAAACACGGCTTAAAAAATACTGTGTAAGTTCTACTGTGATTTTATGTGTCATATGCAAGGATTCAACATTTCTCTCAGAGGCAAATGTATAATATAATACCTTTAAAATTAAGCTCATTTTACACAAACGATAACATTTCTCGCATTCGGGAAATAATGCTTCATTAGGAATTTTGGCATTCAGTGCATCAAAAATATATTTTGTTTCCTCGCTGAAATTTCTGTGGCTTCGCTTCCTTGAAAATAATTAGTGTGTTCGTCTCTAGAACGTATTGCATTGACCACAGCCCTGCTGAATAACAGGAACGCCAAACGAGCATTTATTTTTTGAAAACTCTTAGGATTGACGTGCGAAGAGGTTACTTCTGGACATAACCGCAAGCCTGCAGAATCCTGGAGGTTATCATTTTCATACACTAGCCTGTAGTAGTTGAAGCTGATACTGTGTGTGCCCTCAGGTGGAATTTTCTTTGGTCAGAAAATAGTTTCTAATGCGTTTGAGGATATGAACTGCATCTGAAAATCTCCAAAACTCTTTACAGGAGCTCACGTTATTCAGAATGCTTACAGGGATTGAGTGTGCACTAATATCAAGATTGTGCCAAGCTCTTTTATGTCTATAACTTCCGCCACACACAAATCCAACAACGTGAAGCCCAGCATTTTTCTGTTGAATAATAATTTTATTTATTATTGTTGATAGTATATCACCTGTGGTACAATTACGACTTGCGCATATTTCAATGGGTTGTACCCAGTGCTTTACGAGTGGTAAAAACTTCCGCACTAAGGCTTGATTTTGCAATATATGCTTTTTTATCTTGTGGCGTGAGTTCAGCGAAGTTCATGTATCCATCTAATTTTAAGGAATTGCCATTAAACTGTATTTCTTGTTTTATTTTCACTTCGTCAAATATTCATATTCTTTACCTGTTGTCTTCATCCTCCTCCTCCTCCTCCTCCTCCTCCTCCTCCTCATCATCATCATCATAATTGTTAAAGGCTTGTGAAATGACACTGGCTGAATGATTATTGATACCGTATGAGCACTTCAGGCCTTCCAATAGACTGTGAAGGTGTGATGGTAATGGCAGTGGCAGAATATCATGTTGTCTACAATGTCTGCAACATTTTGGGGACTTAATTTTCAATAAGAGTACTTCCAGTAGAACTTCCTTACCACAACGCATGCCTTCTGAACTGATTTTAGTATTGCTCTTCTTCAATATCGCATCAATTATTTGTTTCCTACTTAGTATTTCATTAGTAATATATTCCTATTTATTAGATGATTTAATTTCTTAAAGTTCTCATTCTAGTTCAGCATTACCATTCTGTTCTTTTAATCTTCTGCTAGAGATATGGATAGAGAAAAGGGAACTTCTTTACGATATTTACAATCCAGGCAGTCTTCCTTGTAGCCTTCAGATACCAAAGAATTAAAAATTCTTGTCATTGTTAATACAGACACACACAGTCTAATGACATAATTTATCCACCCCTTCCAGGTTCTTCAATGTAGGATTCATCTGTCTCATTACTCTGCATGAGGCCTAAACATGTATCACAGCTTATCCTTCTAGACGTTATTGTTACTACATACCCAGAAATGTATATTACCCCTGACATCTCAAAATGCCCAACAAAACTGTCACATGATGTGAGTCCGACTTGTTTATCACTGCATATTTGGCCTAATATAATCTGTGTGCTGGAATCATATATTTCTAGTAGGCTACAGTCAAACTGCTCTTTTCCGTACCTAGATGAGTGCAAGCCTAAAACACTCTTCATCCGAATGTAACAATAATGTCCAGAAGGATAAGCTGTGATACATGTTTAGGCCTCCTGCAGAGTAATGAGACAGATGAATCCTACATTGAAGAACCTGGAAGGGCTTGATAAATGGTGTCATTAGATTGTGTGTTTGGACTAGAGGTAGCTATGGAGGGACCAGATTAAGAGTCGGTGGTTTTAACTTAAATACTTAAAGTACTCCATGAACCCCACCGGCGTGTATATATGTGAAATGTGCGGGCGACAAGGTGGAAAATATCACATCCAGTGGTGTACAATAAGGTCATAATCAATATCAGTTTGCAGTAAGGAAGTGTAAAATTTTGAATACACAAGACAGTCCGTACTAAATTCTTGATGTAAATTTAAACACTTCTTTGCCATTGGTTGCAATAAATAATATTATAAATCAGAGAAAACAGAAGTTCTGCCTCGGTTCTTTTCGGTTTATCGCATTATTCCTGATCTTCTTAGGACAAAGCATGGGAAAGTGTATGTAAATTCTTGTGTCACGGTAGGGATTTAGTACAATATATGGAATCTGATACTTGAACGGCGTAAACAGGAACTAAGGGGTGTTCTGCGTTGCCGTTGTTATATTTAATGCAGGCGGAGTGTTTAATAAAATATGTAGGACTAGTGGAGTTCAGTAAGTAATGAAACGTTTATACGCTTGTGCTAATAATTTCATCATTTAAGTGTGAAGACATCAGTGCCAAAAAATATTAGATCTCAATAATCAGTAACAAAATAATCAACTGCTGGAAACAACATCAACAAGTGCACAACATATACAAATTTGCAGTCATGGGATATCGGTAACTTACATCCATCAGTCAGTCAGTCGGCCAACCGTAAGGAGGTTACCGGTATGTTAAATACAGAATATAATGATAGTTGTATTATTGAACACCAATTGTTGACAGTACACTTCAAAATAAACCAACATACAAACAGGATTCTTCATTGGAAAAAAGAAACAGCATTTAGTCAGAATATGACTATTGTTTTAACCTGCAGTGGATAGCAATCTTTAGGCGACGTGAACGTCTCCTTTGAGATCCTTTGAGACCCTCCAGGCACTACTTGTTCTTACTCCCATGTCTCTGGCCGTGCGTTCCTGAACGTTGCTCAGTGGGTGTGACATTATTAAGGAACTTGTACTCTTTTGGCTAGTAATTTGAGATACCTGTCACATGAATTGAAATGAGTATGCATCCCTGCGCTCTCTGTTGGTGTGCCTCGTTAATAAGGACCCAGGCAGTCTGTGGCGCCCCATGCCCCACTCCGACAATGAGACAAATAGTTGAACCGGACAAGTGACTAGTGACCTTTGTAGTCAAGCAAGATGTGTTTTGAATCAGAAGCAAATTGGTTTGTGTGTCAGAAAATGATTTCTGGAAGAGTGGATTTTGATCCCGGATAGGAACCCTTATGGGTGTCAACTTTTCAAGATGTATACTTCAAGTCGGCAATAGCGGCTATTTGATTTATTATGGATATTTATTTTTCTTTTAGGGCAAATCAGTTTTTCACGTGCCCATATGGTAACCTACTGATCTAATTTTGTATTTCTAGTTATGTAGGGTGGTACACGATATGTAACTCTTTAGGATGCTGTAAATCTAAATAATATGTCGATCTGATTCTGGTAGCCGTATGATCGGGAAATGAGCTGTACATGTTATTCAAATTATCCTGGTTAAAATCCTTAATATGGAAAAAATGATATTCTAAATTAGTAATCATCCCTTCTAGTAAGCTTTCAAGGCGATATTATGGTTCTAATTCGTGGTTAAGGTTTATTCAAGGTGTTATGTGAACATCACATACCGAGTGTAGGCCTAAAAATTTAAAACTGCATTTCGAGGTATTCTTCTTTAATGTAAACGAAACCTCAAAATTATTAGTGGCCGCGTGGCTGGATTTATCTACGCTTATTGCCTTGCTTATGATTATGTATTGTTGCTCAGTTACGAGTTTGTTTGATGATGATTTGGTTTTTTTTGCCCTCTCTGTTGTTGAGAGATAGATGGCTGTCTTGGAATGTCACTGATGGTTGGAATTGTGCTTGATGACTTGGTCATTTATTCTGCTAGCTAATCCGTTAAATGCGGATCATTTTTATTGAATTATTTTTGCTAGTCAATTTGTTGGTATTGCCAGTTGATTGTGCATGTCAAGTACCAAAATTCCCTTTTATTTTTAACTGTATTCCCTGCCTAGTTAACCAAGGCCTGGTCTAATTTTGAGGTTCCGGATACTGTTCACACTTTAATAATAATTGTGATAAGAATGAGTGATTAAGATATAATTAAGGTTGTTCTGAGGTAGTACCTCAACCTTTTTTTTAAAATCTTGATCTAAGAAATATTTTAACTTCTGATATTATTGGTTTCATCATATTAATTTATTGACAAGGCATTTCTTCATTTACTTAGTCAAATTTTAACTGCATCTATAGGTATAAATGCGTTAATTAAAAACATTTAACCTTAATGGTGTGGCTCATTTCATATGACATTGTAAGCAGGGTTAAAGCTTTAGGTAAGAACTTGATCCTGGCCTTTTGATGATTCTACTCTTGGAGTTGGCTTCTCCTTTCCACTTTGAATTCTGTCATCGGTAAGTATTGTTTTGTGACAATTGCGACTGATTAAATAACAATAATAATTTCCAGAAAGTAAACACGTAAGTTAAATCAGTAAAAGCTAACATATTACGACTCCGCATGATACTACAAATGCGATGGAGAGCAAGCTCAACCACCTGGCGATAGCATTGCTAAACTATGGCATTGGTGGTGCTGTTACCTTGGCAACAGACCATTTCGAACAGAGTTAAATAACCTTTTCTCGCTGTTAGCGCCAAACGTCGGACTCCCACTTTCTTGGGACCTACTATAATTTTGAGTTCATACTGCTAAACATATTCTGTAACTGTTTCAGTAATATTATCTTCTACGTATGCTCTTCAATCACTTAGCTTGTTATATTTATTCGAACATATCCATGAAGAATAAAACGGATTTCATAGGCTACACAGATTGCTCCGCTCTTTCACCTTGACCTCCGCTGTACGCTTCGAGTTCTAATAAATTTTATACTGAGACCAATGGCTGTTCGTGACTCCAATGACTTCGGATTGTATCTGTAAGTTACTCTGCACTGTCCTGCTCATAGAGTTAGTAATTAATACACTAGCTGTACTCATCAATGTAAATAGGGGACTTTTAAATCTGTGAGGATATAGATATGGTTTAAAATTCTTACATGCAAACATTCTCAGGTACAACAGTATACTTGCGATGCTTCTCTCCATTAAGAAAGAAAGCCCCAAAATAATGCATACAGGAAAAATGCGTGATAAAAGAGGACAGTGTTCAGGTGCAGGTAAGTAACACAAAATCAATTTACTGTTCATATTAAGTTTAGAAGGAGGGCGCGTATGTTTCGCTATCTCTTATGTGAATGACCAGGACTTCGGTATAATTCTGCCCATTGCCCGAAAATGTCCTCTCTCGTACGAAGCGAATGAGCGAGATTTTAGGCCTACAAATGTTGGCGAGATTTTGGTGGTAAAGTATATGAAATGTTGTCATCGCCGGTTTAGAAGTTGGCTTTCTGAGCCCAAATTGGCAGGTTCAAGCCTGGCTCAGTTCGGTGATATTTGAAAGTACTCAAACATATCAGTCTATTGTAGATAGATTTAAAGGCACACCGAAAGAACTCCCGTGGGTAAAAAACATTCTAAACGTGATTACAAGTGGAAATATGACACTCGGTTATGGTTTCAACCTATTATGGAGTTTTTATTTAGTTTTTCATGAAATGCATGATTTGCTTTAAGATTAAAACTTGTAAAATAATTTCCGTTAATAGAAAGGGAGAGTGATAAATTATATGTTTGAAGAGAACTGTATATATACTTATAATAATTTTTTAAAATTTGCTTTACATCGCACGACACAAATAGGCCTCATGGTGACGATGGGATATGAAAGGACTATGAGTGGGAAGGAAGTGCCCGTGGGCTTAATTAAGGTACATCCCCAGTATTTGCCTCGTGTGAATATGGCAAACCAAGGAAAACCATCTTCGGGGCTGCCGACAGTGGAGTTTGAACCCACTATTGCCCGAAAGCAAGCTTACAGCTGTGCGGCCCTAACCATATGGCCAACTCGCTCGGTCAATAATTTATTGTGCTTGTGTATAGTCCTATATGACATTTAAAGGAATAATATTGATAAATGTAAAGGACTCAGACGTTCACTCGGTATTGCAAATCTATTCTCTAAATTGTAAAGTCTGATAAGATATGGATGGGGATGGACGAAGGGAAAGCAACAGAAAATATATTTAGTAGCTTTTAGTACTATAAATACACACAAAATTGAAAAACCGAGTACAATCCCAGTCTATCATGCACATTTTTAAAATTCTCTTTTTGTACCAATTTGCTTTATGTCACACCGACACATATAAGTCTTACAGCGAGTATGGGACAGGACAGAGCTAGGAGTGGGAAGTAAACTACTATGGCCTTAATTAAGGTACAGCCCCAGCATTTGTCTGATGTAAAAATTGGAAACCATCCTCAGGGCTGCCGATAGTTGGGTTGAAACCCAATGTCTCCTGAATGCAAGCTGACAGCTACGTGAACTAAAGTCTGCAGCCACTCGCTCGCTATCATGCACATGATTTTGCTGGATATTCGCTTTCAAAGGCATGGCCATTTAGTGAAAGGAAAATGTCATCCCTTATATTTCGCAAAACATTAATTTTAGTCTTCAAGGTAAGATCGCGAAGTCAACCCAAGTAGGCCAATTCACATGACAATAAGTTTCACTCAAGGATACATATCTCGCGTGGGCGCCCGCAAGGGGGGGGAGGGGGGCGCTTGCCCCCCCCCCTGGAATTCTAAAAATTTGGTGTTCAATTGTTTAATATCATACCAGATCATTTCATAAACTGAACTTACTGACAGTCATCTAGCATCTGTTATATTCGCAAATTTCTGTAAACAATTTAATGTTGCTGACGTTATATTGGTATTTATATTCAAGAAAATTGTTAATGTGCCCCCTCTCCCCTTGGAAAAGATCATGCGGGCGCCGATGCATACCTGTGAAATGATACGCCATTGTCCTTTATGAACCTCTCTATGCAGCCATAAGCTGCACAGGAGACTGGCAATTACCTTCAGAGAAGTATATACCGGAATTTTAATTTATCGGGAAACTCCAGTAGTGACAGTGCCAAACAATCTAGCTTTCGCCAATCAGCTCGCTCTCTCAAACTTCGCACGCGACTGCAGCACCACTGCTACCTGTAGTGTACCATTTTCTAACTATATGGTCTTGCTGTCCTGTTTATAAATCGAGTAGAAGCTCTCTGCTAATTTAAGAGAAATTTTAGAAGGAATGTTGGTCAAATTGTTACGTATTTTATTTTCAGTGTGTTATTATTCACGGAGTATTTATGATAATGAGAGAGGGGATGATTTCTTTTAGTTTCCATATCCCATTAAAGATGAATAAATATGCTCCTTAATGTTACGATTTTTGATTTGCCTCATAAATTTTTGAGACATACTTTACTCCACCACAAAATTATTTTTATCATTAGGCAATCATCCTATCGTGTCGTTCCCATCTCGGCAGTCTTCTCTTGATAGGAATTTTGTGTTGAAGTGTAGTGATTAGCCGGGGGCGAGCACGAGATTTTAAAATTCATTCATTTCCTTTTGTAAAATATATAGATAGTATTTTCACATTCTTGTGTGTTTTCGACACGATAGTATGCTCTATTTAGAAGATTACCTTGAGAGTACGTATAACCTGATATGTTTACCGGAAAGTAATAAGAGTTCGAAGTAAATGACAGTTCCAGTTGTATATTATTAAAAATTAATTATGAACAGCTCGTATTGTTCACTGAACCACATTATTTATTCTGGTTTTTGTCAGAAATTTTTCTTGCAATTTGCTATAGTCTATTTTGACGATCGAAATTGAGGTTAGGATGTATCACATTTCACTTTCCTAGAGCGGAAGAATGTATTTGTTTATCATATATGTATGATTCATTGTTTTATATAGTATACTAGATTCTATATCCAAAATCCTGAGGCGTGTAATATTTTTGTTTACAGTGATAGAGCATCTCCCTCAAGAGCTGAGAGATAGATTTACGGAAATGCGAGAAATGGACTTGTCAGTTCAGAGTGAGTAGGCCTTTGACCCTCCTGTTAACAGATTATACATTAGTACTCTAATCCCTTTTCATTACGCTTTTCAATTCCTTAACATGCACATGGTTTGTATTTATACATGTAAAAAGTAAATGTGATTAAACCTACACCTTAGCATGTGGGTCAAGCTTTTATGTATTTAAAAACAAATATTTTATAATTATTAAATTATTTTATTTGCATGCCACTTTGAAACACGTTTAGGAAACTCTGTACGGTATGTAGTAAAGGTAGATTGTCATCCCTTGGACTTGGTCCCCAGAAGATGGTTCTTTATCATAATCATCGAGTTTGCACTGGCTTCTCACAAAGGTACCTGGTATTCAGATCTCGACTAGTACACATGGGATATTTGAATTGAAAAGTCATGTCCCTGTGGCTCGGATTCCACATAAAGGAGACGATTCTTGCCTCTGATTATTATTTTGAAATTGCATAATGAAATATTTATTGCAGCCAGCGACTATATATAAACATAAAAATAGAATATAGAGAACTCTTATTGCCATCAGTGTGTGGTGCAGGGAATAATTTCTCTTTACATGATATTTTCCACACATCAACACTCCAGAGTTTCCAAACACAGTCTATTTCTGGTTGGTGAAATCTTGAATTACCACATATCAGATGGTGAATTCCATTCACTGCAAATCTAGTTATCACTTGATGCAACTTCTTATTTGCTTGGATACAGTCCTGAACTATCATAGTATCACTGGCATGGAAGTGTGCCTAGATTTCTTCTCCTTTTGTCATTTGGTCACGTAGGGCAGCCTTGTATCTGGTTTTTGCTGGCTGAAGCATTGTAAGCCATAGTTCTTCTACATAATACTGTTCTTTGGCCAATACAAGATGGGATGTTGTGGACTTAGATAGGCATACGGCCTTCTTGAGAAAAGTTGCTTTAATTTCCTCGAGTTCTTTAAAGTGCCTTTTTGAGAGATATTTCCTGATGTTTTGCTGCGACAAGCGATAAATTTATGTGGAATTGTTTTATGGCTGTTCCAAGAGATAATCTGCTGTGATGCTTTAGGCTATATCATTCATTGCTTTTATTGCTGCATTGACCTTGTCTTTTAATGTAAAGTCACATAAAAGAAAACTGCTAATTTGCTTTACTTTTATTATTAATTTTGACTGTCATGGTCATAATGATTTTGTTCTACTCACTTCCTTAGGCTATCTAATCTAAACTAGAAACAGTAGGCTACTTCTAGATACATTCTTCTAAAGCAAGATTCTAACCTGTAGATTCCCTTAGTTTTAGAATCTTGTGTTCATGCGTGTTGGGTGTAATAGTAAGTTCAGAAATGATGCTTTTCGCAGTGTTCATCTTGCTGATTGACTGCAGTGGGGAGTAAAAGTGATGAGTGCTAGGATGGCAGTTTGTCGGTAGGATCTTGGGGCTCCGTAATTCTCATTAGTTTCTCACCTGTTCCTAACCCCTTGTCTCATTCTAACATTATCATTATGGTCATACTGTTGTAATTCATTTGGTGTAAAATGTTTAATTCTATATTTGTGAAAAAGGGCCATCTTCTGCCTTGAACTTCAATATTGATGGAAACCTCCTAAAAAATACCTTAAAAAAGTTTCTTTTGTGTCAGGCTCCATGTGGTTTCCCAGTAGAACAGGGAAAACTTGAACCACGTAGAAATCTCCCAATAGATTGCTTTCTGGGATGGCGCGCGGCTGTGAGCTTGCATCCGGGAGATAGTAGGTTCGAATCCCACTATCGGCAGCCCTGAAGATGGTTTTCCGTGGTTTCCCATTTTCACACCAGGCAAATGCTGGGGCTGTACCTTAATTAAGGCCACGGCCGCTTCCTTCCAACTCCTAGGCCTTTCCTATCCCATCGTCGCCATAAGACCTGTCTGTGTCGGTGCGACGTAAAGCCCCTAGCAAACAAAAAAAAAAAAAGCTTTCTGGGATTGGTTCATCCAAGGTTAACAGTAAGAAGCAGGGTTTCATTCATGAGTCACCTCTCTGTAAATGTGGAGAGGAACAAACTATGTCTTTAGCTGCATCTCCTGTCTAATACAATGCATTATGGAAGACTGTTGACGGAAACAACCAATGGGGTGACCTTGCTAAATAATTGTCATTTGTGAATTAAAAAGAATCCTTTTCTATAGTTATGTTTGTTATTTTAGAAATAGCCTATCTAAGGTACACATAATATCCATTTGTGTATTTTTCATCCATTCTAGTGCCATTTTCTCTGATAAATATGTACCAAATACTATGTTGCTTTTGATATGAGTAAGTTAAAATACAATAATTGGTGCTACCTTCTGCGTGTCATGATTGTATTGGGTAACACATCACATTAAAAGTATGGCAGTGGTTGGGTGATTTGAATGATAGATTTTTATTCAGGTTATTAGTCTGCTTACAGTATACATGAAGTGAATCATTAGAGACTAGACTTTGTTTACTTGTGTGCAGTAATTTTTTGTCATTGGTTTGTGGTTGTTTGGTTTTGGAAAGTGAATGTTATTAGGCATTATGCTGAGCAGAAGGAGAGATGGGGTTTAGGCTTTGTTTAGGTGAGTATTTGTTTATTTTTTTTGGTATTGCTGTATAGTTATTAGGCCATAGCCCTAATGTAGGCACTCCACCCACTCCGCTTGCTGTACACTGCTGTACATGGAAGCTCGGCGGCCGGTGATGATCTTTTATTTTTAGTTCACGGGATTGCCGATAGGAGTGTCCTTTACGATCTGTGAGCGATCTGCGAACTGTTGCCAACTGTTAAGGAAATATCCAAATCCACCATGCCCGCGAAATTTGATGTAGTATATGCCCGCGAAATTTGTTGTAGTATTGCTATGGCTTTGTGTGGAAGTTGCGAACTGAGAATTACTTCATTTAGACATTTGGAGCAGAATTTAGAGGAGCTTTTGTACGTTTATCAATGGCACGGGTTAATAACGAGAGAGAGGAACTGAGAAGTGTGTGGGGGGGCTCACGTAATTAAGTGTAGTGAGGAATAAAGTTATTTTCCGGTGCAATCGGCACGTAGGAGGGGTGAAGTGCACGTGGAATGTGAGTGCGAGGAAGAACACTTTCTTCGAAAAATCACGCCTTTCCTTATACCAGATAGGGTTTCTTTCTGTTTCGTGGTGTCTGTTAAGCAAGCCGCTAACCCTTCTTCAATTGGAGCTTGGTGTTACGAAGCGGACTATTGTTGACTGAACGAGCTTCTACCGTGAGGTGTGTGTGGCGTGGTGGACAGGAAAAAAAAGAGAATAGGAGGGGTGGGAGTGATCATCGAAATTGACAAAAGTAAATTTGGTAAATCTAAATATCACAGGGGAAGGAATATTACAGGACAGTGGTTGTTCGGGGGAGTAGAAAGGAACAATTTCAAGAATTTTTTGTTATTCCTGTGGAAAGAAGCGACAAACAGACCCTGTTAGCAGTCATTCAGGAGTGGATTTTACCTGGATCTATCATCATTTCAGACTGCTGGAAAGCATACGATTGCTTAGAGGACAAGGGATTTGTTCACCTCAGAGTAAACCATTCTTTGCAGTTTATTGACTCTTGGAGGAGCGGAAGAGTTAATAGGGCCAACAGGCGTCAAATGCCGGGTGGTGGGGTTTCCGCCCACACTCAAAACATTGAGAACAGGTGGCGTCACCTTAAACATGGGAGCTATTCTATTCCGGCTTTCGGAAGAAAAAAGGGACACTTCATAGGCTACCTTGCTGAATGTCTATTTAAAAGTGCTTTCCCCTTAGGAGAGAGAGTACACCATTTCTTCCGAACTGCCGGAGAACTCTACCCTCCCCTGCATTAAGGTAGGTTTTAAATTTCATTAACTTATGTTGTACATATATATTAGGTTACAACCACTAAATTACTTTTTTCTTGCTGTGCGGGCAGTATGCGTCACGGCCATAGTTAAGAGCCTCTAGAAGGGAGTGTGGTCCCCTACTGTTCTCATGACAGAGCTTGGCCTGGATTTATAATGATAGGTTACAGCTACTAAATTACATATTTTCCTTCCCGTGTTTCTAGCTGTGTTTTTATTCTGCGCGGGTTGGTAATGGAATCAGCGAGTTAGGAATTATGGGAATGATGTCATGTCGGTCAATGGCCATGCTCGTAGTTGGCCGGCTAATGGTCGATGGTGTGTGAAAACTTTCCTTGTGTTATAAAAGTAAACATACATTTTTGGGCGGGTTGGTGGGTCCCTGTCTCTGCCTTTCTGGACCTCTTAGTGGCGTATGATACCGTCTGGAGGAAATAACTTCTTCTCAAACTCATAAAGACAATTCCTTGTCTTAAAACAGTCACTCTCATCAATAATATGTTGTGTAACAGGTTATTCCAAGTTCACAGTGAAAATGCCAGAAGCAGATTTCATTTACTCAATAATGGTCTACCACAGGGGTGAGTTTTATCCCCTATACTGTTTAACTTGTACATTCACGATCTGCCAGAAACGGTATGCAGTAAGTTCATCTGCCGACGATATAAATCTTACAGTCCAGAGTACATCCTTTGATGAAGCAGAGAATATTCTGAATGAATCTTCAGAAGCTGGATGTTTATTTCAGAAAGTGGCGACTTCGACCAAGTCCTTCCAAATATGAGGTAACCAAATTTCACCTTAGCAACTTGTAGGAAAAATGCCAACCTAGAGTGATGTTCGGGCACCAATATTTGAAATATAAGAGTTGTCCTAAGTACTTAGGAGTGATATTGAACAGAGCACTGACTTACAACCATTGTATTGAAAAAAAAAAAACCTGCAAAACTAAAAAGCCGTAATAACCTACTCAGTAGGTTAGTAGCTGGAACATCATGGGGTGCTGATGCCAACACACTCAGGACTACTGCTTTGGCTTTCGTATACTCTCCAGCTGAATACTGTGCAGGAATATGGTTGAACAGCTCCCATTTCCAGTTGATTGATACCCAACTCCACCAGACAATGAGGATAATCTCTGGCACTCTTCACCGCACTCCATCTGATTGGCTACTTGTACAGATTAATATTGGCCCCCCTCACATCAGGAGACAGCAAGCTCTTGTCCATCCGTGGCGTAGAATAATGAAGCATGACATTCTCCCAGTCCACCATGACATCAACCAAATCACTACATCCAGGTTGAAATCATGAAAACCAATCTACAAGACGGCTATAAAACTTACTTCAACTCGGTTTGACCCCCAAAATATATGGAGGGATGAGTGGTCTAAATCTCCACCTCGTGGTCTGATTGAAATCCATGACCCCACCATAAAACTAACTGGATTTTGTCTTCCTCGGGCTATCTGGTCACAACAGAATTCGATGTGGCATTGCCTGAACCAGTGCAACCTTACATCAGTGGGGCTGGATAGACTTGCCTTGTTGTGACTGTGGATATGTAGTGCAAACCATCAAGCATATCGTACAGGAGTGCCTCTACATATGTATCCTGGGTCTTTGGAAGATCTTCATGCAGCCAATCCAGACGCAATTGAATGGATTAAATATCTACCAATCCATATTTATTAAAGTTATTTTCCTTTTGGTCCTATTGCTGTAAATTGTATATATTGTATGTATTCTTTTAATCTTACTCTCTTGTATGCATCATATAATAATAATATTAATAATAATAATAATAATAATACCTTCAAATATCATCAGACTGAAGCAGGATCGAACCTGCCAATTTGGGGCCAGAAGGCCAGCGCCTCAACCGTCTGAGCCACTCGGCCCGGTGATGGATACACTAAAGTTAGATGTAGTTGTAAAAGTGAAGTACATTGGCAGAGAAAGCAAGATTTTTGGTCAAGTGACTACAGAATTATAAAGAGAAAATCAAACCTAGGAAATGCAGGAGTTGGTTAAATAATTAATAAGAAAATGGGACAGCAGGTAAGCTGCTATGACCAGCGTAGTGAATTGATTACTGTTGTCAAGATAGACACTAAGCCAATGCCCACCATAATTGTGCAGGTCTGTGTGCCAACTAGTTCAGCAGATGATGAAGAAATTGAAATAATATGTGAAGAGATACAAGATTTGATACAACATGTAAACGGATATGAGAATCTAATTGTGATGGGAGATTGGAATGCAGTGGTAGGCCAAAGAAGAGAAGATAAAGCCGTAGGAGAATTCAGACTGAGACAAAGGGGTGAAAGAGGAAGTCGTCTGGTTGAATTCTGCCTCAATCATAATTTACTCCTTGTTAGTACTTGGTTCAAACATCATAAACGAGACCTGAAGACACAGGAAGGTATCAGATAGACTTATTATGTTTAGGCAGAGATTCAGAAACCAGGTGTTGGATTGCAAGACCATCCCAGGAGCAGACATGGACTCTGACCACAACTTGGTGGTCATGAAATGCCATCTGAAGTTGAAGAAAGGAAGGAATGCAAGAAGATGGAATCGAGATAAGTTGAAAGGAAAAATTGTGTTGGATTGTTTCAAGGAACATTTTGCACAAGGACTAAATGAAAAGGCTGAAGGAAACAATAGATGAAGAATGAGATCAGTAGGGCTGTTGAAGACAAGTTAGGAAGAAAGGTAAGAACAAGTAAGAATCAGGGAGATATTAGACCTGATCGATGAACGGAGGAAATACAGGAATGCATAAACTGAGGAGGGCAGAAATGAATACAGGCGATTAAAATATGAAGTAGATAGGAAGTACAGGGTCGTTACAGAAGCATGGCTGAAAGAGTAGTGCAAGGATGTTGGAGGTTGTTTGGTTGTATAAAGGCAGATGCTGCATACAGGAAAATCAAGGAAACCTTTGGAGAAAGGTAAACTAGGTGTAGGAAGTAAGAGCTCAGAAGACTGCTTCTAGGAAAGGAAGACAAGGCAGAAAGATGGCAGGAACATATTATACAATTCTCTTCTTCTGCTTCCACGTTTTCCCACATCTGTGGTGTCGGTGGTATGAACTGCGTTGCTTGTGGTGGATTTGGCCCTGTTTTATGGCTAGATGCCCTTTCTGATGCCAGCCCTATGTGGAGGGATGTAACCACTATTGTGTGTTACTGTGGTGGTTGGTAGTATGGTGTGTTGTCTGAATATGAAGAGGAGAGTATTTGGACATACGCAAACACCCAGTCCCCGAGCCGGAAGAATTAAGCGGAGGTGATTCAAATCCCCAACCTGGCCGGAAATCGAACCCAGGACCCTCTGAACTGAAGGGCAGTATGCTGACCATTCAGCCAAGGAGTTGGACGAACATAGTATACAATTGTATCAAGGGAAAGAAGTAGACATTAAGGTTCTGGAACAAGAAGAGGCTGTTGATGAAATGGGAGATCCATTTTTAAGGTCAGAATTTGATAGAGTTTTGAGAGACCTAAATAGGAACAAGGCACCTGGAATTTATGACATACCCTCAGAATTACTGACTGCATTAGGAGAAGCCTGCATGGCAAGGTTATTCTATTTAGTGTGTAAGATATATGATACAGGAGACGTGCCGTCTGATTTTGGACAGAATGTTTTTATACCTATTCCCAGGAAAGTAGGTGCTGACAAGTGGGAAAACTACCACACCATTAGTTTAGTATCTTACGCTTGCAAAATTTTACTCGTATTGTTTACAGAAGAATGGTAAGGCAAGTTTAAGCCGAGTGGGGAGAAGATAAGTTTAACTTCAGAAGAAATGTAGGAACATGTGAAGCAATCCTGACTTTACGTCTGATCTTGGAGAATCAAATTAAGAAAAAGAAGCCCACATATATGGCATTCGTAGATCTAGAAAAGGCATTCGATAATGTTGATTGGACCAAGTTAATTGAGATTCTTAAGGTGATCTGGATCAGATACAGAGAACGAAGAATTATCTACAATCTGTATTGAAATTAGTCTGCAGTGATAAGAATCAAAGGCTATGAAAAAGGAGCAGCAATCCAGAAAGGAGTGAGACGAGGCTGCAGTTTGTCCCTATTCTTTTTCAATGTTTGTGTAGTACATGCTGTAAAGGAGTTATTTTATCTGAGTCTGCAGATGATCTGGAGATATTGCTGAATGGTATGGGCACAGTCTTAGAGAAGGAGTACAAGATGAAAATAAACAAATCCAAAACAAAAGTAGTGGAGGTTAGTCAAACACAGTCAGGAAATATTAGATTAGGCAATGAAGACTTAAAAGGAAGTAGATGTACAACCTGTGACAATAAAGTTTGGTGAATAGTCCTGTACTATCAACGTAGATGAACAATGCATGACAATGATCTTGCTGTTCTTTGAAATAGTCCCCTCCCATAACTATGCACTGCTGAGATCAGCTATACATGTCCTGGAAACTTTGCAAGAAGGCTTCCTTTGGGATGGTGTTCAAAAGCCTTGTCACATTTCGTTGGATGTCAGGAATATCGTCAAATCTCTTTCCTGCAGTTCATCCGCTATCATGCGCACAGTGAATCGCCGATTATTCATGATTAATGTCCTCACCTTCTCAATGTTTTCGTCTTCCGCTATGGGGGTTGGCAGGAACACTTGCCCGGCCTCCTCGAAAACGGGCGAACCACTCGTACACACACTTGATAAACACATACCAGCATCGCATGCCAAGCTTAATACAAAACTGTACATTGATTTTTTGGTCGTTCATGTTCCTGTTCGCAGTTCAGAAGCAGCACACTAAACATGCACTGTGTCAAACAGGTCTTACATGGCACACACACGATGCTCAACTGAACAATGTTGGGAGCAGGTGGTCAAAACTGTTGTTACGCTGGTGCAGCGTTGCGTGTTGTCAGAGTTGCCAGATCGACCGTTCTGATTTCATTCACCGAACTTTATTGTCACAGGTTGTATATTGTTACTTGGGTAGTAGAATAACTGATGGCAGAAGTAAGGAGGACATAAAATGCAGTCTAGCACAAGCAAGGAAGGTCTTACTTAAGAAAAGAAATTTACTCACTTCGAACATTGATATAGGAATTAGAAAGTCGTTTTCGAAGACTTTTGTCTGGAGCATGGCATTGTATGGAAGTGAAACATGGACAATAACTAGCTCAGAAAGAAACAGAATAAAAGCTTTTTAATTATGGTGTTACTGAAGAATGTTGAAGTTGAGATAGATTGACTTATGAATGAAGAGGTACTAAATCAAATTGGTGAGAGGAGAACGATTTGGCAAAATTTGACCAAGAGAAGAGATAGAATGATAGGACACCTCTTAAGACACTTAGGACTTGTACAGTTGGTTTATGAAGAAAGTGTAGGCAGTAAAAATGGTAGGGGTGGAACAAGGTATGAATATGACAAATAGATTAAAGCAGATGTAGGATAATAATAATAATAATTTTGTGTGGCTATTACTAGCCGATTGCAGCCCTTGTAAGGCAGACCCTCCGATGAGGGTGGGGCGGCATCTGCCATGTATAGGTAACTGCGTGTTATTGTGGTGGAGGATAGTGTTATGTGTGGTGTGTGAGTTGCAGGGATGTTGGGAACATCACAAACACCCAGCCCCCGGGCCATTGGAATTAACCAATTAAGGTTAAAATCCCCGACCCGGCCGGGAATCGAACCCGGGACTCTTTGAACCGAAGGCCAGTACGCTGACCATTCAGCCAACGACTCGGACAGAGGATGTAGGATGTGATAGTTATATAGAAATGAAAAGGTTAGCACAGGATAGGGTAGGATGGATAGCTGTATCAAATCATTCTATGGACTGCTGACCCAACAACAACAGCTCTATACAATTGTAATTTTAATTTCACATTGATATTGTTAAAAAATATGGTCAGTTTCTCAGAATTAACTGATATGCCATGTGTTTCTTCAAAATGCTATAAAATGATAAGTTAGAAACGTATAGATACTACAGAGTTAAATGTACGTATCATAGTGCTAAATTTCTCAAAGTGTTAAAATTCACCACCCTCAGTGATGAAAAGTTTGCCTGTGATGAACCTGAAATTAGTGAGTGAGTGGTTAGAATGTGATGCTGGTTTGTTACGTGGTGTTTCATATAATTATATTAGTTAGTGAATAATTAAAGAAAGAAAGAAAGAAAGAAAGAAAGAAAGAAAGAAAGAAGAAAAGACATTTGTGATTAAAAGTTGGGAAGTGTATGCCAAGTATGTTGATCTTTTTAAGGGCTTAACATCGAAGTTAGCCTTTATCTTTGCTAATTTTCATACATCTCTCCCAAGTTCTCACACAGCCAATAGAATAATGTGAGGTAAACTGCTTATAGTGGGTGGTCATAACTTAATATGCATCATTTTAAGGACATGCCCAGTTAAATTCTGCTTTGATTTAACTCAACATGAAATTCTAATAGCTTACGTTGCATGTTGTATGATTATTATTACCCTCTTGTAACACATATTACCATAGAAAAGCTTCATTTAAAGTCCTCCTCTGTAAATTTGCCTGTCTTGTAGACTATTAGAATTTGTATAGAGGTATGTTGGGTTAGATACCGTATAATCTCAAATACCACCCGCATTGTTTTTTCAAAAATATCACTTCCAAAATAGGGTGTGGGTCTTATTTAAAATTTTGGGAAATTTGTCTTTCTGAATGCGCGTAAATCGGGCATCACCGCCGGCGCGGCTTGGAAACAATGCTCCCTCTGCTCTCAGTATACGCTACTTTCGCGCTTGGTGTCAGTCTCACGCACGTTCTCGGAATATCAACATGAATACCACAAAGCGTTTGTGATCTTTTACTGCGAGTGAGAAACTGATAGTAGTTCAGGAAGCCGAAATTATTGGAAAACGTGCCGCCGGTAGGAAATACGATATTGACGAGTCATGTATTCGTGATTGGAGAAAGAAGAAAAATGTGCTTTTAATATGTAGTGGTGATCGTAGAGCTTTTCGTGGACTGAGTGTTCAGTTTCCAGAAATTGAAAAAAAAAAACTTTATAAATATGTGACAGAAAGGCGGGAATTGGGATATAGTGTGTCAACCGAAATGTGTCAGCTAAAGGCATCAGAGATCGCAAAGGAACTTTCAATGGAAGGGTTTAAGGCAAGTCGAGGATGGGATTGTAATTTTTATAAAAGAAATGGGTTGAGCGTACGAAGGCATACCTCAATTTCACAGCGTCTTCCTGGTGCCTACGATGAGAAGTTATTGTCGTTTCACCGTCACGTCATTCGCTTGCGGAAGGAAAATGCATATTTGCTTTCCCAAATTGGCAGTACAGATCAGACGCCAGTCTACTTTGAAATGCCAGTGGAGAGGACTGTGAATGTTAAGGGTGCAAAGAGTGTTACCATTAGAACAGGTGGTAATGAAAAACAACGGTGTACGGTAATGTTGTGCATTCTCGCCGACGGAACCAAATTGCCACCGTACATTGTTCTCAAGCGAAAGGCGCTTTCTAAAAATCTACCCGCTGGTGTTATCGTCAGATCTCAGAACTCCGGCTGGATGGAGAGTTCACTTGCGGAAGACTGGGTAAAGTGTGTCTGGCAACGTCGCCCTGGTGCATTATTGGGACAAAAGAGCTTGCTTGCTCTCGACAATTACCGCAGCCACACAACAGACGCTGTGAGGAAACATATCAAGGATGGGAAAACCGACCTAGCAGTCATTCCGGGCGGGATGACGTCTATGCTACAGCCGCTGGATGTCTGCGCGAACCGTCCATTTAAAGCAGCCTTGAAACATCCCTATACGGAATGGATGGCGGCTGATAATCACACACTGACGCCAACTGGTCGCATTCAGCGCCCGGAAGTTCAGCTGCTGTGTTCGTGGGTTTTGACAGCATGGAATCGTATCCCTGGAGACCTCATATGGAAGAGCTTCAGGAAATGTAGCATTTCTAATGCTATGGATGTCAGCGATGATGACATTTTGTGGGAAGGTGATAGTGATGAAAGTTCCAAAGTTGGTACTGATGATGATGATGATGATGATGATGATGAATGAACTTGCTGGATATGGTTCTGGAAATGTTTGTTTACTTTTATTTGTATTTTCTAATCATTTGATGTGTGTTAGTAAAGATTGTAAATAATTTTGACTTCAATTTTTTAAAAATTTTGTTCTTTCAAAATAAGGGTGTGGGTTTTATTCGGTGGCGGGTGGTATTCGAGATTATACGGTATATGTAGAATCCAACAAGGAATATATCCTTAAAATGATGTATATGAAGTTATGACCATTCTGTGTAGTTTTCTGCTAACATGGCTTTTAGTGAATGGTCTTTATGTATAAATTTCTCTCAGGGCAAATTTCTGGCTCTCCAGTATTTCACTAAGATCATTTCTAGTTAAAGGAAGTTAAAAGCATGCTGTCATCATCATCATAATTTTCCTGTCATAATCCGGTGTTGGTGCTAGAATACATCCATGGTATCCCCTGCCTGTTGTAAGGGGCTGTCAACTTGAGAGCGTGGGTCGGCGAACGCTCAGCTGCTAGGTGAGCCTGTCATTACTTCTACTTACTTGTGCCAGGCGCCTTGCTTTCATCTTATCTGTCCAGCCTTCTTTGGTCAACTCTTGTTCTTTTCTGACCCCAACAATATTAGTTTTGCAAGACCTACGTCCATGTCCGCTGTCATTAACCTTCCCTTCCTTTTGCCGATACCTTCATTCCTCGATGTCAGACCTTTTCCGTTTTCCCTCTGGTTAGTGTTAAGAGAAAATGGTTGTCCAGTTTACTTCCTCTTAAAATAATAATCTCCACTACGCTGCATCACTTCATAGGCAAATTATTGATTTCTACCATTGTAGTGTAGAAATTCCTACGAGGACGAATAGAATTGTAGAAATTGAACAGTGCATGTCTACAAATGAGCTAATTTCTTTAAGCTTTAACACATTACACAATTTTTCATGTAAACATTGTTCAAGTAATATGCTTGCTTCAGAAGCAAAGAATAAGAACATTCAAGGGTACTTTATTTTTCAACAATGCATAACATCTGGACATAAGCTTTGTTCTTGTGAGTTGCTGGTATTAGATATGTTACATCTTATCCATAGTAGCTCTATCAGCCCAACTTCTTTTATTGCAGGAGTTATTTTTTTACTTTAGGACAGTGCAAAGAAAAAGAGATACAGGGAGAAAGGGAATGTGTACCACGATCATATGGGATAGCAGAGAATGATACATGATAGGCATATATTAAAACCATTTTCATTTTTTGGTACTATGATGTAAGACATAATACAATAGGTAAGATCATGTGCAGTGCTACAGTGGCTTGCTTCTACTGTGGAACTTGGATAATTCAAACTTCTATAATTCAAAATTGTCTTTAATTCAAATATTTTGTTTGGTCCCTAGCATTTTGTATGTAAACAATGTTAAAAAATCATGGGTAATTCAAATTTTATTTTGGTTAATTTGAATTTTTTACCTCAACAATACAGCACAGTATTGCATTCCACAACTCGTGTTTTCTCAATATTCTACACTGTGTTGGAATGGGCTGAAGGTGGGAAAGTTACATCTCCTTACCCCTCCAGACCGCGTGAGGTCAGTGTCCTTTCCTTCTGCCTATTCCGTCCCTACCGAACACTCCTTCACCCTTGTTTTGAACTGACTGTTGTGTCACAGAGTCATGCAATCGAGTATGCTTAATGATTACGGTGCTGTTACGAGGGACTGCATTGTTTGAGCATTTCTGCTTGATCTTTTGTTGAGTGTAGATTGTATGACAATGTCCGTATCCATACCTAAGACATACAAATTATTAACTTTTGCCTAAAAGGTAACAGTAGTTAGGGAAGTGGAAAAGGGTCTAAAGAAGAAATCTGAAATTGCTAAGGAGTTTGGAATCCTACCTAACTTGCTATTGACTTATTTGAAAAATAAAGACATAATTTTGAGGAATGAAACTTCAGTGGGAAAGGCCAGAAAAGCACAAGAGAACCAGACAACCCAGATGTAGACAACTGTGTTTTGAAATGGTTCAAGCAGAAAATTCCGATCAGTGGCACTATTCTACGAGGAAGGACTGAACAGTTTGCTTTTGAATTGGGGAAACATGATTTCAAAGCCAGCACAGGGTGACTGGATGGTATCAAGGAATGGAACAAAATTTTAAATCTGTTTGTGGTGAGTGTGTGGCTATTAATCAGTGTCAACCTGAACAATGGAAGAAAAACCTGTAAGATCTGATTGAGGACATGGAGCCTAAAAATATTTTCAATGTTGATGAGACAGGTCTCTTCTTTTAAGTGCATGCCAGCCAAAACACTAACATTTAAAGACAAAAAGTGCCATGTAGGAAAACTTAGTAAAGGAAGAATTAGACTGTTGGTTGGAGCAAACATAGATGGGTCGGAAAAACTGCCTTTGTTGATGATTGGGAAATCCGCTAATCCTCAATGTTTAAAAATGTAAAAAACAAAACCAGTTGAGTATGCATCCAGCGGAAGAGCTTGGATGACAAGCAACATTTTCGAGAAGTGGCTGTTAAAATTAGATGACAAGTGTCTCAAAGGAAAATGGAAGATTACTCTCTTTATTGACAACTGCACTGCTCACAACAGCATTCTGCCTTTGGAAAATGTGAAGATGAGTTATTTCTTGCCTAATATGGCATCTGTTGTTCAGCCCGTAGACCAAGGTATAATAAAAAATCTGAAACACTTCTACAGGCTATTGTTGGTTGAGAATATTGTGATCTCACAGAGGACTGTAACGCTTTTAAAATTAAACTTAACATTCTCCAAACGTCAAGAATGTGTAAGCAAGCATGGGATCAGATGACAGCCGAAACAATCACAAACTGTTTCAAGAAAGCTGGTTTCTTGATAAAAGACAATGACAGTGCCAACGAGACTGTAGATAAAGCCATGTCTTCAGTTGACTCTTGGGAGGAAATCGTGTCTGTTCCTACCTCTTATGAAGAATTCATGAATGTCGATGAAGATGTTGCTACGTGTGGTGAGCTCACTGATGTGGACCTAATCACTGAGGTAATCTACAACTCCCACCAAGCTGCAAATGGTGCTTCTGGAGATGAGGACGTCGATTCTTTAGAGCATGAAATACTTTTCATTTTGGATCCATATTGACAATTATGTTATATAGGTAGAAAAACTAGTATATTGGCTCCACCTAGTGAATACCTATAAGTTTATTTACAATTCGGAGTTGTAAAAACATCATATTAAATTAATAAGACATGTTTTGGCTGCATTAGGCCATCTTCAGCTGTCTAGAATTAACTTAAAATTATATATTAAAAGTAACAAAACATGAATAAAATTTACATTCATATAATATACAGTACTTATAAATTCTGTAGAGGACTAGGAACGACTGATCCCAAGTGTGGCTGAGGCATCCAATTACGTCCATCAACTCAGGTTATTTTTTGAAAATCAGAACATTGTGTAAGTGCTTCTGTTTTTCAGTCATTAAATCATATAGATTTAGAGAGAATTAACTCAAGAAAGCAAGCTATGATCTCTGACTTTTTTTAACAAAGAGCAAATGTGATTTCTAATGGCGTTAAGACTAACACGTACGGTATTTTCAGTATCTACGTAATATCTAAAGATTAAGTACTATACTGTATCTATAAACAGATAGAGTAGATTGTAAAATATGCATACGCCAGTAATGTCTAAGATGGAGTTTCTTTTGTAAAATCTAATGCTGGAGTTATTTTTTGTAACTTTTTGTTTAATTAGAATGTGTGGATAATTCAAATTTTTTAATGGTTCCTTGAGGTTCAAGTTCCACTGTATATGCTATGAGTTACTCCAGCTGTAAGGTCAAGCTGTCTGTTGGGACAAACACAGCATGTGTCAGAGTGAACGAATTGCAACAAGCACACAAAGGGGTTATGGCTAGACTGATTATAGATTTGGTCTGTCATTGGACTGCAAGCACAGCTAAGTTTCAGATTGCTTCTTATTTAAGGTGAAACACACCATAAGTTAGAAATTGCCATCCGATTGTACGAAGAACGATTTCCTGATCACCGCACACACAGTAGGCAAACATTTATTGCTGCGTGCCAGCGAGTACACGATACTGATAGCGTTTTATCATCCTATTGGGACTGGTCATCAAAGATCGTTTTAGCAGTAGAAGCCGACATTTAGCCAAAATGGCACCCGGAGAGAAGCCCGTGAAGTGTTGCGTGTGATGTTGGCGTGTCGCAGTAGACTATACTTTGGGTTCTGCATGAAGAACTGTATCATGTGCAATGTCAACAGTGCCTACAAGGTGAGGATATTTATAAATATGGGAATTCTATAAGTTTTTTCTAATCTAACCCCCTGCGGGTGGGGGACGCACATGTAAAATACACGTGTGGTATCCCCTGCCTGTCGTAAGAGGCGACTAAAAGGGGAGTGTGGATTGGCGAGCACAGGGCCCTTAGCTGAGTCTTGGTATTGCTTCCACTTACTTGTGTTAGGCTCCTCACTTTCGTCTATCCTATCCGACCTCCCTTGGTCAACTCTTGTTCTTTTCTGACCCCGACGGTATTAGAGCATTCGAGGCCTAGGGAGTCTTTCATTTTCACGCCCTTTGTGGCCCTTGCCTTTCTTGGTCCGTTACTTCATTTTTTGAAGTCACGTTTCCCTTCTTTCCTTTTACTCTCTCTTTACCCCCTGTGGGTGGGGGACGCAGATGAATAATACACCCACGGTATCCCCTGCCTGTCGTGAGAGGTGATTAAAAGGGGCAACCAAGGGTTGATTGAATTAGAACCATGAAACTACTTTTGATTCGTACCATCACACAGGGAACACCATGGGTTGCCTGTACTTGCGAGTAGTACCACTATATTAGGTACAAAATAGGTTTGTGATTAGTAGCAGCAAAGAGTAGGTTCTCCTGTGGGTTTCCAGTACCCGTGCGTCGTACCCATGTGAGCAACACTGCGGGTCTGGGCGTTGCCTGTGAGTTGTACCACTATATGAACGACACCGTGGCTCTGCGTTGCCTGTAATTAGTACCCACTATGTGAGGAACACCACAGGAATACCGGTACCCGTGACTAGTACACCTAGATGAGGAACTTCATCGGTTTGCGTTGATTATGAGTGGTGCCATTGTGTGAGAAACATCATAGGTCTGCGTTACCTGTACGAAGTACAATACTTGTGAGTAGTACCATCTTGTGTGGAACACCATGAGTCTTCGCTACTTTTGATTAGTACCCCAACATGACAAATACCATGGTTCTACTTTACTCACGACATGTACCATTCTGAGGGGCCTTAGACCTGGATTTTGGACCCCTGTAGACATCAAGCATCCTCGATTCAGGATTGTGCTTTATAAGTGGTCCCTTGGTCAGTAATACTATTATTTATGACCTTTTTTGAGTTGGATCCACTGTTTTTTTTTTTTTTTTTGGGGGGCTCATGTCCATCCATTCATTCTTCATGACATTTTTTAAAATTTTGGTCGGTGGATGATTTTGAACTTTTTGTTGTCGTTTCATTTCGTACCATTAGGGACCGATGACCTCGATGTTAAGCCCTTTTAAACAACAAGCATCATCATCATCATCATCATCCTTTCTAATCTAAACAGTATAACAGCCACTGTTCTCCTACCAAGTGCTAGCTACAGCTACAGATGAAGCCTGTTTCACAAGGAATGGGGTGTTAAATATCCATGGGCTGTCTGAACCCACCTACAATTTGACTGGGACATTTTCAGTGCGATTTACAGTGAATATGTGGGCCTAGTATCATTGGCGATTTGATTATTTATTTATTTAGCTTATGGTACAAGTTAAGCTGCGCACAAATTGAGTAACATGTGAAATCAAGAAATAATTTACAAAATAGAATAAATATAAAAAGTCTAGGTAAAACATAAAGTAAATCGAGAGAGATATGTACAAAACAGAAAAATAGAAAGAAGAAATAAAAAATGCTGTAAAATATAAGTAAATACATAAATTAACAAATGTAACATGAAAACTAAACTAGGATGTCCAGTAGTTGGAGCCATTGAATAGCCGTTGTTGAAGCTGTCAGGAGGTTGTCGATAGTTCCGCGGAAGGCTCTGTGTGGGCATCTGAAGGTGATGTGTCGCATTGTCTGGAGTTCTTCACTACAGTCACAGCTTGGAGATGGTCGCAGGCCCCAAGAATGCATCGCAGAGCCGCTTCTTCCATGTCCAGTGCGCACTCTATTTAGTGGGACCCATACACTTCGTGGGAGATGAAATCTGGACAGGGGCTGCATAGGGTCAAAGATCGTTCTCCATTCGTCAGCGGCCTTAGCAGCCCATTCTTCATTCCAAGTTTGCAGTCCACAGTGGTTTTCTTTCATCAGTTTTTGAGCCAGCAGCAAGGGAGGGTGTCTGGATTTCAGTCGGGTTGAAGCGATTCTTTGAATGTCTTGATGAATTGGAAGTGATTTATTGGCCTGTAATTTACTTGCTTCTCGGATGAGATTGTTCATGTGGCGTAGATCTGGAGGAAGGATGTTGTTAAGGACTGGAAGCCAGTGCAGTGGGGTTGTTTTCATGACACTGCTGATAATTTGCATTGTCTGATTTAGGATGGTGTCAATTTCTTGGTGTGGGCGCTATTCAGCCAGACGGAAGAGCAGTATTCAGATGTTGTATACACCAGACTTAAGGCACTGTTGCCACTGTGGATCCCCATGTGCTGCCAGATAGCTTAGATAAGATGTTGTTTCTTGTACTTAGTTTGACTGCAAGGTTGAAGAGATGTTTACTATATGACAGTGTCCAGTCCAGTGTTACACCGAGATATTTTGGGTTTGGGTTGTACGGTAAAATGCTGTCATGGAGAGTAATTTTCAAGGTGGTAAGAGCCAATATGTTACTCAGATGAAAGCAAGACATTTCTGTTTTGGTTGTGCTAGGTGTCAGGCTCCACTTTTGAAAGAAATTTGTCAGTAAGCAGAGATCTTTCATTAGCATGTCTATCCTCAAGGCTGTGAAATGTTGTATGTTGCGTGGCTATGCAAATATCATCGGTATAGGCACCATTTCTGGGATGTCTGTGAGATGAAAACTGAGTAACAAACAGGCTAATATGGAACCTTGCAGGTGTCCATTATTTAGTCTTCTTGGTTTGCTCAGGGTATTGTTCATCACCTGCCTGAAAGCATGTGATTGATAAGATTTGTAGCGTTTTTACACTGTAGGTTTTCAGGAGTTTATACATTAACCCGCCCCTTCATATAGTGTCAAAAAGCAGCCATAAGATCTTTGAACACTGCACTGGTTTTTAGCTCTCTTCAAATCCAGCTTCAATGAATGTTGTCAGAGCAAGTACTTGGTCTTCGCAACTTCGTTCTGGTCTAAAGCCAGCTTGTTCTGCAGGAAGGATCTTGAAGATGGCTGGACCCATTCTGTTGTATATCAGCCTTTCCAGTAGCTTGTAGGTTGAGCTTAATAATGCTATGGGTCTGTAGCTTTCGGGAGCATTGGGCAGTTTTCCAGGTTTCAAGAAAGCAATGATCTTTGATCTCTTGAACTCCGGTGGCAGGTGTCCTTAGCGTTGGATGGATGAAAAGAAGTCAGCAAGCCATTTCCTAGTGTTTTTATCACAGTGAATGAGGAACTCATTATGGATGTTGTCAAAGCCTGGTGCCTTTTGCATTTTGCAGCTTTGAAAGGCTATTGTTACTTCATCTGCGGTGAATGGTAATGCTGGCTCCGGTATAGAGGAGCATGATTTTCATGGTTTTCGCAGGTCTCTTCTAATTGTTTTGGAGTGTGCTTTGTCTGATTTAGTCCTGGACATCTGAATGATTCGGTCTGCTATTCTGTCTGGTTTGACTTCTTGAGTTGTTTGTGGTTTGTGGTAATGGCCTCCTAGTTTCTTTAGAAGGCTCCAGGCTTTTTTACTTGAATGCTTAAAGTCTAGTTCCTCAACCATTTTAGTCCACCTTTCCCTTCTGTCCTTATCCAGACTGCTAATGAGATCATCTGCAACTTCTCTCTGACCACTCTGTAGAAATTCTTGGTACAGAAGCTCACTAGTGTCGCTCCAACATGGTATGTCCTTTTTTCGAATCCCTCTGGGTATGTGTTTTTGGGCCATTGAGATTACCATCCTGACGAATATCTGGTAGTTACCAGGGATGCGAGCAATCCATCGGATATTGCTGTCTAGGTCTTGAGAAAATTGGTCCCAGTTAGCTTTGGAAAAATCATTGTGGGTGTGATGAATTTTCAATGATTGGTATCTGCATTCCTACTTCTAGGATGATTACAGATATTGAGCCCTATGTAGTACCCATGCGACCGACAGTTTCAAATTCCCTAATAATCCTCAGAGATGATCTACTGGCATACCTTGAGAATGTACCATTTTAAATGCACTTGAACATGTACTTTCTTCATGATGGTGCACTGTGGAATAATGGCAGAGGCTCACGTATGACCTGGTCTAGAATTACAATTTCGGCCTATTCCAAATTATAGCACCACAGTTCACTAAATAACTCAAAATTCAACCCTGAAATGAGCAGTTTCTTAAGAAAAGCTTCTTCCTCTTCACTTTTATTAAATTCAACATTCATTTTATTTCAAATTAGCAGTCAAGAGGGGGTTTCTCCTGTGGCTAGGAGGAAAAATTTGCCTCCAAGTCAGATAGATTTCTCCCCCGCCAGTGTAGTGGATTGAAATTTTCCAACTCATCGGGTATTCCTTGGAAACAGATGAGTTTTTGCCCTGGAACTTTCCACTCTTCCCCCCTTCCCCACACCCTCCTGAAAATAAAAGTGTGTTCACGGCACACAGCTGTCTGCAGCATGGTCATTCCAGCTCTGGAATTTTGTACTGATAGATCTGCAGCATACTAATGTTCCTTAACAGTGAGAAAATGTGTGGGTTTTCATTTGATCGAGTATTTCATATGATAGCATTGCTTTTAATCGCGACATTCCTACTGGTGTCATTGTAATGACCTATGTTGATTTCAATTGGGAAACCGCTAAGGCTGTCTGTTTGAGGATGCCATTATAATGAAAATTCCCAACTTGATTGTGACTGATGGTAGGCAAGAGTGCCTACCATTACAATGAAAATTCCCTAACCCAGTCTTCACATGAAAAAGACGTTTGGTGTCTTCCCCGTTGTGTTTCTAGGGTAACGTTAAGAGCTATGCAATTTAATACAATCTTACTGACAACATGTACACTACCCAACCTAGAATTCTGTATACAGTGTATGTAGAATTCCATAGTGAAGCACGGGTACGTCAGCTAGTCACAATATAAGGCATGCATAGAATAATTGCATGTACTGTATATCTGCAATCACATTTCTGTATATCGATACGATATCGACAATGCCGTTGCATAAACGAAGTAGTAAAGCAGATTACTCCTAAATAAGCAGATTCACTGGGAAAGGAGAACATTTTGGGTCTTTTAAATAATCCACCTTGTAACACTTCCATTCCTGTTACAAGATTATATCTGTAATATTATTATTATTATTATTATTATTATTATTATTATTATTATTATTATTATTATTATTATTATTATTTTGTTGTTGTTGTTGTAACTATTACTATGGTTCAATTCAATTCTGTAATGATTATCGCTTGCTTGATTGTAGTTGATTTGTTATGTATATATGTGTGTGTAGATTAACATTAAAGACATGTAAAGTGAGAGTTGCTGTTTGATATCAGATGTGGAGGTATTGTGTGAAATAACTTTTGACATTGCAACATTGTGCAATATTGTTAGCGTACAGTAACTGCCGAGTCATCACTCTGTCAGTGTGTGCTTTTAGCAATGAGCTCAATTTTTTTGGGAAGTTCCTAGAGTGCCCCAGGCAATTTCAACATAGTACGTAATATTTGGAGCCGAGTGGGAGTAACATATTTATTTTTGGAGATTACGTAGGTGTGTCAGCTAATGGCTATATAAGCTAGCCGGATATTATAGCGTCAGTCATTTGGGTGAAGGAGTTGAACGGAGAGACTTGCCATGAAGTCATATCGATGGAGACTCTTGCCATGGAGTGTTGTAGTGAGATGGTAGTGAGGAGTCATTTGGATGAAGGAGTTGAACAGAGAGACTTGCCATGAAGTCAGTGGGACACAAAGCCTTGCCATACGGCGTACAGCTGAGATGGTAGTAATCAGTCAGGGAGATGGAGAAGCAGCAGTCACATGGATACTTAGTCGTCAGTCACTGTATGGATTGAATGTTCAGAGTGTGTTTCGTATATCTGATCGGTTGAATTTTTGTGTCAGTACAGTGACTTTTAAAGATAAAAATTTCATTGTTCTGTATTGAAAGTATTAACGTTAAAATTGAATAATTGAAAAAGAGGTTCAACCTATTCAATACATAAGAGAAAGAAATGTAGTGATTACATTCTTATTTAATAGTAATTAGAAATGGGACCGGTTTCGACCCTAGTCCAGGTCATCGTCAGCCGTTCAAAACATAAAAAACATGAAAAACAATGCATATGAAAAAGAAAAAGATTAAGTGAACTCTGGATCGGTATAAGATGAAATATAAAATGATGATGGGGGTAGAAACTGTGAGTCACTTAAAAGAAAACAGTACATAATATTATAAATGGTAGTACGGCACACGCAATGATAGGTAAAGTCTCACAATGTTTATGAACAGTGGAGAACGGTCAAATGGGTCAGTTTTTACACACTGTCAGGTACAAAGTCACAACACTATCGAACAACATATGAAGATCTATAAATATGTTGAAGTCGAAGAAGAATAGATTTATAGAAGCAAACTGCCAGCTCCTGGTGATCAGCGCAGCACACTCAAGGTCACCATTTGTCAACAAGATGGCTTGGCTATGGGCTCACCAGCTTCTGGCATTCTTGCTGAAATTTACCTCGACTTCTTAGAAAACACAAAAATTAATAATAATAATAATAATAATTTCTCCAACATCCTCTTTTGGGCCAGATATGTCGATGACACATTAGTAATTTTAAATGAGGAATCAACCAACGCAGCCTCTACACTTCTTCATCTCAACAACTTAGACTCTAACATTAAATTCACCCTCGAATCAGAACACAACCAAACTCTTAATTACCGGGCGAGTTGGCCGTGCGCGTAGAGGCGCGCGGCTGTGAGCTTGCATTCGGGAGATAGTAGGTTTGAATCCCACTATCGGCAGCCCTGAAGATGGTTTCCCATTTTCACACCAGGCAAATGCTGGGGCTGTACCATAATTAAGGCCACGGCCGCTTCCTTCCAACTCCTAGGCCTTTCCTATCCCATCGTCGCCATAAGACCTATCTGTGTCGGTGCGACGTAAAACCCCTTGCAAAAAAAAAAAAACCTCTTAATTTTCTAGACTTAACTATCACTAGACATCCTTCTTCTTTATCTTACAAAATTTTCAGAAAACCAACCCAAACAGCAACCACAATACGACAAGATTCTTCGCACCCTCAAGCTCATAAACGTGCTGCTTATAACAGCTAAATTTTTCATGCCTTCAACACCCCTATGTCCAAAAAAGATTTAAATAACGAATTAAACACCATCCGCAACATCGCTAATTTCAATGGCTTTAACAACTCCTTCATAAACCGCATCATCAACAAATTCAAACACCGCCCAAAAACCACTTTATCTAAAGACACAATAAAACCAACTGCTTTTTTCCACCTTCACTTTCACTCAGGATGCTTATAAAATAACTAATATTTTCAAAAAACATAACATGAAAATTTCTTTTAGAACTAACAATAGAAATCTTGATATCTTACACAACTCTAAATCTCTAAATAAGTCTAATGCTTTTTCTAAATCTGGTGTATACAGATTCAAATGCAACAACTGCGATTCCTCCTACATCGGACAGACTGGCCGCAACTTCAATATCAGATACTCTGAACATATCAACGCCATTAAATACAACAGATTCTCTGCCATAGGACAACACATACAAGACTCCAAGCATAGTTTCACCAATATTGACAATGACATGAAAATACTTAAAATCATTAACAAAGGCCCCCTCTTAAACATTACTGAAAATTGCTTTATCCACCTTGACCAGTACTTCAACCCTAATTTCAATTTAAATGACATTTCTGAAAAACCCTACATCCTTTTCGACTTCCTAATTCTTCTTCTCAAAAATTCCAAATTCCAAAACCCCAATTCTATTTTCCATGCCTTACAAAGTTCCTACCCACATTTTCTACCTCCAATAACCCACCCTCCTAACCCACCCTAAAATTCCCCTCCTTCATTTCCGTATCTTATCCTTTCTCAACAAGATTTAACTTCAATTTCTTTTATTCTTCTCTTATTTCACTATCACTCTTCCTCTATTAATTTATTCTGCCTTTTCTAATAAAATAAAAAAATCCACCCTACCTTCATTTCGGTTCTCCTCATTCAAATTTTAACTCTTGTCTTGCGCCAACTTCGACTACTTCAATCATGACCTAAATTTTTTCATTTTAAAAAATAGCGCACTGTGCATATATGTTTTCATTTGTTTTCCGATATTGCGCTTTTTACTATATTTTTTTCTCTTTACAATTGTTTTTTCAAGTCAACTGTTTTCCAAGAACTCAGCAGGAGCACAATTACTCATTCAATTATACTGAATTGCGTTGTATATATCTATATATACGTACTTAACTTCCCGCAACCGAGGCAAATACTGGATCTTCAGGATATTCTCCATTCTACTTTGGCGTTCGAGACCACAGCGCATGACCTTGAGTGTGCTGCGCTGATCACCAGGAGCTCTCAGTTTGCTTCTATAAATCTATTTGTCTTCGACTTCAACATATTTATAGATCTTCATATGTTGTTCGATAGTGTTGTGACTTTGTACCTGACGGTGTGTAAAAACTGACCCATTTGACCGTTCTCCACTGTTCATAAACATTGTGAGACTTTACCTATCATTGCGTGTGCCGTACTACCATTTATAATATTACGTACTGTTTTCTTTTAAGTGACTCACAGTTTCTACCCCCATCATCATTTTATATTTCATCTTATACCGATCCAGAGTTCACTTAATCTTTTTCTTTTTCATATGCATTGTTTTTCATGTTTTTTATGTTTTGAACGGCTGACGATGACCTGGACTAGGGTCGAAACCGGTCCCATTTCTAATTACTATTAAATAAGAATGTAATCACTACATTTCTTTCTCTTATGTATTGAATAGGTTGAACCTCTTTTTCAATTATTCAATTTTAATGTTAGTACAGTGACTGCTAAATATTGAGTTCGTAATCTATAATTTTCATTTCCGTATTGACAATTGCACAATTAAAAATAGGAGAGGATTTCCACCAATCAATACTTATTTATTGTATATATTAAATTACAGGACCGGTTTCGACCTCATATTCAAGGTCATCTTCAGCTGAACCATACATACATATTTATATAATGAAGCTTTGATTAAGGTTGTGGTGTTGAAGGAATGCCATATGATGATGATGTACATTTAGTTACATACAAATGGGGCACGTCTTAGCGTGAACTGGCGTATATGTCATTCTGTACAATATTGCAACTGTATGTCTAAAATGTTGAAGGTCTTAAAACTAGTGTATAAAACACGTCTTTTCCTAAACTAACTTATATATATGTACAAGATAAAAACAATATATAAAAACACTTCATGCATATGAACATTCGTTCTTGCTTGGTGGTCAATACATCGACTAACTTCCGTATTTAAGTCTTATTCACAGTTGTGCACTTCAGCTGCTATTCTTAGAGTTTGTAAAATTGCATGGATAAAAGTTTTGTCTTCCTGTGCGTATGTGAGATAAAACACTTTCAATTTAAAATAGGTGCCAAATGTATGGATGAAATTCAAGTAAAATATGTTCAGCTCTGCTGTGTGTGTTGCCCTTTTATTAGAACCAATTCATGTTGTCTTTTTGGCGTCCGTAAATTTGGATGATATTGGTTTCAAAGTAGTGGCTCCTTTCCCATTTGTAGCTGTGCAATGATGTTATGTTTATTGTTGTTGGTGTAGCTGAGTTGTGTTTGACGTGCGAGCTTGTAATACAAGCTCGCACGTCAAAAGCTCGCACGTCAAACACAACTCAGCTACACCAACAACAATAAACATAACATCATTGCACAGCTACAAATGGGAAAGGAGCCACTACTTTGAAACCAATATCATCCAAATTTACGGACGCCAAAAAGACAACATGAATTGGTTCTAATAAAAGGGCAACACACACAGCAGAGCTGAACATATTTTACTTGAATTTCATCCATACATTTGGCACCTATTTTAAATTGAAAGTGTTTTATCTCACATACGCACAGGAAGACAAAACTTTTATCCATGCAATTTTACAAACTCTAAGAATAGCAGCTGAAGTGCACAACTGTGAATAAGACTTAAATACGGAAGTTAGTCGATGTATTGACCACCAAGCAAGAACGAATGTTCATATGCATGAAGTGTTTTTATATATTGTTTTTATCTTGTACATATATATAAGTTAGTTTAGGAAAAGACGTGTTTTATACACTAGTTTTAAGACCTTCAACATTTTAGACATACAGTTGCAATATTGTACAGAATGACATATACGCCAGTTCACGCTAAGACGTGCCCCATTTGTATGTAACTAAATGTACATCATCATCATATGGCATTCCTTCAACACCACAACCTTAATCAAAGCTTCATTATATAAATATGTATGTATGGTTCAGCTGAAGATGACCTTGAATATGAGGTCGAAACCGGTCCTGTAATTTAATATATACAATAAATAAGTATTGATTGGTGGAAATCCTCTCCTATTTTTAATTAAATATTGAGTTGTCGCAATTCAGACTAACAGTTATCAGTGAATTACTTGTGAAGTTGATTGTGAAGTGTGAATCTAATTTCAAGCCATGCTACATCTCGTCAGTGAAACGAAAAGGAAACATAACCAAATTAGGCTTGAGACACCTACAGCAGACACTAACTCAAAGGAATACGTCGTAATTACACTCAGTGTTGAAGGTACAGTCAAGTGAACAGTTAGGGATAAATATTTTGTATAATTTTTAAATATCCAGTCAAGAGGAATTCAAATTTAATTCTTTAATTTAATTCTTTCAGTTGTAATGATTATATTCTAATCTGTTTAATCACAGCAAGTCTTACAATTTTTTTGACATAATTTTAAGAATATATATTGTCCTATATCAAAGTAATCATTTTATCTCAATGAAATGAAATGAAATGGCATATGGCTTTTATTGCCGGGATGTGTCCAAGGACTTCGGCTCGCCAGGTGCAGGTCTTTTGATTTGACTCCCATACGCAACCTGCGCGTCATGATGAGGGTGAAATGATGATGAAGACGACACATACACCCAGTCCCCGTGCCAGGGGATTTAACCAATTCTGGTTAAAATTCCTGACCCTGCCGGGAATCGAACCCGAGACCCCTGTGACCAAAGGCCAGCACGCTAACCATTTAGCCATGGAGCCGGACTTATCTCAATGGTAGAATTAGATAACCTCAAATTTAATGGGGAAACAAAACAAGAATCTCCTATTCCTAGGAACCTATATGGTATGTTGTAAAAAGTAAGCTTATTACCCCACACCCTAGAGATATTGAAGACTCTTATTATTATTATTGCTGCATTAAGTTGTAGCTGGCGCCCATCAAATATTGTATGTGTAAGTAATCAGGGAGGAACTAAGTGTGAGTACATAGTCCAACAATTGAATATCTTATTTCATGAATATGTTAATATTTTCCATTCTAAATCAAAATTCTTCATCTATATATTGTTACATGTATTTGTGACTATTTGGGAAGTTACAACCCGAACTCCAGACAGTGCTCTAAAACGAAGGACATGTCTGGATAAAAGAGGATGTCTGGTTACCCTAGGCATATCGAACATCTAGTGTCTTGGGCATCCTCAGTATACATTCAGAAGTGCCCCCAACATTTCCACTGTCATGTGTCATGCTGTCAGGGTATAGGTCAACATCATCAGTGTGTACCTTGAAGTTTTACAAACACTCATTATGTGTCATAGACACAAGACATGATGGTCACCCGTGTGCAGTGAGTGCAGATGTGTTTACAAACATTCATCATGAGTGTGACATAAAGCAAAATGGAAAATGTTGACTTTTGTCCTTGTGGACAATAAGCGGATGTTGATAGCTGTATAATATTGTGGTAAATACACTTCCTGGTACATCCTTCAAGTTTTTTTGGTATAACTTTCCCGTACACTCTATATGTTCCTTATACTGGTACCATTTAATTAATAATTGCTGAGTATTTCTAGAAATAGGTCATTAAATGTTTTGATCTGACAATCCTGTTGTTTTCCACCTTAAAAAACATCTACTATCTGAAAATGCATGCTCAGATTTATGTAGAATATTTTGCACTGTCTGTCTGTTTTGTATAGTCAGTCAAAAAAACGAAAGAGAAGAATTAGTTTTTGGTATTGTATGTTCCCCACATTTAATATTTTATCAGGATATAATTCAAAATATAATTCACCTCCCTTGCAGATACAAGCCCTGTGGCTATCCACAACAAACATTATATCTATAGGTTCAGTTGTTTCTGAGAAAAGTATCTGCAAGAAATTTATGCAGTACCATATGCTTGTCCTGTTTTGTGTTTTGAGTGACTGTAAATATTTCAGTGTTTTAGTTTGCCCTATGAATTGCTCATTTTGAAATAAGATGCATGTTTGAAAGATTTTTTGCATATCTAATCAATTATGTTCCTTTACAGATTCCATGGATAGTTTAGAAAAGCGGGTGAAATGCTTCTTCGGAAATGCTAAGAAAATGAAACCTTCTGACAAGGATAATGAATATGAGATAATACGAAAGGATTACTACAAAACACTGGAAGATGCAGGTTGGAAAATATGAATAAGAAATAATTATCATTTATTATTATTATTATTATTATTTATGGTATGTAGACTAGTAACAACAACAACAACGAAAACCAAATGTATGGTTGTAGCACAGTCATGCAGGAATCTTCACCTTGAAGTCAATGGAACAGATATTCAGCAAGTACATTTACTCATCATCATCATCATCATCATCATCATCATCATCATCATCTTCATTTCCTGTTTCCAGCTTCCTGGGTCAGGTTGTGAGTCAAGGACCTCCATCACTGCCTGTCTCTCCACCATTCTTC
The DNA here is from genome assembly GCF_040414725.1 of Anabrus simplex. Classification (NCBI taxonomy): domain Eukaryota; kingdom Metazoa; phylum Arthropoda; class Insecta; order Orthoptera; family Tettigoniidae; genus Anabrus; species Anabrus simplex. The sequence continues at coordinate 808,206,392 of NC_090265.1, read as the reverse complement.
TCCCTTTTTAAGTACATCTTCTGGTTTTCCTCCCCTCTTCTCTATGCATTCCCACACTGAATCTGTCCACCTCTTTTGGGGTCTTCCTCGTGGTCTCTTTCCTGTTAACTTCTCTGAAAAAGCTTATTTTGCTCTCTCTCTTCTTCCATTCTCATCATATGCCCATACCACTTTAGCTTTGTTGCTTCTATTCTATCTTGAAGTTTTAAGATTCCTGTCCTTTTCCTTATCTCTTCATTTCTAATTCTATCCTTTCTGGTCTTGCCCTTGATACCTCTTAGGAATTTCAGCTCCGCTGCCTGTATTCAACTTTCCTCTCGTTTTGTTGTAGTCCACGATCCAGCTGTATAAGTTAGTATGGGTTCATAATAGGTTGAATATAATCATTTCTTACATTTCTTCGGGACATCTTGGTTCCATAAAATACCCCTTACACTCTGGTAGAAGCTGTTTGCTTGTTGTATTCTTTTCCCAATTTCCTCGGTTATCTTTCCATCTTCTGTGATCACAATTCCTAAGTACTTGAAACTTTTAACCACTTCCAGAGTTTTACCATTCAGTTTTAACTTTCCTCCTCCTTCCTTCCCCTTGTCATTACTGTTGTTTTACTTTTCTCTGTGCTTACTTTCATCCCAAATTTTTCTGTCTCTTGATTCCATACATTGACATGTTTTTGCACTTCCGTTTCATCCTCACCCCATATCACTATATCATCTGCAAACAACATGGCTTTTATTGCCTGTCTTCCCAATCTCTGTTTATGTTCTTATGAATTTCATCCATGGCTATGATGAGTAGTATGGGGGATAGTACACTTTCCTGTCGGAGACCAGTTTCAACTTTAAATCATTTTGTTTTTCCTATTCTAGTCTTCACACTACTAACACAATTTTTGTACATAGCTTTTATCATTTGCACTTCCACTCTGTTAACTTGTTTTTTCTTTAGTGTGCCCCATACCACCTGTCTGGGCACTCTGTCATAAACTTTCTCAATGTCAATAAATGTCATCACTATGTCTTTTCCAAACTCCCATCTTTTCTCCATCATATGTCTTAATGTAAAGATCAGGTCAAACGTTGATCTGTCTTTCCTAAAATCATACTGTTCTTCTTCCATTTCTCCTTCTAGCTTCCTCCTCGTCTTCTTTCCAATACTCTCTCAAATATCTTAGCTACATGGGAAATAAGGGTGATCCCTCTGTAGTTATTACATTCCTTTTTATCACCTTTCTTAAATATCAAGATAATTAAACCCTTTCCCCGCTTCTCTGGGATCTTTCTTCCTCCAGATTATTCTAAATAATCCATACAGCCACTGTAGCTCTGTTGGTCCTGCTGCTTTTATCATTTCTGTAGTTACCTCATCCACTCCTGCTGCTTTACCGCTCTTCATCTTTTGTATGGCTTCCTCTATTTCTAACATTGATATCTCCTTTCCTTGTTCTTCTTCTTTCTCCATTGTTTCTTCTTGCTCCTTCTCATCTACCAGTTCACTGTATTTAATATTTAGCAATTCTGAGAAGTATTCTTCCCATCTTTTTAGTAACTTATGTCATCTCTTTGCATCAATATCTTCCCTATTTCAGTTTTTACAAATTTTGTATCTTCCCTATTTTGTAAACTATTCTTCACCAAACCATACAAAACCTTTTTACTTCCCTTTATATCCTCCTGTAAAGTTTCTGTGAAACTTTCCCAGCTCTTCCATTTCTCTTCTTGTACTATTTTCTTACATAGTTTTTTGGTTTCTTTATATTTCTGCCAATCCTCTGTACTATTGCTGCCTATCAACTTCCTCCAAGCCTTTTGTTTTTCTTTAACTGCTTCCTTTACCCTGCTGCTGTTCCACCAAGAAGTCTCCTTTTCCTTTTTCCTCCCTGATAGTCTTCCACAGGTGTTTACTGCACACTTTACAAAACCATTTCTGAAACATGTCCATTCCTCTTCCACACTGTTCACGTTATCTTTGGGAATTTCTTTCTTCAGATCCTCTTGAAACGTTTCCCTTATTTCTTTCTCTTTTAACTTTCATCCCTTTATTTTTCTATTAACTTAGTTATTTTACCAAGTCTTAATTTGGCTACCACCACTTTATGGTCTCCTTCAAAATCTGCTCTTGGCATTGCTGTCACATCTTCCATTTGTCTACGTTTCTCCTTTTCCACCAGAATAAGATTAATAATTGTCTTTGTCTTTCTATCTCCCCAACCATATCTAGTTGTTTTTTTTTCCAGTTCTTTTTTCTAAACCACGTATTGCCAACAATTAATCCATTTCTTCTACAAAAATCTATTACTAAATCTTCTTCTTCATCTTGGTTTCCATAACTGTAGGGGCCAATTATCTCTTCTTTTCCCTGTCTGTCTGTTCCAACATGTGCATTCATGCCTCCCATTATTATAACCTCTTTGTCTTCAATGCAACTTTCTATAAACTCTTCTAAACATTCATCTGCATTCCCTGATTGAAGTGTATAAACCTGTATAAAATCCTTGATTTTACTCTCAAGTCCAAGTCTAACTCTAATTATCCTGTCACTGATCTGGTCAATTTTGTCCGCATATTGTGCTAGGTCTTCTCTCAATATAACACCAACACCATTTGTTGCCATCTTTCCTCCACTCCAATATAATCTATACCCTTTCTTTAATTCTTTTTTACCTTTCCCCTTCCATTTTGTCTCACTTATTCCCATCATTGCTCTGTCTTTCTTCTCCATATACTCTATCAGTTCTTCTACTTTGCCATTCAAAGTCATGACACTGATGATACCGATTCTTGTGATGTCTGGTAGCCCACTTCTCACAGTTACCCCAGAGCACCAGGAACTGCGCGTCACTTCAGGGTGACGCTCTAGCAATTTCTGAGGCCTCGATTCACTCGCACTTAATTTTTAGGCTGTTTGTACGATAGGTTTGCCACTCCCAAAGACATTTTATTACCTTCTGCCAAGTTCAAATTAGGCTGCCCCTAACATGGAGTCAAGCACCTTTTGTAGCCGCTCCTCTGGGGTACAGACGCTATGGGTTTGCCCCTTTTGCCATCTCCACCATATCGAAGTCCATCTTCTCCGCCGTAGATGCCGTTATCCTATTACTAAATCTCCTTCTTCATCTTGGTTTCCATAACTATGGGGGCCAATTATCTTTTCTTTTCCCTGTCTGTCTGTTCCAACATGTGCATTCATGTCTCCCATTATTATAACCTCTTTGTCTTCAATACAACTTTCCAGTTCTTTTAGTAACTCTTCTAAACATTCATCTGTATTACCCTGGGCAAGGGCCTTCCATATTTATGACCCCTGGAGAGAGGGTGTCCCTGTATTTTAAAGACCCCAGGAATTGGGCTACCTGTTGGTCCGCAGGTTGTATTGGGTATTCCAACCAGCCCTATGTACTGTAGGGGCCCTCTATCCGCCACCTGGGGACGCGCTCTGTAGGGGTCAGGTTCCCCAGGTTACTTATTGGAAGTTAACCCCACCCACAAAGGCTGAGGTTATTTGCAGGTTGTTTACTTACCTAGGCCAAAACATCATGGAAGATGGTAGATGCTCAACTCGAATCAAAGGTTGGATAGCTCAGGGGACACCTTGTTAGTCTGGACCTATTCCAAGGCCAATCCAGCATGGGTAATCCTGAGCTGGCACAGCCCTTAGGATCAACAAGCAAGTACCAACACTGATATCAAGGTCATGATATCCCTAGAGGGGGGGGGGGGGGGGGGGGGTTTGCGAGCTGAATTACAAATTTACATTCTTTGTGAGGCACATACTCATTGCCTCTAGTGTACACTGCATGGTTTTCGTATATGATTGGAAGAAATGTTCTTTACAAAAGTAGTTTTAAAATTGGGCACTTTTATATAACACTTCACAAAATTTTACCTTACAGAATTAGAACTGCATCAGATTGGTAACACATTGACACAAGAACACAGATTGATCTCACATGAGATATTTAGTAAATAGTGGCACAGTAAACCATACAACTTAACAAGGAAAGGCAGCACTGTTATACATATTTAACTGATGTCACACCAAGTGAAACCATTTGTCATTATCCATTACAAAACGTAATATTGCGTATATTAGTAGGCACCTGAACTGGGCATGTAAAGCAGAAAGTTTTCAAAAATGATTTCCTCAATAAGGAGCTTTTATATGCTTTTATGGGAGTATTTCATAATTAGAATTTACGTTTTCTTTAGTGGATGAAATAAATTTTAAAATATGCTCGGATTAAAATGTTCAACATTGAGGATTTAAAAATTAAGAGCAATTATTTTTGTGTAAAATGGCAGGTAGCTAGCTGAAAAAAGGACAAGCAATTGTCCTAATTTCGTAGCGCTACCCATCCACACATTGGTACTAGTTCCTTTTCTAAACTAGAATAATTGAAGGCTCAGTGAAACAAGAAGCCCATATTATTCAAAGAAATATTATTTTGTAACTTATGGTGATTTTGTATCAAGTCTCTCTAACATGCGTGAACAAAGCTAAAGAAAACAATGTGTACCAATAACAGTAGAAAAAGACAGGAAGATAAAATGGGACTATTGCAATTCAGTTAATTGTAATAGTTGAAATGCAATAGTTATACCCCTCACCTGGCTGAATTACATCAACTGATATCTGTCTCCCCAGCAACCATAGTCCATCTACAGGAATGTCGTTTGAGCTGGACACAACACGACTATGGTGGGATATCGTCTTCATTTCAAAGACAGAGTGGCTGTGGATGGTAGGGTGACTGGGAGCATTTGTACCCTAGTGTGCTCTTCAGTGACGAAGTGTCATTCCGTACTCAGCTGGACAAAGTTGCAGTTCGTACTCCGTTGCCAGTAATGACAATAGTGTGCAACGTGTACATTCAACCAGACTACGATCTTCAAATGCATGAATACTAGGATTTGATTGCTCAGTTATCTCCTCCATTTCTCTTGCTGGGAGTTGTGAACACCCGTAAACACCCTCTGGGGTTCTCCATCTTCCTGCACTAGGGGGGGAGGATTTTTGAGCGATTGATCAACCAGTTCAATCTTTGCATGCTTACTATGGGGGAATCAACACATTTCAGCAGCACACATGGGACATTCTCCCACCTGGATGTCACCTTGTGCAGCCATGTGCTACTTCCCATGTTACGGTGGCAAGTACGCGATGATGGCTGTGATAGTGACCCTTTCCTGCTATTTCTCTTGCTCTTGAGTCAAAGACAGTCTGAAGTACCGAAGCGTTGGTTATTTCAATGGGAAAATTGACCAGAGATTTCAAAATACTCAGTGATGGCCGATGGGGAGCTAGGGTTTGTTGATGACCACGTTTCTTCCATTACCACTGGAATTCTGGTTGCTGCAGAGGAAACAATACCTTCCTCCTCCTCTGATATCCCTCACCAGAAACAGGTCCCATGGTGGACTGACAAAATTGCAGCAGCCATACATGACTGCTGATGGGCTTTTAAGCATTATCGTTGGAATCCTACGATGGCCAGCCATGTTGCATTTATGCACCTCTGTGCTAAAGCCCATTTCTTGATTCGAGAAAGTAAGAAAGCTACATATGTAAAATATATACTATTATTGAAGACTCATACTTTCCACATGTATCTTCCATGATGGCACATACTCCTTCATCGCAAGTGTGGGCAAAACTTTGCTGAATTGTCGGAGTCCAGAACAATCCATCAGTACCTGGAATCTTCATTAACTTAGATATAATTACAATTTCTTCAGTCATTGCGGATCACATCATGTCACATTTTGCAGATTCGTCCAGCTGGACTTTGCATTTCTGCCTAATAACCCACTTGACTCATTTGACAAGACATTCACGTGAGCATTGGCCAGGCCTTAAACTCAGATGATGAGACATGCGTATGCTGCGCCGAGTCGTATGTACTAACTTATGTTTTGATCACGCTTGCAAGGGTTTCCCTTTACAGTGGCTTGTTTACAGTTCTCTTTCTAATAATTTGCACCGTAATTTATTGCCTAATTATAACCTCTAAAAGCACAAACATTTCATCAGGTGTCAGTCAGTCTCCTAGCCATGCGTAGTATAAGCAAGTGACAGCAATGCTATTGCTGAGTTAATTGAAAGTGTTTTAGATTCGGAGGACAGTGGTGACGATTATGATAATATTGAAGAAGATATTTTAAGTGAAAATGACACTTCATCTGATACGAGTGATTGTGAAATCGTACTTAAAGCCCCACGTGCGAAACCAAAATAGTGACTAGGTGTGGGTTAGTAATAGAGATAACCAGCCAATTATTCATCACTTTACAGGCTCTACAGGGGTATCAGGAGAAATGAGAGACAAATATTTAGATAATTCTGTATCGGAGTTGTCTGTATTCTTGGCGCTTATGGACCCGTCCTTTCCCACATTACGTGGGAAACAAATATTTACGCTATGAAACAGTTATCAGACCTATTTGGAAAAAAGGCGGTGACAAGTGGTTTGACACTAATGAGGATGAAATTAAAGCCTACTTTGCCTTCTTCATTCTGATGTCCCGGGTTCGTAAGCCCTGCATCTAGTTATATTGGAGCAAAGACCCCAAATTTTTTAGAAGCAATGAGTAATGTGAAGTGCCTCTTCATATACCCGAATGTTTCAAGATTTACCACACAAAACCTTTGTTCTAACATCATTGTTGTTGAGTAAAATTATTTTGAATGCTTCATTGAAAACTGTGCGTGAAAATTGTAGTTGCTGTTCCATTTATAGCATTTATTTCAGAGCGGAGCACAGTAGATCTGACCAGGTTGCTTACTCATGTTGAGGATGATTTAAATCAGATTTCTAAGCGAGCGTGTGGGGCCATTAAACCTGAAGCGATTGGGTTAAGCGCGAGGCAGGGGCACACTTATCTTTCGCCTTTAGTGCTTTGTATTTCTATAACTTGCCTTTCAGGGAGTAGGAATTGTGGAGTGCACTTGTGCTGTGCAGGGACATGGCTCATGGACCAGACAAAATCCAAAATCAAATGCTTAACCTCCTGTCAGGCGCAGTGTTATGCGGAACGAGATCAGGTGCGGTGTATCAAAATGATCACAGAAAGTTTTCACTTAATTTGAAATGTGTTTTGAGCTAACTGTTTGACATTTATGTGAAGATACCTGTAATTGTACTTCAGTTACTTTTAAAAAACACAACATTTGGTATTTGAACACAGAATAACCCAAATTAGTTAAGATTTTAGATCACAAAAATTTATCGATCATCATTGACAGAATCACTGTAATCTTGTCTAATTTTCTCGTTTCTTCTCGAGTCTCAAGGTTTCATACAATATAAACTTCATCATGATCTGTAGTGACAAACATTCACATAAGAAATGAAGGTCTACCTATTCAGTGCCATTTAATATGATGTCAAATCACTTATTCAGTGGGACCGGTTTCTACCCATTATCGGTCATCTTCAACCATGGACTAAAATTGACTATGTATAGTGCAAATACAATCAAATTAACACTTTACAGTCTATAATACTATAATTAGTGAATTTAAAGTCTGCTAGTCGAATTTGGTCATGTGTGACATTGCCATTGGTATTAATCTGAAATGAACAGTCCTGATAGGACGTGGGTTTGAATCCCCATCAGGAAGTTGTAAAATTTAAGAAACGAGATTTCCACTTCTGGAGGTGCATATGGCGCTGAGGTTCACTCAGCATACACCAAAAATGAGTACCAGATTAATTCCTGGGGGCAAAGGCGGCCGGGCGTAGAGCTAACCACTCTACCCCATTGCGTGCCACGGTTAACAATGGTGGAAGCCTTTACCTTCCACTCCTCCAAGGGCCTTCACGGCCTGTACGGAGGTGTCTTTGTCTTTGAACAGTCCTGATAAGTAACATCTATACATGTACAATTGAAATATTAAAATTGGCCCTGAGCTGTTGCATATACAATGATATTAAAATTGGAGCTGAACTGTTACTCTGGTGTTGAAAATTAAAATAACTCTCTTGTGTGTTTAGTTGGTAAAAGAATGCATTGCTGAGTAACATGTATCAGTGAGAGTTGTGTCAAATGCAATACAGCTGTGTTTAAACAAGTATACACACAATGAGTAGACTTAAGATGGTTTGATTGAATTATTTGATAGAAGGGATGTTGCAAAACCAAAAGGACTTGGGTCGAAATCGTAATTGATGAGCTGTTTCTCAATAAGGTTTGTGCTGAGGAAATAGGTCTGAAAAGAGGAGAGAACAGGAATGGACGTGCGTGATAAAAAAGGAACAAGTAGCTAAACAAAGTGTATGAGACTTACCCCTCCATGATGTCAAACTGCATACATACCCAGGAACAAACGACTGATCAAGCAGAAAGAGACGTGTATCGGACGGGATGAAAGTGAGGGTTAGTTAGAGGGAGGGAAGGGGAGGCATGGCTACAGTTTAAGGCCGGGCGGATGGATGAGGTGGAATGGGAGTCCACTGAGAGAGTGACGAAAGACTGGATTGGAGTGGGGATTTTGATTTTTGTTCGAACTCTATTTATTATAAATCGGAATGATTGTATCATATAGAATGTTAATACTTTTCCTAGATTTCATTAAAGTTAAAGTTTGGGTTTGTATATTGATCCAGGTGGATGAAACGATTTTCTATAATGTTGAGTGAACCACCCGTATTGGCTACTTTTTAAATATTTCCAAATCTTTTTCAATGGATGTAAATTCATGATTTAAATCCTGCATATGCTGACTCATAGCAGAGAACCTATTATATTTTCTAGCATTGACATGTTCCAAATAGCATGTCGAAAAACTTCTACCTGTTTGACCTTGACCAATGTATGAGGCTTCACACTTATCACATTATTGAGTTTACACACGCCTGCTTTTGAAAACTTATTCTGTTTATAAATATTGTTTATTCTGTTTGTTGACTGAATGTGTGTTATAGAAAATGATGGCATCATCATCATCATATACTTCCTAAAATTATTAAATATTTGGTATATATTAGGGGTGCTCAACTTAATTTGCGGGTGGGCTCAATGGCAGATTCCTATCCGAACCGTGGGCCAAATTATTTTCTCCCCTCTCCCTCTCGTCCTTCCCTAACACACACTTACATCCACACACCTAGATGCCCCTTTCTTCAATCACCAAGCAGTTAACCTACCAATCTCTCGCACGACTGTTCGATAATACAGACAATAACTTGACACACAATACAAAACAAATTGAGAAAAGTAAACAATACTCTTACTTTGGATAAACCTACACATTAATGAGAGGCCTTCACTTGAAGTGACAGCTTTGAAATGTCGGGAGACAGATTTGACACAGCCACCCTCAGAATGGAATGTAGGTGTTAATCACTGATTCGGGAATGTAATTTTAGAAACTTCAGTTTTGAAAATGTTTGTTCACAAATGTAAGTAGCCTACTCGCAAACGCGCACAAGTATTTTCTCACAAATTATAAGAAAGCTGCAAAATTTTCATTACTAAGCGCCCTGTGAAAGTTAATAAGATTTCACTCCATGAACTGTCCTGTAATTGGGAACATGCTGAAGTTCTATTAATTTGACCTTTAGTTACCATTACAACTAAGTCCTTACTAACTAGGTTTTTCAGTGTCTACAAAAAAACATAAACTGAAACTTAAGTACATTATAAAAACTCGGCCAGGGGGCCACATAAAATGCCTTTGTGCGCCGAGTCTGGCCCGTGAGCCGTATGTTGATTACCCCTGGTATATATCATCACTATTAACATGTTGGCTGTCTGAGCGGTACATTGTACCACTGAGTGAGTGTCTCCTAAGGCCATGGTGGTACAAAGTACCGCTAACAGGTGTTGCTATATGACTTTCCCTGCCAGGCCGGCGGACCGCTGAGCTGTTGAATTCACTATGCTAGCGTACCACTATGGCCTTGGAGCAAATCCTGGCGTGCTTGGTTCCCAAAATATAGTCTTTATTTTTTATTCATCCAACCTCCTTTTATTGGCAATATGTGAGTATTTTTCCAATCAGTTTTAGCCATGTGTTAAGGTGTGCCGGGTTAGCTAACTCACAAGCTCAAGATTTTGGAGATTGTGGGTTTGAATCCTACTGTCGGGAAACCTGGTTATGGTTTTCTGTGATTTCCCATTTTCACCCCAAGCTTATGCTTACCTAATCAGTAGGCCACACCGATTCCTTCCAAATTGTTGCTCCCATACCTGAGCTGATTTCTACGCTTATCACAATAAATATAGCGTAAACATGAGCGTATTTGCATTTTCTAAACTGACAATATTCATTGACAACATAGCAACATTTTACATTACCATTGAGCATTTGGCAAGGAGTAAATAGGAAATAAATATATTTCAAATTTAATTTGGTGAAGAGTTTTTTGTGTTGCGAAACGCAGTAGATCAGTTTTACATCAACACTACTTACCAGAATTCTCATACTGAAGGGCTAGGGTCATTATCTTCCGAGTTCGAGAAGAAAATGGTTTCATTTTTATAACTAACCTCTCTGTTCACTGGTAAAATAACTTAGAAATATCTCGCAAGTATTTCACACACACCCTACTGTAAAAAAATTAGTGCCTTGCGATTGTAGTCCTAGGCGCTAGTAAACAAATCATGGCATGCTCTGTTATCTACAATGTGTACTATCAAGCAATGCAAGCTTCTAGTACTACTAGACTGTGCCGCTCTGGCCGTCTAGGCAAAACCATGCAGTGAACTTTTTTGTGGGGCCACTGTGGTACCTCGGGGTGCTGGGAATTTTTATTGTATTTCGTACTACTTTGAACACTTAAGTGAAATATCACTTCAAATTTTGCTTTACTGCTTATTTACTACATGCATAGAAGAAAAAATGCTTTGGCCGCCAGGACATTTCTTGCTATATGTCCTGGTAGTCAGCGTGTTAAGTTGAAAGAAGATATATGATAGTTCAACCTTTCAAAACTATTAAAATAAGAAATGTAAGTTGTACATCCTACTTAATTATAATTGGTACCAGTTTCGACCAGTATTCTTGGTCATCATCAGCTGATTACAAATAAGTATAAAAGACAATGCACAGGTAAATAAAATGTGAAGTTTAAATAATTCCGTCAGTTGCCGTTTGTGAAGCACTAAAACACTTTAGGGAGCACTGTGTGTTGAAATTTCAGCCAATCAAAAATAAGTATAAAAGATGATGCACAGGTAAACAAAATGTGAAGATTAAATAATTCTGTCAGATGCTGTTTATGAACCACTGTAACACTTTAGGGAGCACTGTGTGTTGAAATTTCAATGTTATGAAGAAGTCTAGAATCAAATACGTATATTTCAGTTGCAGTTAATGAAGCACTGTATAATTTTAGGGGTCAGCACTGCGTATTGATAGTTCTGAAAATATTGAAGAAGTCGTAGATCAAATACATAAATGTAGTACGGAGGAAGTTCTTGATGAGTAGCAAGACATATGTGCCGATTGGCACTGTGCTTCCAAAAGTTTGTGGAAATCGAATGAAAAAATTTTAAAAGTTCAAGTATCAAGCCTTTAAATGCTGATATGAGTGAAATAGTACAATATACAGATGTATATTATTTGTCAAAAGAAATATATCCAAGTTAAAGAAATTCGTATGTTAGATTCTTGAAGTTATTGAAACATATGACATAGAAAGAAACATCGCGCTCATAGCTGCACGAGCATAAGATAAGATGACTCGGATATCTTATGATAAATTAGCTGGGCACTTTTAATAAAGGTAATAGGTTTCATACACATCCTGTTTGCTCCAAACCTTTCCATTACCAATGCAGTCTTTCAATGTACCTATTTCTTACTCTGGAGAAGTGCGATGAATGCATTAATACAAAACCAGCCAATGTCGACAGCTACTAAGAGAAAAAATTAAGACAGGAAAGAAACTTCCACAATTTATCACTTCAGAGGGCAGGAGGTGTGTCAGTCATTCTTTCAATTTGTATTCGCTTGTGGCTCTAAGTGACTAAAATAGTTAAAGGAACAATTCAAAAAAGAAGGGGTGCAGCCTAAAAATTCACCAAAATGTATTAAATACTTCTCAGATAATATCTATTCATTCTGATGATCATAAACATGCAGTCGACTTTATGAATAATTTCAGTGAACAAAATGCACTTGTCATGCCAGGCCGGATCTCTACAAAACGAAGAAGTGATCTCATGCTTCTCCCAATCAGCATGTCTAAGAAGTACATTCATACCTTATACTCTGACAGTTGTAAATCATTAGAGTGAATTCCTGTATCACTCTCGTCCAGATATCCCATCTGGCGTACATTTTGCAGTAACATAGTAGTTCAGAAACCCAAGACTGATCTTTGTATGACTTGTAGAAGCAGTTAAACTGTAATAGGGAAAATGTCAATTGTGGATGAGGAGGAGAAAAGAAATCTGATAGAGAAGGCTATACAACATCTTAATCACGTCCAAGCAGAGCGGACTGCTTATAAAAACACCATAGACAATTGTAGACAAGGGATTAGACAACTGGAAACTCCATTGTCTCTTGGGCCACATAGCTGTAACACATACAAAGGCACAATTATAGTTTTGATTTTGCCCAACAGGTGCACTTACCATATGATCCGCAACAAGTTGGACCCGTTTTCTTTCTTACAGGCTACAAAGTGGGTCTCTTTAGTGTAGCATGTGAACCACTTAACAAATTTGTTTGTACATGTGGGTGAAGGAGTAAATACTGTCTTATCTCTTGAACATCACTTCTTTCAAAATGTTTCAGTCGGTGAGGAGCATGTAGAATTCCATGCTGATAACTGTGTTGGGCAAAATAAAAACATCTTAATGATATACCTCATGTGGAGAGTTGAAAAATCTCATTTTTGCCAGTGGGACACACGAAATTTCAACCTGATTTGTATTTTGGTTGTTTCAAGAGAGCATTCCAGGAAAATGAAAGTGAAGTTATTGAAGATGTAATTAATGTCGCCCGTAAAAGTTGTCAGGTTTCTAGCTCTATTATTCCTGTCGCTGTTGGCACAGAATCTGGAAATGTAACAATTCCTACTTATGACTGGCAAAACAAGTTCCGTGGTGGAATGAAAAACATTCCACAGATAACCCAGATACATCACTTTGTGTATATGAAAGAGCACCCTGGTGTAGTGTTGACAAAGAAGTCCATAGTTTCTGACAAAGTACCCTACACCATCCTTCCAGAAGTTCCACCGTTTGGCTTCATTGACCTTCCGCAAGTCATCAAGCCTCCAGGAATTAGCGTTGATAGACAGATGTATCTCCATGAAGAAAATAGTCCCTTCGTAACAGAAGATAAGAAAGATGTACTATGTCCTACTATAACATCTTTCCCTACTCCAACAACGCTGCTACCAACCACCTCAAGTGAAAATCTTATGGAGCCGGCTTCTGTTTCTCCTCCTCTGCCAATAATTACACCATCATCTTCTTCACACCTAAAAATACAAGTAAGGCTCAGAAGAGAAAATCCCCAACTCCGAGAAAACTCTCCCCAAAGAGGAGGTTTCGACCCACCTGCAGCTACTGTGGAGAGGTAGGACATCGGGACCAGACTGTGAAAGGGCATATAATATGCCCAAAACGCAGGCTTCAGCATGAATAACTGATATTCCTGCCTTATGCTGGCTGTGATTAACGATCATGAAGGTATGCGATAATTTTTGTAAAGTGCAGTAGTGTTGCAATTAGTTGTCTTCAGTGAACTTCTTCAAGTCATAAAACCTCAGAGACTTAGCATCGATAGATAGATCTCCACGAAAAAAATAGACCGTAAATAATATCTGTTTGTAATTTTCGTTAAAAAAATTCTATGTCAGAATACCGGTGAACATGAAAATCTAAATGTCAGTGTAACTTCCAAATAGTTTTAGAAGTCATTTGTGTCACAAAGTAACCAAATTTTTAAACAGCTCTACTGAAAAGTTATGAAATGTTATGTTGTAACATTACATGCTAATTTAAGGCCTTAATTTCTTTCGGAGGCATTCAATTCAATTACATGATACTAGTTACATATTATGGAACATGACAGTACCTTCATTTCAGTACCCGACATGTGGTCCCTTTTCATATGCACGCACACTGTGAAGATGTGGAGATTTTCCTTGTCCTTTTTTTCTTCGTTACATGTTCCTTATTATGTTCTTGTCTCTCTCTGTGCATGATTTGAATATTACAAACAAGCTGGTTTTGAACATTGTCATGTATTGTAACTCTTCAGCAGATTTGAAGATGTTGCATTTGTGGTGAACTACATATCATTGATATCCACATAAGATAATTTTACTCTCACAGTTTTGTTCTCCTGGCTCCCATATAAAATTTGAAATGTTCAAAGTATCTGTGGTTTCTTTTTACTTCAGATGAGAAAGTCCATCTTGCAAACCAGATGTATGATTTAGTTGACCGCTATTTACGACGTCTGGATCAAGAGCTTCATAAATTTAAAATGGAATTAGAAGCTGATAACGCAGGCATTACGGAAGTTCTAGAGAAGCGTAAGTATCCCTTATACAGTATTCTTAAAGGTGAGCATTTTTCTTTATTACATTACTGCTCGACTCTAGAACTGTTGAATATAAAGTTGAAAATGGTAGTGAGATTTCTAGTTTGTTGCATCATAGTTGGTTCATTCACTAAATTTGTTGTTGTTGTGGAATTTATTGGAAAGAAGGCTGTTCTGCTAGATTTAAAACCAAATAATACTCAGAAGGAGCTATGAGAATAGATAGAATGAAACTTCATATACTAGATTGTAATCAATGATTGGTTCAGAAAATTCCTGGATCTTACAGCTCATTGAAATGAATAATACTGTATGGAATATTTGATTCCAAGAGTTGGTAGTGTTTACAGTATGTATCACATCCATTGACAGGAAGAGTACAAGAAAAAAGTAATTGCGCCGAATTACAATTACCCGAGAATATTTTTACTTCACAGAATGCCAGTCTTAAGGAAATCACTGATATACATATTGCAAAGTTGACTAAGTTTGCATTTTTTGTGTGAAAATTCACAGCCTGTTTCCAGTCATTGGACCGGGTTAGGAATGGAATGAATTGAAGCCCCCTTCTAGCGGCGAGGATGGGAATTGTGCCGGCTGCCGAAGCCTGTCTCACTCCTCTGGGGCAATGATTAATGAATGATTAATGAAATGAAATGATATTGGAGAGTGTTGTTAGAATGAAAGATGACAGGGAAAACTGGAGTACCCGGAGAAAAACCTGTTCCACCTCCGCTTTGTCCAGCCTCAGAGGCTCCATTTTGTGTGTGCGTTTTTAAATTTTGTTTTAGCATAGAGATATTAAGTGACTATCATCACTGAGGAACTTTCAGAGTGATTTTTTCTCATAATTTTAATTTTAGTTCACAATTTCTACCATTTCAAATAATTTGTTATTTACTTTACAAAATAATTGGTTCTTTAAGTTCTCATCGCTCAACCGAAGTACATTTTTGCATTTGATGAAAAGATGTTTCGCATGAGCGTATGAAGGAATACCTGTGTTTAATTTTAAGAACTTCCCAAGCAGTGGCAGATATTGTAGAATAAATATAATATCTTTGGAAGTACTAGAGAGGGAAGGAAATATGTCATCCAGCACTGGTGAAGCTACTGATTCTGCTGTAGTGGAAGTGAAAACAGTTATTTTCAGCATCATGTAATTTTTTTGCCTGTTTCTGCTACCATGCGATGTTTATCGATTATTAGAATGTAACAATTACAATTTTATATCAAGAAGTAAATTACGAGTAAAATTTACCATGCGATGTTTATCGATTATTAGAATGTAACAATTACAATTTTATATCAAGAAGTAAATTACGAGTAAAATTTACATTTTGTAAAGAGTAACAATTAACAAGTAATAATTACTAAGAAAGTATTCATTACATGTAATGCAATTACTTTTACTCAGTTACTTCTCAACTCTGATCACATCACAGCATATTTCCTCATCTTAACTTTTATTTTGCTTGTTTACAGGTTCTTTGGAACTTGACCAACCACAAACAAACAGCAGCCAAAAGGAAAATCGCTATAATTTCAACTCTACCAGAGTGTCTCATCATGGTAATGAATACAACAATTAATTATACAATTTAAAATTCAATTTTACAAAGGGCTTTGCTATTTCATTTTCTGTGTTCTGGGGTTTTCTTGATGATGACAATTTGATATATGCATTGGGTACCATAGATTGATTCAGAAAATTCCTGGATCTTATAGCTCATTGAAATGAATGAAATAAAATGGCATATGGCTTTGAGTGCTGGGAGGTGTCCGAGGACAATGGCTCGCCAGGTGCAGGTCTTTTGATTTGACACCCGTAGGCGACCTGCGCATCGTGATGAGGATGAAACAATGATGAAGACGACACATACACCCAGTCCCCGTGCCAGGGGAATTAACCAATTATGATTAAAAATTCCCACCTCTGCCGGGAATCAAACCCGGGCCCCCTGTGACCAAAGGCCAGTATGCTAACCATTTAGCCATGGAGCTGGACATTGAAATGAATAATACTGTATAGAATATTTGATGCCAAGAGTTGGTAGTGTTTACAGTATGTATCACATCCACTGACAGGAAGTGTACAAGAAAAAAGTATTTTGGCTGAACTACAATTACCTGAGAATATTTTTACTTCACAGAATGCCAGTCTTAAGTACCAACATAGCTGGGGATTTGTGGGATCCGGTAAATGCAGCACAGGTGAAGTTTAAGGAAGCGGAGATTGTTATCAGTGGAATACTGTGTAGGAGGGATACTGAATGGAAGGTGATTGGGGATTTAAATGAGACTATGGATTGGGCATGTGGGGAACTGGGAGTGAGATTTCTAGATCCTAATGGGTGGGTAGGAGATAGGGATCTGGGCTCAGATGGCCTTCACTTAAACCGCAGTGGTACATATAAGTTAGGAAATTTGTTTGGAAGGGTTATCGTCAGCTGTAACTCGATTTGAGTATATATAACATCTTCTTGCATACATTGAGCAGTTCAACTCAGTTTATGGATGTATTTGTGATGACTAAACAGACCAATCCTGGCATAAAACATACGCCCACACAAATCACACTGAATAGATGCAGGAGGGTGGGTTGTAATTGACAGAGTTTTGTTGCTAATTGCTTGGCCTCTTGATGTCTGCAGCGTTCTCTTTCAAAGAAGTTGACAGCGGTGAATGTAGTGTTCCACCACCATGAATGGTCCACGGCACATTCTTCCCATGTCTGTATATTTATACCAGTTTTCTTCATGATGTGTTTCAGCTGGTTCTTAAAAAGCTTAATAGGGGCTCCATGAGGTCTACTGCCGGGGCAAAGTTCACCATAAAGAATTTGATGGGGAAGCCTGGTATCACCCATGCAGTGAACATGGTCTAACCATCTCAGTTGATGAGTGATGATTGTTGCCTCAGTACTATTTAGCTGTGCTTTGTCGAGAACTGCCGTGTTGGTCACATAGTCCTCCCACTTAATATTCAAGATGTATCTCATTTTCTGTTGGTGGAAGCGCTGAAGTCTTTTGATATCACGGCAATAGAATGTCCAAGTTTCACAGTCATACAGCAGAGTGGAAATGACAACAGCTTTGTACCCCATGAGTTTGGTATGCAGTTTTAAGTTTAAGTTTTAAGTTTAAGTTTATTCATGAAGACTCTGTGCATTAACCATCTGAATGCTGCATGAGCAGCCCCAATTCTTTTATCAATGTCTTGTTCACAGGTACACCGTTTAGACAAGATGCTTTCAAGATATGAAAATTGATCAACCTGTTCCAGTGTTGTGTCTAAGATGGAGATACTGAACACAGGAAGAGTTAATCCTGGGGCAGGTTGTGCAAGTACCTTCACTTTTTTTTCCTCTTTTTTTTTCATTAATGGCAAGACCAAAGCGATCACATGCAGTTTTAAAACAGTTGACTGACTGTTGTAGTTCTGCAGATGTTAGAGCAGGAGATGCGGTGTCATCGGCATACTGCAGTTCTGTCATCTGGGTAACCAGAGTACGTCTTTGTGAATGAAGTCTTGCAAGATTGGAAAGGCCTTCATCAAAACGAAATTTAATCTCCATGCCTAAATTATTTGGAGATGATTGATGCAGCATGGCAACCATGTACAGTGCAAAGAGTGTAGGAGCAAGCACAACAGCCTTGTTTCAATCCACGAGTGATTGGGAACGAATTCAATACCCAGTTACCATGAAGAACCTGTCCAGACATGCCATCATGAAGAGCTTGAACAAATTCCACATAACGTTCAGGACATCCAAAACGTCTCAATACTTTCCACATAGCAGATTTTGGTACTGAATCAAAGGCTTTTTTCCAGATCATAGAAAACTAAATACAGAAGCTGCTGTTGCTCTCTGCATTTTTCCAGGAGTTGTCTAGCACAGAAGATCATACCTGTTGCGCCCCTGAAGGTTCGGAAACCACATTGAGACTCAGGCAAAATCCTCTCCGAGATAACTCGGAGCTGGTTTAATAGAATCCTTGCGAGAATTTTACCTGCAATTGATAAAAGCGATATACCACGGTACTTTTCACATATGCTATGATCACCTTTCTTGAAGATAGTGATGATGGTAGCATTCTTCAAGTCGTCAGATACTTCTCGAGTTTCCCAAATCAAGAGGTCAGGTACTTCTCGAGTTTCCCAAATCAAGAGGATGAGTGTGAGAAGTCTAGTCTTCAAGAGTATACCTCCATTTTGTATCAGTTCCAGAGGGATGTTATCAGGACCAGGAGTCTTTCTTGGTTTTAGCTGATTGAGTGCTTTGGTGAAGTCTCTGTATGTGGGTGGAACTGCCATCCATGGTTGTTGGGGTTGCTGAGGGACATTATGAAGAAAGCCCTCAGCGACATTGGTGACACGATTTAGAAGCGCAGAGAAATGTTACTCCCAAGCTCTAAAATTTCTCCATTGTTGTTGTTTGAGTTATCAGTCCATAGACTGGTTTGATGCAGCCTTCCATGCCACCCTATCCTGTGCTAACCTTTTCATTTCTACATAACTATTGCATCCTACATCTGCTCTAATCTGCTTGTCATATTCATACCTTGGTCTACCCCTGCCGTTCTTACCACCTACACTTCCTTCAAAAACCAACTGAACAAGTCTTGGGTGTCTTAAGATGTGTCCTATCATTCTATCTCTTCTTCTCGTCAAATTTAGCCAAATCGATCTCCTCTCACCAATTCGATTCAGTATCTCTTCATTCCTGATTCGATTTATCCATTTCACCTTCAGCATTCTTCTGTAACACCACATTTCAAAAGCTTCTATTCTCTTTCTTTCTGGGCTAGTTATCGTCCATGTTTCACTTCCTTACAATGCCACGCTCCACACGAAAGTCTTCAAAAACATCTTTCTAATTCCGATATCAATGTTTGAAGTGAGCAAATTTCTTTTCTTAAGAAAGCTCTTCCTTGCTTGTGCTAGTCTGCATTTTATGTCCTCCTTACTTCTGCCATCGTTAGTTATTTTACTACCCAAGTAACAATATTCATCTACTTCCTTTAAGACTTCATTTCCTAATCTAATATTTCCTGCATCACCTACCTTCGTTCGACTGCACTCCATTACTTTTGTTTTGGACTTATTTATTTTCATCTTGTACTCCTTACCCAAGACTTTATCCATACCATTCAGCAACTTCTCGAGATCTTCTGCAGTCTCAGATAAAATAACAATATCATCGGCAAATCTGAAGGTTTTGATTTCCTCTCCTTGGACTGTGATTCCCTTTCCAAATTTCTCTTTGATTTCCTTTACTGCCTGTTCTATGTAAACATTGAAAAGGAGCAGGGACAAACTGCAACCTTGCCTCACTCCTTTCTGGATTGCTGCTTCCTTTTCAGAGCCCTCGATTATTACTGCAGACTGATTTTTATACAGATTGTAGATAATTCTTCGTTCTCGGTATCTGATCCCTATCATCCTCAGAATCATAAATAGCTTGGTCCAATCAACATTATCGAATGCCTTTTCTAGATCTACGAAAGCCATGTACGTGGGCTTGTCCTTCTTGATTCGATCCACTAAGATCAGACGTAAAGTCAGGATTGCTTCACGTGTTCCTACATTTCTTCTGAAGCCAAATTGATCTTCTCCCAACTCAGCTTCAACTTGTTTTTCCATTCTTCTGAAAATAATGCGTGTTAAAATTTTGCAGGCATGAGATACTAAACTAATGGCGTGGTAGTTTTCGCACCTGTCAGCACCGGCTTTCTTGGGAATAGGTATAACAACATTCTTCCGAAAATCGGATGGGACTTCTCCTGTCTCATACATCTTGCACACTAAATGAAATAACCTTGCCTTGCTGGTTTCTCCTAAGGCAGTCAGTAATTCAGAGGGAATGTCATCAATTCCAGGTGCCTTGTTCCTAGTGAGGTCACTCACAGCTCTGTCAAACTCTGACCTCAAAATTGGGTCTCCCATTTCATCAGCATCAACAGCCTCTTCATGTTCCAGAACCAAATTATCTACATCTTTAACTTCATACAACTGTTGGATATGCTCCTGCCATCTTTCTGCTTTGTCTTCTTTCCCTAGAAGTGGCTTTCCATCTGAGCTCTGGATATTCATACATCTAGATTTCGTTTCTCCAAAGGTTTCCTTGATTTTCCTGTATGCAGCATCTACCTTTCCCAGGACCATACAGCCTTCGACACCTTTGCACTTCTCCTTCAGCCATTCTTCCTTAGCTACCTTGCACTTTCTATCCACTTCATTCTTTAATCGCCTGTATTCTTTTCTGCCCTCTTCTTTTCTAGCATTCTTGTATTTTCGTCGTTCATCAATCAGGTCTAGTATCTCCTGAGTTATCCACTGATTCTTAGTTGATCTTTTCTTCCTTCCTAACATTTCTTCAGCAGCCCTACTGACTTCATTTTTCATGACTCTCCACTCTTCCTCTATAGTGTTTCCTTCAGCCTTTTCATTTAGTCCTTGTGCAACATGTTCCTTGAAACAATCCCTCACACTCTTTTCTTTCAACTTGTCTAGATCCCATCTTTTTGCATTCTTTCCTTTCTTCAATTTCTTCAACTTCAGATGGCATTTCATGACCAACAAGTTGTGGTCAGAGTCCACGTCTGCTCCTGGGAAAGTTTTGCAATCCAACACCTGGTTTTTGAATCTCTGCCTAATCATAATGAAGTCTATTTGATACCTTCCAGTGTCTCCAGGTCTCGTCCACGTATACAGCCTTCGTTTGTGGTGTTTGAACCAAATATTGGCAAGGACTGAATTATGATCAGTGCAGAATTCAACCAGCCGACTTCCTCTTTCGTTCCTTTGTCCGAATCCAAATTCTCCTACTGTACTACCTTCTCTTCCTTGGCCTACCACTGCATTCCAGTCTCCCATCACAATTAGATTCTCGTCACCTTTTACATATTGTATTAAATCTTCTATCTCCTCATATATTCTTTCGATTTCTCCATCATCCGCTGAACTAGTAGGCATATAGACCTGCACTATTGTGGTGGGCATTGGTTTGGTGTCTATCTTGACGACAATAATTCTTTCACTATGCTGGTCGTAGTATCTTACCTGCTGCCCTATTTTCTTATTCATTATTAAACCAACTCCTGCATTTCCCCTGTTTGATTTTGTGTTGATAATTCGGTAGTCACCTGACCAAAAATCTTGTTCTTCCTGCCAACGTACTTCACTTATACCAACTACATCTAACTTTAGCCTATCCATCTCCCTTTTCAGATTCTGTAACCTACCACAACGATTCAAACTTCTAACATTCCACGCTCCGACTCGCAGAATGTCAGTATCCATCTTCCTGATGATCGCCTTTCTCCATTATCAGTTAAAATGATTGAGTTGTCAGCAGTCTTCACTGACCCCGATGAAGATCGAATTGGACCATTTATCTCCTTTATGCCAGCGTAGAAGTTATATTCAACCTATTATGAACCCATACTAACGTATGCAGCTGGATTGTGGATTACAATGAAACATGAGGAGAGTAGAATACAGGCAGCAGAGATGAAATATGTGAAAATGCCCCATCTTTCGTGTAAACATGCAGTAATTATCGGCGATGGCGAGAAATGAAGGACGGAGTAGTCATGTTCAAATTCAAGTTTTTAAACAATAGTGCATGAAAAACTGATTGCAACTGATTCATTTTAACATGCACAAAATAACCCAGAATTATTAGAATTGTTGTGTTTTTCTTTTGCAATGTATAGGAGTAAGTCAAAATATTTGACTTACACCAGTGAGTTAGTAATGTTTTGTTTCATAATTACTACTGTACTTTATTTCCAATTTAAAGTTATCGTCACCTTTCTTTAAAAACCTCGTAAGTCAGAATTATAAAATTTTACAGGAGAGAGAAAAAACATTCCACGGCCTCAAATGAAGACCTGTTTTTTTTTTTTTTTTTTTATAGGGACCCACCATTAATTTGCCGTAAAATGAATCTTGTGACTACACTGACATGTAACTTTAATTAGTATATATTTTTATAATTCGATCAAATATGGACTTCTGAGCTTTCTAATATTTAATTCAACACATTTTATGTCATCTACAAGGTTTTTGAAGTAAAAGTGTGGAATGAAGAATTATAAGTCCATAGTTTTGTTTCATAATTTTTTATGTTTGACCTACCAATATAGTCCGCCTGGTGGCCGTGATCGTTAAGTCCTTGAAGTCTATATGGTCTGACACCATAGTTAGCCAGTTCGAGTACTGTTGGTTGAAAAAATGTTCATCATCAGAATGTTGGCCAGCAGGGTAGGGGATGTGGTGGTATACAATTTCTAATCACTAGATTGCATGCCAAAAGTCTGGATTTAATTCCAAACCACTCAGCTACGATGTGAGGTCATATGACGCTGTTGATGGTGATTTCGTCCATCGGATGGGGACGTTAAGCTTTGAGCAGACCCCTTGGTATTATTCGACAGGAGTAGGCTACGTGCTGTCACCGGGTTTTACACTCTCCCTACCTCATTCATCATCATCATCATCATCATAATTCCACATCCAGACTCGCAGGTCACCTATGGGCGTCAAATAGAAAGATCTGCACCAGGCGAGCCAAACATGTTCTTGTACACTCCTGGCATTAAAAGCCATAAATGATAAAGAAAGACCTACCAGTGTACTGATTGTTGATTTGTAATGTGTTTGGAAAAAGTAACACTGAAGAGAAAATCAAAGAGTTCACATATTGTAGTTATTTATAGGCTATTATTAAAGAATAGAAGAACCAGCCTGATAATTATTTTGATTAAATTTAATCTAAAAGTAAAAAGTAAAATTAAATTAAAACTAAATATTTACAGTTATGCCCCACAGTACAGTAAACCGGGCGAATCAGCCGTGCGGTTAGGGGCGTGCAGCTGTGAGCTTGCATCCGGGAGATAGTGGGTTTGAGCCCCACTTTTGGCAGCCCTGAAGATGGTTTTCCATGGTTTCCCATTTTTCACACCAGGCAAATGTTGGGGCTGTGCCTTAATTAAGGCCATGGCCGATTCCTTCCCACTACTAGGCCTTTCCTATCCCATCTGAGATCTGTCTGTGTCGGTCCAACGTAAAACAAGTTATAAATAAAAAATAAAAACAGTTCAGTAAAATCAGATTCAAAATATGACTGTCCTCCTTATTCATGAGGCAAGGTATCATAGATACCAGTGCATGTTTTAATTGTTGGAGGTGGTTTCATTTCTCTTTCATGATCTTCAGCTTTTGAGTATACAATGGTTGAATCTTGTCTTTTGCACACTGAGTATCACCCGTTTGCTTCCTTTGAGGAAGATTATTCCAAGTGATTCAGCTTGTAATCAGTAGTCCCATTTCAGGGAAACGGGATGGCCTAGGGAGCGGTGATAAGGGAACAGGGAACTGGAAATCAAGTAGGGATGACATAAAATTGTTAGCGTTGAACTGTAGAAGTATTGTAAGGAAAGGAATAGAATTAAGTACTTTAATAGATATATATTTACCAGATATTGTAATAGGAGTTGAATCATGGCTGAGAAATGATATAATGGATGCAGAAATTTTCTCACGGCACTGGAGTGTGTATCGTAGAGATAGGATAGGAAGGGTGGGAGAGGGAGTGTTCATTCTGGTGAAAGAAGAATTTGTAAGCTACGAAAAAGTTAAAGATGAGACACATGAAATTCTAGGTGTAAGGCTCATTTCTAAAGATAATAGGCAACTTGATATATTTGGAGTGTACAGATCGGGAAAGGGTAGCACTGACGCGGATTCGGAATTATTTGATAGGATAGTCAGCTATGTGGGAAACGACATGGAAAGAAATGTGATTGTAGCGGGAGATCTGAATTTGCCAGATGTCAATTGGGAAGGAAATGCGAACGACAGGAAGCATGACAAACAAATGGCAAATAAGTTAATATGGGAAGGACAGCTGATTCAGAAAGTGATGGAACCAACCAGAGGGAAAAATATCCTGGATGTGGTGCTGATAAAACCAGATGAGCTCTATAGGAAAACTGAAGTAATAGATGGTATTAGTGATCATGAAGCTGTTTCTGTGGTAGTTAAAAATAAATGTGATAGAAAGGAAGGTCTTAAAAGTAGGACTGTTAGGCAGTACCATATGGCTGATAAAGCAGGCATGAGGCAGTTTCTAAAAAGTAGCTATGATCGGTGGAAAACGGTAAATAAAAATGTAAACAGACTCTGGGATGGGTTTAAAGAAATTGTTGAGGAATGCGAAAACAGGTTTGTACCATTAAGGGTGGTAAGGAATGGTAAAGACCCACCTTATTATAATAGAGAAATAAAGAGACTAAGCAGGAGGTGCAGACTGGAAAGAAATAGAGTTAGAAATGGCTGTGGAAGTAAGGAGAAATTGAAGGAACTTACTAGAAAATTGAATCTAGCAAAGAAGGCAGCTAAGGATAACATGATGGCAAGCATAATTGGCAGTCATACGAATTTTAGTGAAAAATGGAAGGGTATGTATAGGTATTTTAAGGCAGAAACAGGTTCCAAGAAGGACATTCCAGGAATAATTAATGAACAAGGGGAGTGTGTATGTGATGATCTTCAAAAGGCAGAAGTATTCAGTCAGCAGTATGTAAAGATTGTTGGTTACAAGGATAATGTCGAGATAGAGGAGGAGACTAAGGCCAAAGAAGTAATAAAATTTACGTATGATAACAATGACATTTACAATAAGATACAAAAGTTGAAAACTAGAAAAGCGGCTGGAATTGATCAGATTTCTGGGGATATACTAAAGACAATGGGTTTGGATATAGTACCATATCTGAAGTACTTATTTGATTATTGTTTGGTCGGAGGAGCTATACCAGATGAATGGAGAGTTGCTATTGTAACCCCGGTGTATAAAGGAAAGGGTGATAGACATAAAGCTGAAAATTACAGGCCAGTAAGTTTGGCATGCATTGTATGTAAGCTTTGGGAAGGCATTCTTTCTGATTATATTAGACATGTTTGTGAAATTAATAACTGGTTCGATAGAAGGCAATTCGGTTTTAGGAAGGGTTATTCCACTGAGCTCAACTTGTAGGATTCCAGCAAGATATAGCAGATATCTTGGATTCTGGAGGTCAAATGGACTGTATCGCGATTGACCTGTCTAAAGCATTTGATAGGGTGGATCATGGGAGACTACTGGCAAAAATGAGTGCAATTGGACTAGACAAAAGAGTGACTGAATGGATTGCTATATTTCTAGAAAATAGATCTCAGAGAATTAGAGTAGGCAAAGCTTTATCTGACCCTGTAATAATTAAGAGGGGAATTCCTCAAGGCAGTATTATTGGACCTTTATGTTTTCTTATATATATAAATGATATGAGTAAAGGAGTGGAATCGGAGGTAAGGCTTTTTGCGGATGATGTTATTCTCTATAGAGTGATAAATAAGTTACAAGATTGTGAGCAACTGCAGCGTGACCTCGAAAATGTTGTGAGATGGACAGCAAGCAATGGTATGTTGATAAACGGGGTCAAAAGTCAGGTTGTGAGTTTCACAAATAGGAAAAGTCCTCTCAGTTTTAATTACTGCGTTGATGGGGTGAAAGTTCCTTTTGGGGATCATTGTAAGTATCTAGGTGTTAATATAAGGAAAGATCTTCATTGGGGTAATCACATAAATGAGATTGTAAATAAAGGGTACAGATCTCTGCACATGGTTATGAGGGTGTTTAGGGGTTGTAGTAAGGATGTAAAGGAGAGTGCATATAAGTCTCTGGTAAGACCCCAACTAGAGTATGGTTCCAGTGTATGGGACCCTCACCAGGATTACCTGATTCAAGAACTGGAAAAAATCCAAAGAAAAGCAGCTCGATTTGTTCTGGGTGATTTCCGACAAAAGAGTAGCGTTACAAAAATGTTGCAATGTTTGGGTTGGGAAGAATTGAGAGAAAGAAGAAGAGCTGCTCGACTAAGTGGTATGTTCCGAGCTGTCAGCGGAGAGATGGCGTGGAGTGACATTAGTAGACGAATAAGTTTGAATCTCGTTTATAAAAGTAGGAAAGATCACAATATGAAGATAAAGTTGGAATTCAAGAGGACAAACTGGGGCAAATATTCATTTATAGGAAGGGGAGTTAGGGATTGGAATAACTTACCAAGGGAGATGTTCAATAAATTTCCAATTTCTTTGAAATCATTTAGGAAAAGGCTAGGAAAGCAACAGATAGGGAATCTGCCACCTGGGCGACTGCCCTAAATACAGATCAGTATTGATTGATTGATTGATTGGGTTGTGACGAACGGCCTGGATGTCTGTAACAACAGGATCTCCCACTTTACTTCCAGAACGCAATGATTTGTAGATCATACAGGCTTTATCGCAATTCTTGGAGAAGTCATGCTGAAGATATTTGACATTGTAGGGTCTGGGATTCATCCTAGCATGTTTACAGATATCTATGTATGCTGCTGGAGAATAGATATCTTGATTTCTGAGATGTTTCTCTATCTTGGAGTGCATGGAGTCACACTCGATTTATGTGTGCTCCTTCTCTAAGTACTTCTGTATAATAGTATTATCACACAAAGGAAAAGGTTTAGATGTGCATTAGATAGAGTGATATTCCTGTTCTAATGACAACATCCATCACTATAGAGAATTACTTCGTCACCACGCTCAACTGGCACCTCTTTACTAGAGGCACCTGTTTGTGTTGAAATTTTTTTCCTAATTTAGTAATTTTTTAACAATTATTTCAGTATATGTTTAGCTATATTTCGTCAATAATTTTGCTATTTTTTTCCACTTTTCAGCTATAAAAGGTAAACCAATAACTTAGTTGATAGCATATTTGCAGTATAACAATGTTGTATTTTTGCGTAAGTATATAAATACACGAGTTATGCTTCTGCTTAAAACACATACAGTATTACACATTATATCAAAACATGGAAGTTTGAAAAAATTGTATCAGCTGTCACTCTAACAAATATGGCCTAGCCTTAGTATATAATTTGCATATCAGTCTGAAAAAGACAGAGATACCATGAGTTCCATATTACTGGGAGTCAGAGCTGTTCTCCTGTCAGACATTACAATACAATACGTTGAGAATGTCGTCTCATTATCAATATTACTGACTGGGATCCATAAAGCCTTCACTGCAGCTTCCACAAAATGCTCATATTCTGGTTGCAGGGAAAGAAGAATGGCAATCATATCAATATTTCTACCTGCTCTAAATGAACTGGTAACTAGATCTCTAAACCCTGTGTATGGTTCAAGGTATTCTGACTTTGATCTCGTAAGATGGGAATGTGCTTTATTAGGCGAGAGAGTTCATCATTTTCTAAATCACCTTCCATTATGCTTCTTGGATCAAAAAGTTTACAGAGAGAAGAAATGGTCAAACTCTGTTAACTCATTCACTGCCAAACCCGTATATGTACGTTATTGAATGCTGTGTTTCATCCGCCAAACCCGTATATATACGTTTTGGTGTAGTGTGTACTTCACCGATCTCACAAATGAACGCGATATATTGTCATGCTTTGAGATTCCATGGAAATGCTCAAAGCAGTTTCGTACGGCAGATATACTACTCCACTTCGCGTGTTTTGAAAGCGATCTGGTGTTATTTCAGCTTCGTTGGAGTGGAACATCTTTCCCGCTAACGTGCAGCCATCATGGCATCTTGGAGTATACATTCATCTCTTATTGACGATGAAATTGAATGTTCCCTCATAAATAGTGATTCTGGAGAGCTATATTTTGATAATGAAGATAGAGAATATCTAAGTGGCGATATTGAATTACAAGAAAGTGCGAGACAAAGTAGTAATGATGAATCTCATGCGGAATTGTCGTCCCTTCCACAGATAAATTATTTTCCCCCAAATGTAAATGATTTTGATAATACCAGTTCTTGGATCAACAATTTTATATTATATTTCAGTAATAGTATCACTGAGCGGAGTAGCCACACGTATTAACATGCTACGGCTATGGAGCCAAGCTCTGCACTTGGCAGGCGAGTGGCTTCGAACCCCACTGTCAGCTGTCTGAGAACGGTTTCTTTCCCCCCACCCTTTTGCACTCCTAAGCAAATGTCGGGACAGTTTGTATTCATAAGCCACAGCCGATTCCTTCCACTTCCTTACCCAGTTTCATTCACCATCATTCATTTCATATTCATTATCTTCTGAGCTGAGGTTTGCATCAGGAAGGGCATCTGGCTGTAAAAATATGGTGTAAAATATAATCTCACTTCATCCCCGACACCTTTTTGGGCTGCGAGGCTAAGGGGACAATATGCATTCCATTAATAGTATCAGTAAATATGTATCTGTAAAAGTGCTTCTTCCTTGAAAAAAAATCAGCCCAGAGGGCTCGCCTGGTCATCAAAACTCGGCAGTGAAAAGGTTAATTGGTTCAGCTTTTTCAGACTTGCTCTACCTACAGATTGAAAGAAAGATGTTAAATGCCTCTGCATTTGTTTCGTTAGTTTGGAAAGTTTATCTGAGGTTGTCTCTAGTATCCTCTAGTAATTTAAAGCCCTTTGAAAGGTCACTAAGCTTAGATTTAAGTACATGAATTAACGTCATGTTGAAACTTTCTAATGTGAGCAGCAAGTTAAAACATTTTGAGCAATGCTCAACAAGAAAAATGGCTAGGTAATGAATTTTTGTTACTTCATTTGGGGTCAAGGCTTTGAAATAGTTCACAGCAACACTCTCGTCTTTAGTAGTTTCAATAAAGTCTGCTAGATCATGAAGATATTCTCCAATTTACTCAACACTTTTAAACCACGAGTTCCATCTGTTGATCACAGGAATAGGGAAGAGTTTAGCTTTAGTGGGTTCGTCTTCATATTTCTGCTTCAGGAATTGAATGTAAGGAAGATGTGTTTTGCCTGTACAACACATTGGTTCAAAGCACTAAGTTCCACAGCCCACACACTGCCCACTAAATTCAGTTTATGAGCCCAGCACTGCGTGTGTACCAACCCTTCTGAAACTAGAACCCTAATTGAGTTTATACACTTGCCCACGTAACGTGCTGAATCTGAAGTTATAGAAACTACATTCTGGTACCTAATTTCAAGTTTGTGAATTACACTCATAATTGCTTGTGAACATGCTGTAGCATTAGCATTTGCAATAACTTTCACTCCCCCTCCAAATAACTTCTGAACTGTACTATCGCCACAACGAAGCACTTTTATCAGAACCATAAATACACATTGCCCCTTTTTTATCAGTCGTTTCATCACAAATAATTGAAACTCTCTCATCTTGCACAGCTTCTTTTAATCTTTCCTCCTCTTCTTTGATGATTCGAGGTACAGAAACTTCCCTCAGTCTTCCAGCTGTGGGCAAGTCTCCAGCACCTTAAAAAAAAATCAATGGGCCTAATATTAGAGGGCTTTTTAACATCATTGGAATGAATTAAATGATTTATAATTGTTAGTAAATGAGGGACCTAGCATGCATTATCTAGGCCTAAATATCATTAAAGGAGAAAACTAGCATAACCGCACAAAGAAAAATTGTATAGTATTGCACAAACCTGGTATATATTTCTCCAGCCACCCTCTCAGTTTTGGATGATCAACTTTTTCCAGTGGAGTATTTGCCTCCATAAAAGCTCGAGTTGTAGATAAAATGAATGTGTCTTTATCGTATTTTGCTCTTCAGTGAATCCTGAAACACACAGAATCAATTGGATAGCTCTTGAATATTTTCAAGTTAGATGTCTTTAACACTAAGTTGACAGGTGAACACTTTTTTTTTTGCAGATTTTTTTTATTTTTTTAAATTTTTTTTATGGCCCTCACTTTAGTCAATTATATAATGGATTTTTCGATTTTCTCTCAGCCCAGTACTTCTTCATTCTCTCGGATCTTGATTTTCTCTCCTCGTCTGAAATCACTCTTCCCATGGTTTGTCTGTTGATCTTGGTCTGTAGTCTGGTGTCTATGTTTTTGAGTGTCTTGATTCTGTGAGTCTTGTTTTTCAAATCATCTACTGTGTTTTGTAGTTCCTTCATATCTTTGATTTCTGTAATCCACTTAATATTACTCTTACTGTTCCACAATTTTTCTATTATTATCCTGCTGATTCTTTTCCAGGTGTTCTAATTAGGTGACCAAAGAATGAGATTCGTATTTTTTCTGATAGTGCTCATTACCGGTTCTATTTCTTTGTAGACTGTTTCATTAGAAACCAGTCTCCAGTGTCCATTTTCTTGGTATTTTTTATACATGTTCTGATTATTCTTATTTCTAATTTGAGTATCCTGTCTGTTGCTGAAGTATTAGCTGTTTTGAAAATGGTTTCACTAGCGAATGTTAATTCTGGTTGTATGACTGTTTTATAATGCTTTAATTTTGTGGCTATTGAGAGTTTTTTGTTGTTGTATGTGTTCTTGGTGACATATTGAGCTTTGGTTAGTTTGTTTATTCTATTATGCTATGTTTGCTTTGCGTTAAGGTTGCATATTATAATTTTACCTAAGTATTTAAATTTATCTACAATTTTGATTTCCTGTTCTCCTACTTTTTTTTTTTTGCGAGTGGTGGGTCAGTTAACATGATTTCTGTTTTCTCAAAGGATATATTGAGGCCAGTTTTTTGTGCTATTTCCTGTAGTGATTTAATTTGTTGTTGAGTTTCCTGAACATTGTTAGATAGGAGAGCAAGGTCACTAGCAAATCCCAGACAATTTAAAATTATGGTGTCTTTTGATTTTCGAATTTTGATATTTTTTTGGTTATCCTTATACCATTCCCTCATTATATATTCCAAAGCACAGTTGAATAGCAGATATTATCAGTACCATTTTCACTAGTACTCCCTTGTCCGTCTTGTTTTGCATTCTGTACTCTGGAACAGTATTACTGTCACCTGAAAATATAACGCTTCCACAGTAAAAGCAGTACTCAAAGAATATTAATGCTATCTAATAGTAAATAATATTCGTAACATTACTCACCGAAATAAGATTGAAATGCTTTTTCCACAAGGATTTTACTCCTGTAGTACCTGCAATCCATTTTCAATCAAAAGGGAAGTTAACATGTGAAAGGCGTGTAGTATACACTATGTGATCAAAAGTATCCGGACACCCGGCTGAACATGACATACAAGTTCGTGGCGCCCTCCATCGGTAATGCTGGAATTCAATATGGTGTTGGCCCACCCTTAGCCTTGATGATAGCTTCCACTCTTACAGGCATACGTTCAGTCAGGTGCTGGAAGGTTGCTTGGGGAATGACAGCCCATTCTTCATGGAGCACTGCACTGAGGAGAGGTAGCGATGTCAGTCGGTGAGGCCTGGCACGAAGTCGGCGTTCCAAAACATCCCAAAGGTGTTCTATAGGATTCAGGTTGGGACTGTGTGCAGGCCAGTCCACTACAGGGATGTTATTGTCATGTAACCACTCCGCCACAGGCCGTGCATCATGAACAGGTGTTCGATCGTGTTGAAAGACGCAATCACCATCCCTGAAGTGCTCTTCAACAGTGGGAAGCAAGAAGGTGCTTAAAACATCAATGTAGGCCTGTGCTGTGATAGTGCCACGCAATACAACAAGGGGTGCAAGCCTCCTCTATGAAAAGCACGACCACACCATAACACCACCACCTCCGAATTTTACTGTTGGCACTACACACGCTGGCAGATGATGTTCACCAGGCATTTGTCATACCCACACCCTACCATCGGATCGCCACATTGTGTACCGTGATTCGTCACTCCACACAACGTTTTTCCACTGTTCAATCGTCCAATGTTTGTGCTCCTTACACCAAGCGAGGCGTCGTTTGGCATTGACCGGCGTGACGTGTGGCTTATGGGCAGCCGCTTGACCATGAAATCCAAGTTTTCTCACCTTCTGCCGAACTGTCATAGTACTTGGAGTGGATCCTGATGCAGTTTGAAATTCCTGTGTGATGGTCTGGATAGATACCTGCCTATTACACTTGACAACCCTCTTCAACTGTCGGCGGTCTCTGTCAGTCAGCAGACGAGGTTGGCCTGTACGCTTTCATGCTGTACGTGTCCCTTCATGTTTCCACTTCACTATCACATCAGAAACATTGGACCTAGGGATGTTTAGGAGTGTGGAAATCTCGCGTACAGACTTCTGACATAAGTGACACCCAATCACCTGACCACGTTCGAAGTCCGTGAGTTCCATGGAGCATCCCATTCTGCTCTCTCGCGATGTCGAATGACTAATGAGGTCGCTGCTATGGAGTACCTGGCAGTAGGTGGCAGCACAATACACCTAAGATGAAAAACATATGTTTTTGGGGGTGTCCGGGTACTTTTGATCACATAGTGTAACTCTATTGTCGTCTTTTTTACAATGAGATACTGGCGGTAAAATTGTAACATTGTTAGTGTTAAAAAGCACGTATATCAGACTTACGAGGTTCTTAAGGTAAAGAGACAAATAACATAAATTTATTTTCCTCGTAAGTCGCCGATATGAGGTTTTAATCTATGAACAGCTCACTTGGACATACAAGCTTATTAATTTGGCCAGTAGAGGTGCAGGGCTCCTCCACAGACTAACGAGAGTTTTAAATTCAGTTAGAGCGCATTTTTTCATTTAAAAACCATGTAAGACCCAATAAATGACCAAAATCAAACTTACGAGGTTTATAAAGAAAGACAACGTTATGGTACTCCACATACCATCTGTGTTTCATTACCTTAGCTACAGATTTGCTATTTGCTAGTTGCTGATTGATAATATCAGTGCTGTAGTCTCCAAATTCTCACAGGCTATACTCTAAATCAGGGCATTACAAATCCTGAATGCCAAACCACCCTGGGGGTTACGACAAACTTCCCTTAATTTGCTATAAATCAGGCATATAGAAGACATTTTATGATGACAAAGAAGAAATCATATTTTAATGCATTAGTTTGAAAATTTTAATTTGCTTACACAGTAGTTTTCTACTGGACTTACTTCCAGCTATTTATTAAATAACAATCCAAGGTGCCTGGCTCTTTTGATTTGCTATCACATTTTTCACTGGAGCAAACTCTTGAATTGGTGGTTTTGCAGCCACGTCTTCATATGTTTCTCAGGCTTAAATTGGTCAACTGATGAGGCATTTGAATGTATGAACATACGGTTGGAGATGTGCGAGCATAGCTGGAGAGTTAAAACTTGCTGACAGAATGGTAAAATTAAAAAGAAAAGCAACCAAAGTATAAGGTACCTATACGAAAAATTATTCAGAAGGTGTGCGGCGTATACCGGCTTATACCCTCAACTACAGCACTGAATATTATCTGAAGCCATCTCTTTTCAGTTTCCACTTTGTCAATTTTTAACTGTTACTTTTGCATTGGACGAAAAATATGGAACATGTGATATTAAGCTTCTCAACATTCAAAAACATGATGGTACTGGATGCTATTGATGGTATGTTGATGGGTCTGTTTATTTGTTTGTTTGTTTGCTAGTGCGTCCAACAATGAATGTCCAAATCTACTGTGATACAGTCAATTTTTATCATATCAGATTGATCCAGATTAAACTACCAGTCGTCAACAAGCTTTGTCAGTAATATTGTGCAGGAACGCCTTGGGAGTGAGAATTAATTCTGCAACCTTTAACATAGGAATTAGCATCTAATCAACTATATTAACCAGCTGGTCTGAAAAGCATTCTCCCCATGGGCTTTTACCTTTCAAGGCCATTTCCTTTCTTTAGATGATAACTGAATTGTTTGAAGAGTTGAATCTCTTTGTCTTCCCCCATTAATTTTAAGAGAGTTACCAATAGTATTACTGATTTGTGTGTAGGTTACACTGAAATAGTTCTTGTATATTAACAATTTTTATGATTTGATTTTTCTCATGCAGAGAAACGTCGGGATTCAAATTCATCCGCAATGACTATAGAAAAACGTGTGACTGCAGAGAAAACTATGGCTTCTCTTCCCGAGACAAGACCGACGTCAGCTGGTTCTGGTTCAGTTCCTGTAGCAGTTCCTCCTCCAAATCCAACCAATGTCAGTTATAATCTTGGACACATAGGTGCTGGTGGAAATGCAATTGCTGCTGCAGCATCTCAAGCTATTGCTGCTACACAACAGGTTTGGCTTCTGTACACTGACAGTTTGCTGTCTTACAAAATGCTTTCACTGTTGACTACGTAATGAATTTATTATTACATGTTAAGAATTGCTATATTGATTTGAATTTTTATGAGTCTCCTCCATATTGAGCATTTGCTGTCAGTACTGAAGCAGAGATTTTTCAAACTTGTATGGTGTGTTACTGCTTGTAGTTTTAACCACTTGTTCTTAGTGATTAGCTTATATATTCCATGAAAGATGTAAATATTTAATGCAAATCATGTTTTGAACTTAATGCATTTTTTTTGTAGTCCAAAAAGCCTGTTATCTTGAAAAAACTGTTGAGTTATATGTAGGGACTGGAAAAATTAGCAGCTATTTTTATCAAAATTAGTATTTTCTTCTAAAAATGATTATTTATTTAAAAAATAAGAATTTGTAGCATTATTTTCCTGTTTCATTTATTCTAAAATTTAATGATTTAAGAGAATGAAACAATACTGCTCAAATCTACAAGAAAATTAAGATCAAATTAAAGCATTGTACAATGTTTTCCATTGCTTTTCTTCAAGTTGCACCTTCTGCTTGTAACCTCTGTGTAATTACATGATAAAACATGCTCCCTGCCAACATTGTTTGTTGGGGTCCAAAATAAATCAAAACAAATTTAGCAAATGCAGAGACCTCTTACTGCACCCCAATTAATGCAAGCATGATATCA
The DNA here is from genome assembly GCF_040414725.1 of Anabrus simplex. Lineage (NCBI taxonomy): Eukaryota > Metazoa > Arthropoda > Insecta > Orthoptera > Tettigoniidae > Anabrus > Anabrus simplex. The sequence goes on along the minus strand of NC_090265.1, from coordinate 808,171,104 downwards.
CATTTGATTTTGAATTGTATATTTGAGGGAACTGTAACCAGACCAGATCCTTTTCTGAAAGAATTGATGCACCAAACAGTTTCTCAAGCTCAGCTGGTTTCCAATTATTCAAGATGACATTTTTACAGCACTGACCTTGGAAAATTGTAACAAAATTATTGAGGTTGAGGTCTTTGACTTTCAAAGATTCTAGCTCTTGCTCTTTGAAGAATGAGTCGCATTTACGTCAATGTCTTTGCATGCAGCTTGCTCTAAAGGAGTGAGCTTAACCACCACATTGTTAGTTTCTGCAGAATAATTTCTCTCACAAATTGAAAAAAACGTAGCATCAAGATTATGAAGTTTGGGTACGGCAAATGAGAGGTTGGATACTGAGACCCCTCAAGTTCAGTAAGGAGCTCAACCATCTCAACTGCATGATCCTTGTCAGAGACAATATGTGAAGGAAACCCATTCGCTTTCCGGTTAGTCAGATCTTTTAGGTGCTTAAAACTACAGTTGTTGATATCTTTCATATCCGAAGACTTTAAATATGTGACAATGTCTTGAAAGTACTTATTTAAATGGAATGCAGCACCGAGTAATGACAAGTGAACAAAAAAGCTTTTGCTTCCTTTGAATCCCCGTACTGAGACTTTAAGAGGTAAGTATTTACACTTTCTTGTTTAAAAAAATACAGACTTCACCAGTTAACACATGATTCAAATCCAACATCACTGTGACCCAACAATTACTAAGCTAAGCTAATGTGCCCAAAACTGCACACTGCTTTAAGATAATTCACAACATCCCATTCTGTCTGTCTGTTTCATCCTACAGGGTGTTTATTTCTTTCCCAGCTATAGCTTCTGTTGTCAGCCTATGGCAGTCAGAGGCAACTTGTAGAAAAAGTGAGGATTTTTGTAGAACTTCATAGGCTTACCATTACAACAAAAGAATCATTAATAATTGGTTCAATTACATTTTATTCATGTGGTGCATATTTCTCACGCATAGTTTTCACACATAGCAGATCTTCATTTGAAAATGAGGTAATTCATGTTCGTAACTTTTGGGTTTTGAGCTTTTCCAATGGGATGTTTGCATTTGTGAACACTTCAACTGTTCCTTTTGAGATTGATCTTTGAAAATTTTCTGTTGTTTGCAGTTGTCCAGTCTCTCCATAATAGGCCTTTAGTTTGAGATTGTGATTGTCGAGCGCTTCATCACATGTTTTTCAGTACTGTCCTTCTTTTCCCTCACAACTCTATAATTACAAAATTTACAAAACACTGTCAATGAATCTGTGGTATGTAATCCTTTATTTGAATATTGCCAAGCCCTCTCATGGGCATTTATAGCTGTGCTCCCCATAACCTCAAAGATTATTGCAGATTTATTCTCTTCACCTTGCACACACTGATGTTCAAACAGGAATGAAGGGAAAAGGGAACACAAATCACATCTTGTCTTGTGCCGATCTCGATTTTGAATAATAATCGGTTTTAAACAAAGTTGTATGAAAACAGAAATGAAGGGAAAAACAACTCACATCTCATGTCTTGTAGATGTCATTTCTTGATAATAATTGATAAAAAAAAGTCATATTATCATTGTATAAATCAATTAGTAATAAGAATAATTCAGTTAATCCCAATCAATAGTGCGCCCTACTCGGGTCCGAACAGGTCGCAAATAACTCCCGACAGCTCGGTGTAATTCCAGGGTATATCGTTCAATCAGAAAAATCTCAAAATTTTTCATATGGTTTTGCTTTACGTGGGATCAGATAGAAAATGGTTCAGCCATACGCAATAGTATTTGAACGATCATCTTCATCCAATGCTAATGTCAAAACTTCACCGCTGTCCGCATTCATATATACGCAATCTATCATTGAATCAACTTACAAACTAAGATTAAGAATTAACTATCACTAAAAATTAACACTCACTGAATTATATAAAAGGAAATAAAGAACCACATTTATTTAACTAGAGAAATGCCTAAAAGAAATGAGAACTATTTTGGGAATGAGCTACAATTATCACTACATAGAATAAGTTATTAAAAAATCGTAAGTTAAAAGTCAGCGCTGGCTTATTATAAACAAAGATATAGCATTACATAACATGAATTGTTTCTGAAATGAAATCAAAATCAGAAATACTGCCCATAACTATTCTTGAGACATTATATGTATCACTGGTATACATTCTCCAGCTGCAATCATTACATCATTATGAAAATTCTAAGTTTCTTCTCAAAATTACATCACCACTAATCGATAAAATCTGAACTCAATCAAACGGATGTCATTTTGGAAAATTAATCAGTAACGATTAACGTGCTAAGGCTTTACACCCCTAGTGCCCGCTAAATTCGGCTCCTAATCTATCATCTTTCTACTTAGTAACCTTTCATAAAATTCTAATTCAACTATTCAATATTTAAAATAATTATTTATTATTATTTAGCGTATGATGAATACTGTATTATATACAATATATACAACTACCATCTCAAGTTCATAACTAAAGTTCCATGTCAAAATTTAAGTTTAAGTCCTCTATAGAGCCTCTGTAACCACGCAAAGGACACTCAAATGCAATGTGATCCACTGTCTGCTCCCCTTGTCCGCAGTCACATTGTGGTGATGTCTTCCATCCCCATTTGAAGAGAGTGGCTCCACATCTACCTTGGCCGGTCCTAATTCGATTTAGCATCCTCCACTGCCGCCTGGGAAGAGAAAAACCATCTGGGCACTTGCATGGGTTCTCAATGATGTGATGATGTGGTAATGAGGATTGCTGTTGCCACTGTTCTTTCCAGGCGTTCGATACATTAAAGGAGGAGTCCTGTAAATTCATTGCAGTACGCCAAGAAGGGTGTCTGGATTTCAGTCGTTTAGCTGGGGAAGCTGCTATGTCAGAATGAATAGGGAGGAGAGGATTGTTTTCAATTTTCTTCCACGAGTTAAGCAGTGACTGTGATCTTCTTAGGGATGGAGGTGGTATGTGGCTTAGGGTTGGAAGCCAGTGTGTGTTAGTTGGTCGGATGCATCCTGTAATGATACGCATTGCTTGGTTCAGCTGGGTGTCTACTAATCCGGTGTGAGCAATGTTAAGCCAGGTAGAACAGCAATATTCAGCGACGGAATAAGAGAGTGCAAGAGTAGTGGGTCTCAGGACTTGAGCATTAGCACCCCAGGATGTACCTGCCAGCTTTTGGAGGATGTTATTTCTGGTTTTGATCTTGGCTGACACATCATAGAGGTGATTCTTGTAGGTCAAGGACCTGTCCAGTGTGACTCCCAGGTATTTTGGGTTACTACAATACTGTAGATTCTCTCCTCTGAATGGTATGGTTGGTTTGTACCCAGCACTTCTATTCTGCAAGTGGAAGGTAGACACAACAGTTTTCTTGGGGTTTGGTCTAAGGTTGTTCTGATAAAAGTAACTGTCTAGAATCTTTAAGTCTGATGTAAGCGTCGACTCAGACTCATCGAAGCGTTGTTGTTGGGCAACCAATGCGATGTCATCCGCGTAAATGAATTTTCTGGATTTAGTTACAGGAAGGTCATGTGTGTACAGGTTGAATAGAAGAGGGGCCAATACTGAGCCCTAAGGGAGTCTGCCATTTATCTTATGTACTTTACTTCTGGAGTCTTCGGAAAAAATCTGGAAGTACCTATTACTCAGCATGTTACTGAGTAATGTGGAGAGTTTCAGACAAGGGATGATGCTGATAAATTTGAGAAGGAGCTTATCTTGCCACACGGTGTCATATGCAGCTGTCAGATCTAAGAAGACGCCCGTGCTTACCATTTTGTTCTCAAATCCATTTTCAATATGGGTAACTAGTGCTAAAACCTGTTCTTCACATCCTCGTCCAGGTCTAAATCCAGCTTGCTCGACTGGAATATGCTGGTTTATTGTCGCAAAAATCCTGTTATGTATCAGCCTTTCCATAAGCTTCATTGTAACACTGAGTAGTGCTATTGGCCGGTAACTCTCAACTTTTGTTGGGTCCTTAGATGTTTTTAATACAGCTATTATTTTTGTTTTCTTGAAGACAGAAGGTAGGTTACCTGTCTCTAGTATGTTTGTGAAGAAGTTAGTAAGCCATTTAGCAGCAGCTGGTCCAAGATGAAGAAGGAACTCTGGATATATACCATCAGCACCTGCCGCTTTGCCAGGTTTTAGACTTTCTAAGACCTGCTTAGTTGCTTGTAGTTGAAATGGGGCAGAGAATTCAGAGGATCGTTGAGCCGAACGTTTCTTTTCCTTCAGGAGGTGCTTTACGCGGTGCTAACTGAGCAACATCAGAATAAGATGAGACCGAACTGTCGTATACGACCTCCCGGTCAAGGAAAACGGAGAAGAATCACACCTAGAAGCCCTTCTCAGGGCCCTCAAGTTCGTAACATTGGCCCTTCAATGAAAATAATTAATCTTCCTATTCTATCCACATAATTCTTAATTCATATATTTTTGGCTCAATATGCATTCATACGTCATGTTCTAATCAAAATCCTACTGTGCAAATTATCTAATTCGTATCTGCAGTATGAATATCTCAATACTATGCTTTGCGTCTACTTAACCATATATGTATAATATATCATTTATCTCGTATTTCATACGTTTCGAGAAAATGTCACACAACTCACATACTTCCATCATAACAGCTGTCTTGACATTATATCACCTTGTAAATCTCGGCTAAATATGAATATTCACAATCCATACCTTATATCTGGTCAATCCCGCGGTGTACTTCCTCTTAATTATTCTCATCGTTTAATTAGATCCATACCTTCCACATATAACGTTTATCCACCTCCTATATATATATCTCGTAATTACCACAAAACGCAGTATAATGCTTCATATCACTTCATACATCTTCTTATTTCCTTGTCCGACGATCAATTATTATTATCTCAACTACACAATGTCAATTCTTACTTCACATAACCTTCAACACATACCTTGCAATTACTGATATATAGCTTTCTTAAATACGCCAATACGTGTTTCCCATATTCAATTCCTTTCAATAAAATCACGATGCATAACCTTACATATGTTACTAGTGCTGCTAATAATAATATCGCTCTTCAAGGAGTACTTGATTTCAATTATTCTCTTCTGACGCGCGGTCCATCTGTGACGTAATCTTTACATACATACATCGCAAGATTTATCGATATCCTTCACCTTATGACAATTCTTTGCAATCAGCTGTTATGTTGTGTCATTCCTAATCGTATTCTCGACTACTTCATTGAATTATTTGCTCAAACACGGTGATCCAAGCGTGAGATATACATATAATTCTACACTGCCTTAATATAGCGTTAATATCTTAAATATCACACACTTCACTGCATAATATCACTTGCACACTTAAATATTATCATTTCTAACATATATTCAATTCCACTGCATATGCCAAAAAAATAATATCAATTAAGAATTATGATACTAATTGTAAGCACTTAGCTCGTCTCTCGTTACTCCGACGTCAGTTGTTCTCCTTCGGCCCGTCACATGGCTAGTTTTGCGGTCTGGATCTGAGGTTGGGCTGGACTTCTCTTATTCAGAATTGGTCTAGGTAGGCAATATCCATCTCTCATCTCGGGTAGGTCATCTGTCAGGATGATACCTCCTTCCAGGTCGGTCCATCTTGAATGCTTAGCAGTTCATCTTCTTCTTCAGGCTGCCAACAAAGTTAAACATTTCCGAAGAGTACATAGTCATTTAAAAATTCTTATCAGAATAATATTTCTCTCAGATTATTCTTCTTAACCTTCTTCTGCGTTATATTTGGCTAACTCTTTATAATTGCGTATAATATACTTTTTTTATCTTGTTCCGAAAAATCTTTAAATTCAGCTTAATTATTCTTCAGAATTATTTCTTCCTTCTCAGCTTCTCCACCATTAAAATAACTTTTTCTTAATTCTTTTCTCCTCTTGCAGTTCGTACAATACTTCCCTGCAGTATCGTTAATCTTGTGCCTCGAGTTCCCAATATGCGTATTTGATTTAAACTCCGCTTATCTGGATGTATTTTATCTATTTACAGTGTTTCTATGGGTTGATTATCCCATTTTCTTCTTGATCAATCTAGTTTTTTCTTTATGAATTTCCGCTGAAATCTAGTCAATCTTCGTCTTTTTTATAGCGCGATCACAATCCACGTTTTGTCTTTGCGAGTTCAATTTTTCAAGTGTATTTTTATAATAATCTCTTCTATTCTATTTTTTTAAAAAACAATCTACTTGACCTTGCACTGTTCTGCACCGCCTTCGGAATACATTCGTTCCCAGTTAGACATGGCCTCCTATTATATCTCGATATCATGACTTCATTGTGTGTTCTTTTTAGCTTGAGTGGGCCATACCTTCCTCCGGCGCCATTTTTGAAAACGTCTGGAAAATGCAACGGGCACAATAGTAATGGTTGAGAATAGAGTTTTCGACATTTTTCTATAAAAAAACAGAGCTTTTGCAATGAATTAGCTACAAAATTGCATTTATTTGCTAAATTCACATTTTAAATCTAAATTCTCGTTTTGTCATATTTTAAATTTTGGTAACACAGTGTTTCACAACTCCTTACAACTAGATAAAAAACTGATTTTTAACTCGTAGAAGAAAAATTCACAGGTATCAGTAATGCTAATTTTTCCAGTCCCTAATTATTTGTATGCCATCAAGTATTCTATGTCTTTCACCTCCTGAATTGACATTCTCATTCTTCATATGGAATTTTCAGAAAAATTACAATTTAATTCTTGCACTTCTGTGCCACTGAATGTAATTTGAAGTCTAGATTTTGTAGGAAAAGGCATTGTACGGTCTTCTCGCATTTTTATGTATGTTATATCTGCCTTTTCATTGACATCAGATCCTGTGAACTTATTCCTTGTGAGGGATCCTTCCCATTTCGAATGCAGGAAAGCACGATACTGCTGATTTGTAGAAAGTGCCACACAATATGTAGTTTGCTTGCACAATATTAGTTGCTAACAGTAAACCTTGTCCACTGGAGAGTGATGAAAGTTTTTCCTTTGTTGGTGCAAAATGTTTCTGCCTCTTAATAAGAAAATGATCTTTAACAGATGGGAGTTACAATTCATTAAATGATCACCACCAAAATTCGCAAAATGTTCAAAGCAGACTTTTAACTTCACCATGAGCAGCTAATGAAGAGCAAGTCACTTCATCTAAATCAAAACCAACTCATATTTGTACAGCATGGTGATTCAGTATGCATTCTTACAGAGTTGTTATCCATATGAGCTTGGGAATCTACACTTATATTTTTGAACATTATAATTTGGCTCATGAGTTTCTGTTAGGATTTATCCCTTTCATTTAAATGATTCCAAGGATTTTCCAGTCACTAAAAGAATCCAAAAATATATATTTCCTGGCAACCTTGGTTTTGAGTGATAAAACTTGAATGGATTAAACTTTTAAATAGAGTGGAAAAAGGAAGAAATATAATGATACATTCATTTATCAGCATGTGTTAGCTGTCAACAAGAAATCTCCTAGAACACCATCAGTGTTCTGATGAGACCTATTCAATAATGTTACTTGTGGCACTTCAAAAACCTTGCGGTGTGTAGGCTGGTTATAGTATCACAGTAGGAGGCAAAAATTTAACAGTCTTGACCATGTTGTTTGATGCCAAATTTGGTTGTGAATGGGCATTATTTAGCTCTCCTCTTGTCTTCTGCACAAATTTCCATTGAACTAATGTAAAGATTGTTTGTTCTATCCAGGCTCTGTTTAATAATGTCCTTCCTTGGCCATTCCTATATTTCCTGATATTTCCTTGGATGATTTATGCAAAGGTGCACTAAAATATTTCTTGACTTGAAGTGTTCCTGTGTGTGCATTTCCTGATCAGAACTTCAATGTTCATTTTGAATGAACTTCCAAAATTTGGCAGAAAGATATCTTTTTCTAATTGCAGTGGTTTTTGGTGTGTCTGTGGAATAACTTCAGTTTCTTTACATAACAAATTTAGTTACTAGCAATAAGAGGGAAAACTGAAATTCATTTCCACACTAGGTATAAATGTTTGTTCACAAATTTTCAGCTTAAATGCATTAAAAAAAATGACAGTCAGTGGAAAATATGAGAGTATTTGTTTATTAGATATTCTTTTGTCTGGAACAGACCCACTTTTATTTAACATTCACTTAATATCTAATGGCTAGTGATGTTGAAAACTCTGTTACATAAGGATGAAAATAAACTAAAACAGGACTGTGTGACCTCTTTCTGCAAATTCGTGCCTCACCAATTCTAAAACTGGGACTAATGAATTAAATTAGTTTCACTTATAGCATTAAAATGTGTGTCATTCATCATCATCATCATCATCATCATCATCATCATCATCATCATCATCCTTTCCTCTTATCCAGTTCTTGCCGGGTCGAGGCATTTATGGCACTTCTCACGTTCTTCTCTCCTTCCATCATTCCTCTTCCATCATTTTGTCCCAGGCCAGGTTTCTTCTTCTTTAATGCCTTTGTGTTGAATCGATCCCCCTTGTTCTAGGTTCTCCTCTCACTCTCTTTCTCTCGAACTTCATCTCCATCATATGTTTTGGTATTCTTTCCTCCTCCATCTTCTTTACATGTCCAAACCATCTTAGTTTACTCCTATCCATTCTCTCATTTAAGCTTTCCATTCCAACCTCCTTTTTCATATCTTTGTTTCCCAATCTGTCTTTCCTTGTTTTTCCTATCATACTTCTTAGGTATTTCATTTCGCTGGCTTGAATTCTACTCTCCTCCCTACTTGTTATTATGCAGGTCTCAGCTCCATAAGTCAGTATGGGTGTACAATACATTTAGTACATTATCTCTCTACATTTTCTTATTCCTGACAAGGTTTCTTACTCTCTGGTAGAGTGCATTGCCCTGTTGCACCCTCTTGCTAATCTCCATGTCCAGATTTGTATTCTGCATTAATTCACTCTCTAGGTATTTGAAATGTATGCCAGTCCTTCAGATATATTACTGCCCATAATCACCAGCAATAATTTTCTTGCCAGTTTGGATATTTAATGGCATTGGCTATCCAGGCTGAAACTGCTGTTGAATTTGAAGATTTTGTTAAAGTTGATATTATTTATCGAATTCTTTTTAACAGATGCAGCAGGGTCGTCGAACAGCAAGTCTCAAAGCGTCATATGAGGCGATTAATATAGGTGTCCATGGCCATGAGTTCAGTATTGGCAAAGAACTCGCGGGGGCTGCTCAGACGGCAATTGCTGCAATTCAGGAAACAACAAAGAAGCAAAAGAAGTAAGCATGTTATGTGATATCTTATGAAATTGAGTATTAATATCAAGAGATGTTTTGGAGCTGTGCTAAAGGCTTTCTCACATGTATGGAAATTTGTAGGAATAAGCAGATTATTCTTACGATTTTTATAGGGCTTATGGGTGAACGGAAGGCAACATAGAAAGGCGTTCTGAGTAACCAACTACTATATGAAATTCTATAATGTATAGAATATCGGAGACTGTACCTTACAAAATGCCCAGGGTCTCTTTAACTTGCGAGTCTGGGTTGGTGACAATGGGCCCTTAGCCAAGTCCTAGCATTGTTTCCATTTGTGCCAGGCTCTTCACTTTTATTTATCTTTTCTGACATCCCTTGGTCAACTCTTGTTCTTTTCTGATCTTGACAGTATTAGCTTTGCAAGGCCTAGGGAGTCTTCCAATTTTGTGCCCTTCCTGGCCCATGTATTTCTTTGGTTGCTACCTTCATTTTTCAAAGTGTTGGACCCCTTCCACTTTTTCCCTCTGGTTAGTTGTTTATAGAGGATGATTGCCAACATAAGATTTTCACAATAATCACTATCACCACCCTCTTACAAAATACAAGTTTTCTGTGAATATGATGATGATGATGACAGTGATAGTGATCATGATGGTAATGGACATCTAAATATTTTTCCCATTAATATTTCCTTAGTCCTTTGCCTTTGAAATGTATTTGGTTAAAATGAAATAGTTCATCATCATCATCATCATCATCATTATTTGGAGCATTCTCCAGCCACAGTCTTGGTCTGCTTAACTTCAGTATCACTGTGTTTTTATATAATTTGGTTAGGGTATATACTGAACTATAAACACTATCATCAGTTCATTGCAAAGTAGTTGGCTACAGAACATATTTATGTGAAGTGCCACAAATTAGAAGTCGTCTGCTAACTTGCAGAAAGCATCGAGATGGGCCTGATATGCTTCACCTTGAAGTTATGTGCAGGGCTTCATTAGAACATATAAACAAAATTACATTATTTCTTTTTTTTTTGTGTGTGTGTGGATTAACTCAAATAAAAGGAGTGAGTTCTGGATGAAAATGAGGCATTTTTACCCAAATGAGAACTATGAAACATAAGATTTTCATTAATATAAATAAAATTCAGTTTGCTGTGAACTCACAAGAAAGATCAAGACCACAGTGAACCAGAAATATTGTGTGGTTAACACGCGAGAGTTCGCTCCCGCGGCAGTTTGCCGCACGTTTGAAATATTTGTTAATAATTTCATTGCTAGCCAGTGTAGGGTTTAGGGCACTCGTTTCATCCCTCCACTCCCTCTCTCCCGCCTGACGTTGATTATCGTCATTGTATTGCCTGCTGCGTTCCGGAGTAGTTTAAGTTTTCTTTCACTCTCGCATCTGCCTCGGCAAATTGCCTTCGTGCGACCCTTCACCTAGTGCATTCTTACATGACTGCATTTCCAAGAAAGTTTCTTAAGTAAAGTTCATGATCTTTATGGTGGCTTTCCGTGAAGTGTGGTGCTGTAGATTTATCTTGAATTGTGACCAAATTATTCATTGAAATGTAAAAATGCAAATGTTGAGGCAATTTGCTCATGCGCGACCTCCCTGGCTCTTTTAAAACTCATGTTAATTTTACCAGATTTTGCAAAAAATTTCCATTAATTTTTGTATATTCAGAAAATATTTTTACTGGGTAATTATGTTAGTACTAGTTGAAAGGCAGTTAAATAGGGTACATATTTATATTTTTATCAGATCATTCACTGCAAAAGGAAAATAGCAGCACATTAAAATATTAAGCGCGAGCAATTTGCCTTCGCGCGACTTGCGCTCTAAAATGGGCAAGACTTCTTGCGTGTTAAAGATGGTGGGGGAGTAGAAAAATGAAGAACCTACTATTGAGGGGATATCTAGTGAAATTATATTAAATTACCCATTGGTATCAGTATATTTTAATACCTATGATGAAGATTTGTCCTGTTGTGTATTCCTTAATATTTGAGATTTTATCAAAAATGGAAACATATTTAGAAACATCATTAATCATTCATTGGTCTTTAATTTAATATTAACTCATAGTTAGAAATGGGATTAGCTAATCACCCTGGAGGTGGGGGAGGGTTAGAATTCACGGTATCCCCTCCCTGCCGTAAGAGGCAGCTGAAAGGTGAATCACAGGCTCTCCATGTGGGAGAGTGTGTTGGTGATGGTGGTTCCCCTAGCTGAATCTGACATTACTTCCACTTACTTGTGTCTGGCTCCTCACTTCTGTCTTTCTTATCCAACCTCCCTTGGTCAGTTCTTGTTTTCTTCCAATCCCAATGGTGTTAGGTTTGTGAGGGCTGGAGAATTTTTCAGTTCATGGGTCTTCCCTTTCTTTCTTTTGCTAATACTTTCACTCTTCGAAGTGTTGGACCACACCCATTATCCATCTGATTAAGAGAGAATGGATGCCTAGTTATACTTCCTCTTATATGCTGACACCACTGTTTTATTTACCATTCATAATAACTTTAACATATTTGCAGACAATACAGGTAGAACCTCGATAATTCAAAATTGGTTCATTCAAAATCCCGCCTTATTCGAAGAAGCACTCGTTCCTGGAAATATGAGGTATGGTTTTGCATGTTATTTAAAATGTTTAATTAGAAATACGAATAATTCGTAATTTGAGGAACAATGTCAGTCCCATTACCAAAAATCAGACTTTTGATTCAAAACTGCCTTTACAGAAAAAAAAAATTACAGAGTAATTTAAATTAAAAATTTATCCGCATCATGATAGAATGCATCTTCCAGAACATGCAGGGGTAGGTTTCCTCACTTTCACTCACTTTGGTATGTCTACAGTGTGCTTCATATTTGCTAAGTTTGAGTGAAATCATAATTATTTTGTATTCAGCCTTTTAAGGGCATTTTAATAAACTTAACCATGATAGGTTAATATTGTGTTTGGTCCGTATTGACTAGTCTGAATGTATAATGTAACTATTTAAAATAGTTACATTAATAGTTAAATAGTTACATTATACACAAGATCATGTAGCGAGCAGTGTGTGGAGAAGCAGAATCTGTGAACACTGGCGATGTTGGCAGTTGGCGATAAAGGGTGGCTCATATAATCAATTTGTTTGAACCGAATGATATTTTCAATGCCGATGAAACTGCATTGTTTTTTTTTTTTAATATCGAGCCCAAACGGGCTTAAGGTCTTAAAGGAGAAAAGTGCCTGCCGGGAAATCATGCACGCTGAAATAAGACTTCCTTCCCTCGTCACAGTGTTTTAAGGGCATCGGGCATTTTCCATGCAAGTACAGTACAAGGCATCTAGAAAATGTAAACAGTACAGTAATCCAAAAAATAAAGCATTTGCACAAGGGAGGCAGCAGTCCTCGTGTTTGAATTGTGTGTTTTTTTTCGTTGCGTTATATTTCTCAGTGAGTTATCCAAGTGCATTATTTGAATACTGTAAATGCACTTTGTTGGATACATTTAGGAAATAATTTTTTTCCATGGCATTTGAAAGGTTTAAACTGTGAATCAAGATTAATTGTATGCAGTAAAGGGTCTTAGAATATTTTGTGAATTACGACTTGGCACTTAATTCAGAATCACGTAATTCAAAGTCTTAATTTCTGCGTCCCAGTGACTTCAAATTAACGAGGTTTTACTGTATTGTGGTCTGGAGAATAAACATAAAAGAAGTAAAAGAACAACTGATGCATTGAACAACAAAATTGAAAAGTATGGTTTGAAGACTAGTACAGAGAAGAACAAGACCATGGTGATATCAAGAGAATAAAAACAAGGCATTGTGAACATTGTTGGTCAAAGCCTTGAAATTGTTGACAGTGTTTCAAATATCTAGGGAGTGATTAATGCAGAATACAAGGCTAGACATGGAGATTAGCAAGAGGTGCAACAGGGCAATGCATTCTATCAGAGTGTAAGAAATCTTGTCTGGAATTAGGCATTACCAAGGAAGTGTAGAGAGATAATGTACAAAATGTATTATGCACCCATATTGAGCTTTGCGGCTAAGACCTGGACAGTGACAAGTAGGGAGGAGAGTAGAATTCAGGCCAGAGAAATGAAATACTTAAGAAGTATGATAAGAATGGCAGATAGAGAACGAAAAGGAGGTCAGAATGGTAAGTTTAAATGAGGGAATTGATAAGAGTAAACTAAGATGGTTTGGACTTGTAAAGAGGATGAAGGAGGAAAGAATACCAAAACAGATGATGGAGATGAAGTACGAGGGAAAGAGAGAGGGGGGAGACCTAGAACAAGGTGGATCGATTCATTAAAGAGGAGTGCAAGAAGAAGAAACCTGGACTGGACAACATGATGTAAGAAGAATGGTGGAAGGAGAGAGGTAGGTGGGGAAGTGCCATAAATGCCTCGACCTGGCAGGAAGTGGATAAGAGGAAAGGAGGATGATGATGAATAACTTTAACATAACTTATCAGAGATTACAGAGAGGCTTCAACAACATAGCCATATGATGCCTCTGCACATGTCTAAAATAATGTATGGTACATTTGAGTAATGGAACACGTACCAGAGTTATAGTTTATTTTTAACACATTGTGACATGTCTACAGTCAAATCCAATGGCCATACTTACTCTCCTTACACAAAATCCTCTGCATCAAACAAATACTCTTGGATTAAGAGTTGACAAACCTGATAACATGGACTTACACATTATGAGTATGGTAAATATCTCTGAGGCAGGGTATTTTGTTAGGCAAGATGTGCAGCATGGTTTTCTCTCTGTCTTTCAAATAATGAAACCAGGATAGTACTTGATGAAAACATGTGAATTATATTACTGTATTGCAAAAGCCAACAAAATCTACCTTATCTGTTTTCAAGTTTAAATTCATAATTTAAAAAACCTAATGGACAATCTCTTTTAAATCATATAGTCAGGAGCTTTCTTCGGTTCTTTTAGACACTGTATGTGTGTATGTTCAGTCCTCAGCTGAAAGGCTGTTTGGATCCTCAACAGCTGCGCCATCAGCTGTCATAGGTGGCGTAGGCATCGCTGAAGAGGCATGCTAGCGAAATGCAGGGTGAGGTAGTTTCCCATTGTTTTCCACGCCGAGTCAGAAGTTGCTATTACATATCAGTCTGCCAAGCCCACTGAAATGCATGCACCAACTGACCCTATGAGCAACATTTTCACACCATTCATAGCAGGGACTGGCTGCATAAGGAATGGCATTACTAGCATCACTCATATTTCAGTCACTTTCATATTGTCAAAGCCAAGGATAAGACAGAGAAAGATCAATGAAAGTAACAAAATTGCTCTAACCTATACCAGAAGACATAGTGCACTGTAAACACTAGGTCCCACCAACAAAGGCATTTTTTAGACACTATAAAATCTTAAACTTAAGTCCTATTGGTAATTTTTGCATGGAATTTCTTTTCAGTGATTACTGTTGTCTCTGCATCCATTCATTTTAAATTTATTTTCTAATTTTAATTTTAGAAAAGGTTTATTTGTGTTTTCTTCCCAAAATTCCCAAGTATTGTTAGTGTTAGCATAGTTGTACTTTTGATATATTTTTCAGTTTTTGGGCTCAGAAATATTTGTTTTTCTATTTATAGGAAATCAACACCAATGACAGCTGCTTCGTCGACACCTTCTTCTGCATCTGTTTCGTCAGCGTCAACTGCCTTGCCTGCTCCACCTGCAGTTCCTGTGGCCTCTATACCAACTCCAGTAGTTCCTTCACCCCCTCCGCCACCAGAAGTGGAAGATCACAGTACAGATGCTGATGCGTCTGTTGATCCAAATGCAGAGAACCCTGACTGGACTTATGACCCGAATGAACCACGATACTGTATCTGTAATCAAGTATCGTATGGTTACATGGTTGCCTGTGATAATGAAGATGTAAGGACATTGTGATTTACTAAAACATTTCAGTGAATCCTGAATTTACCAACTTCTACAGTACATAGGTTTTGTGTAATGTAGATGTGTGTGGAATTCTGAAATACTAATACACTCTATAAAAAAATATAATTATCTTGATTACTTGTGTTGATATACTGGACAGCTCTAATTTTTTTCTTTGACAGAAGTGCTCTTTTCACGTACTAACTGAAAGGTACTTTACTCTCTACGTAAAAGTTGATTTATGTTTCATGTAATAAAATATCGTATTGACCCGAATATAAGACTATATTTTAAATGTTAAAATGAACTTATAAAAACAGTAGTCTTCGTATATGCAGTCTAATAAACTCCTTTTCACGAAGGCCTGTTTGTATCTTATGCAGTGGGAGTTGCCATGTGCATCACAGCTGAGCTCAAGTTCACAAATAAAGTAATTTGTTTTGAGCTTTTCTTAAATTTTCCAGTTTGTGACTTGTGAGGTATTGTTGCTTGACTTGGTGTTATTGGATTAATTACCTTTGTTTTGATCATTATTCTAGTCATAGTAGATTGTGTGGATTGTATTCATGACTTTAGATGAATAAAGAAGAGATAGAAACTTATAATATAAACATATTGCAGGTTTTACATCAGTCAAAACATACTAATAATGCATAGGCTTCAAAAACGTTCTATGTTTCTGAGTGTAACATAAGAAAAGTTGAAGAATGCTGGCATATCAAGGAAAGCATTCCGAGGAAAAATTCTGGCAACAGAATCTAAGGCAAGCCTAGGGTGCTGTAAACATATTGTGATGGGTTATCGAGATCCGTAAATCTAAAATTACTACACACAGAGATAGCGTGTTTTATTATCCACCAAATTTATTGAACTATTTTGTACAGTTATTAGTTTACTTAAGTTTTCCACTTGACATAGTTTCTTCTCATGATACCAACACACTAACATGCACATGAACACTATTGCATCAAACTCCTGTTCTCTACATGACTTCTTACAGGGCAGTATCTCTCCAGAACAGTTCATTTCTAGCAAGCCTTGTTGAACTCCTCGTTTCTGTCTAATGACTCGCTCCTGATAGATGAATTTTCAGGGACTCATGACTGTCCGGTTACTTTCACTCATGCTTGATGCACTTAAGACCAACTCCAGACTGATTGGCATGTGCCAGTTGCGCTCTTTGGAAAGGCCAGTCATTTGGTTCTCCAGATCATTGTGGGCACCTGGTCCTTTGTTAAGGAGCTTCCAATTTATTCTAGAAAATACCTAATTGCAAGCCTCAAGAGTTCACTGGTGCTATTGCTTTGCTCGCTCCTGGCCCTGTCGACATTGTTGCTTCTCCACCGCTATTATTGCTCTCACTGGCATTATTGTGTTCATTTTTGCTTGTGGAGGCTGCTGAATCCTATAGACTACATCGTTAATTCTGGTGATAATTGTGTAGGGAACCGACTGGAACTTCAGTAATTTTCCCTTTGTCTGTACAGATCGATATAGCCACACTCGATCACCTTACTGGAATCCTTCTGAATTTGCCTACAAGGTCTTATTGCACTTTCATCTGGTTGCTAGCTCTGTTCAGGTGTCATCAGGCATACTCGTGGATGTCTTTAAGCTGCTCTACCAGTTCTCATGCGTAGTCATTTGCCAGTTGTTCTTGCTTTGGAGCAGCCATCCCGAATATTAAGTCATATGGCAGTCATAGCTCTTTTCCCAAAACCGAGCTCGATAGCTGCAGTCGCTTAAGTGCGGCCAGTATCCAGTATTCGGGAGATAGTAGGTTCAAACCCCACTGTCGGCAGCCTTGAAAATGGTTTTCCGTGGTTTCCCATTTTCACACCAGGCAAATGCTGGGGCTGTACCTTAATTAAGCCCACGGCCACTTCCTTCCCATTCCTATCCCATCATTGCCATAAGACCTATCTGTGTCGGTGCGACGTAAAGCAAAAAAAAAAAAAAAAAATTCTTTTCCCAAAGACTATATTGATGGGTGTTATGCCTGTAAACTTGTGAGTGGTTGTGCAATAGGCTATTAGGAAGATGGGCATCCTCTCATTCCAGTCCCTCTGATGTGCTGACACCACTTTTCTTAGATGCTCTTTGATGGTCTTCATGAACTGCTCTACCATGCCGTCCGGTTGTGGGTGGAGAGGTGTCGTTTGAGTCTTGGGTACACCAAGATGCTGCAGACTTCCTTCAGCACTGTCGATTCAAAGTTCCTTCATGACTGCTGTGCAGCTACCTCTGAACCAGAGTGGAAGAAGAAGCTTTTAACCAGGGCATCAGTCACTGCTTCCTGTTGGGGGGGTGGTGTAGACCTCAGGTCACATAGTCAGATAGTCCATGGCTAGAAACAGATAGCAATGGCTAGAAACAGATAGCATTTTCTAGTGTTTAATTTGGAAAATGGTCCTTTGATGTTGATAGGTATCCTCTCAAAGGGCACTCCCACGCTATACTGCTGCATCAGGCCTATAGTTCAGGTATGAGGGCCTTGGCTCTCTGCACAGGTATCATACATTTCGCACATCTTTCGATATCTGTCCTCAGATGTATCCACTAACGTTGCCAGACCCAATCCAAGATGGCCTTCAGTAGTGCTTCTGTGTAGCTCATCCACCACTTCCATCCTTTTGTTCCTGGGAATTAACTTTCCTGGGAATTAACTGCTGGGCAACCTTCTTGCCATCTTGTTCATTATGCTATGCTCAGCGATATCCTTCCATGCTGGTCGATGTCGTGACTAAACTTCTCGCAGGATCTGTGGCACATTCTCAGCCTTCTGGTGCCACAGCTCTTACAGTTTGGATGTCCACTGTACCTGCCTGCCTCTCAACCTTCTGACAGTGAGTGCAGTTCTTAGGACATCGTTACAATGTTTCCTTCCTCGTTGATGTTCAGCAGTGAAGTCATATTTCTGTAGGCATTGCACCCACCGAGTTCTTTGTCCCTCCAGGTTTTTAAAGGTCAGTAGCCATGTCAAGGCAGAATGGTCAGTGCATAGATGGAACAGCTACCGTACAGGTATTTATGGAAGTGCTCCATTGTCTTCACGATGGCCACCAGTTCACAGCAGGTTCACACAGTACTTCTTCTTGGCTTTGGATAATGTCTTGCTATTACCTTTTCCTGTCCATCCTGGATCTGTGACAGCATCCCACCTATTCCCACATTGCTAGCATCGGTGTTGATGACAAACTTCTTTGCAGGCTTGGGATAATGCAAGATAGGTGCTGAGCACAGGTACTCCTTGAGCACAATCTGGCCTCTGCTTTTGGTGACCATCAGAATGACCTGTTCTCCTGTGTGACCTGCATCAGTTGCTTCGAGATGTTGGCGAAGCTGGCAATGACCCTCCGGTAGTAGGTACATAGGCTGAGAAAACTTCTCATCTCCTGCTAGTTCTTTGGCACAGGCCAGTCTCTTAATGGCTTCTAGCTTTTCTGGGTTTGTGGTTAGTCTTAACGATGACCCAGCATGGCTTAGGTAGTGTATCTCCTGCTTAAATAATCAGCCTTTCCCAGGGTTAAGTTTTAGGCGAGCACCTTGTAGTTTCTGGAATACCTTGTGGAGGTTTTTCAGGTGCTCCAGGGACGTACATCCTACCTAGGTAGACCAGGCAGACGTTGTGCTTGAGCTCTTTCAGCATGGACTTAATCGGTTGCAGGTGTGTTACACAATCTGAAGGACATAACGGTGAAATGCCACAATCCTTGGCTGGTAGAAAACGCTATCTTCACCATGTGGTCCAGCACTACCTGCTTGTATCTCCTGGGTTTAGAACCTCCGGGCTTTGAATAAGATGTCTAAGGTGTTGTCAGTTCAGGGTAATAGAAAGCAATCCTTCTTGATGACGTTGTTTAGCTTCTGATGACCGATGCAGAAGTGGAGCTCGTCTTTCTTCTTCTTCTTTACCAGCACTATAGTGGATGACTTTGGACAGTTAGATTCTTTGATCATCCCACGCTTCACTGAGCATCTGTTATCTCTGTTTTCTTGGCCAAAGGTACCCAACAGAATGGTTGTTTGATAGAGATAGTGTTGCCGGTGTTAAGGTGATAGAATATCTTGTCAAGTCCTCCTGTAGCTAACCATCTCCTGTTGTAAAAATGACCGCGTGAGTTGGCCATGCTGTTAGGGGCGTGCAGCTGTGAGCTTATAAGCTATAAATTTCATTTTTGTTCCGTATTGAAGTGCAATTATTATAAGAATAAATTGATAAAAGGGTCTGAAATATATATATATATATATAAAGTACTGTAATTATGTAATGTCATTTATTCTTATAACAGCTGTGAGCTTGCATTCAGGAGATAGTGGGTTCGAACTCCAGTCAGCAGCCCTAAGATGGTTTTCCATGGTTTCTCATTTTTAATACTAATATTACTGGCTTTATATCTCACTCATGGCTTTTACAGTTTTCGGAGACGCCGATCTGCCGAAATTTAGTCCTGCAGGAGTTCTTTTACGTGCCAGTAAATCTATTGACATGAGGCTGGCATATTTGAGCACCTTCAAATACCAGCGGACAGAGCCAGGATCGACCCTCCCAAGTTGGGATCAGAAGGCCAGCGTCTCAACCGTCTGATTCACTCAGCCCGGCGGTTTCTCTTTTTCACATCAGGCAAATGCTGGGGCTGCACCTTAATTAAGGCCACAGCTACTTCCTTTCTACTCCTAGCCCTTTCCTATCCCATCCTCACCACATGACCTATCCGTGATGGTGCAACGTAAAGCAACTTGTAAAATAAATAATTAAAATACAATAGAAGTCTGTTATAGCAAGAATTCACAACAGCGGAAAATTTACTCACTAGAGCGGATTGTCGTTATATCAGATTTTTAAATAAAAGTTGGAAAACCCCTCATACACATTACAATCAGTATGAAATGGCAATCAGTTTGTTCAAAACTTGCGTTTCTGCAGGTGATATCCACACTGCGGCTTACTTGTTTGTTATTTTTCGAAATCCGATACTATGTGAAAGTGTATGTTTAATTTCATTTGAAAAAAATTGCAGCACCGTATTTCTCCGAATCCAAGACGAACCCCACTTTTTCCTTCAAAAAATTTAAATCAGGCTCAAAAAAGTGCTTTGTAAAATCATATGAATGCCTTTGTTGTAGAGTACGCATATTAGACTATTTTTTAGACGCCGAACATTGGCTTTCGTTATGCCGCATTTTATTTGTGGCTGCACAATTATTCTTTATTTCTGGAGGTTTAATGACCATCAACTTAAAATTTACATCATAATACCGAAGAGAACCTGTTGAAAATTTGCCGGCAATACCTATTCCATGAGTCTCTACAATACGGTGCTCCATCAAGAAAATATTCTTGCTGTCTATAAAACCATTACGGTCCTTTTACTCAGCGTCACATATAACCGGCTACCATTACACGCGCGTCTCGCCGCTTTCCGGGTTCGGCCAACTTCAGCGGCTTTCTATGTATAGGCCTAATAGCGGACGTTGAAGGTCAACGAACGAGTTTATTGCGCCACGGGCCATTCCACCCTTGCATTTTTCGTGCACATACCTCACAATTTCATTTTCAACTTCTTTAAAGCGTCCTTGTTGTGGACCACCAAATGCATATTTTGTACAGTACACATTTTTTTTAAAGCTATCTTGGTCTTCACGCTGATGCCAAATATTGGCTTTAGTTAGGCCTGTGCCATATTTTCTTGCGGCTGCACAATTATTCTACATTACCGAGTGTTTAATAACCATTAACTTAAAACTGGCATCATAATATCAACGAGAGATAGTAGGTTCGAACCCCACTGTCGGCAGCCCTGAAAATGGTTGTCCGTGGTTTCCCATTTTCACACCGGGCAAATGCTGGGGCTGTACCTTAATTAAGGCCACGGCCGCTTCCTTCCCACTCCTAGCCCTTCCCTGTCCCATCGTTGCCATAAGACTTATCTGTGTCAGTGCGACGTAAAGCAACTAGCAAAAAAAAAAAAAATCCGTTGAAAAATTGCCGGCAATACCTGTTCCACGTATCTGTATGACTATCCATCACGAAAATATTCCTGCTGTCTATAAAACTTCATTTTACTCAGAGTCGGATACAGTAGACGCGTTATAACTCTGCCAGTGAGTAGCCGTGGCCTTTCTAAGATTTTGACGGCTCGCATGTTTTGATGCCATTCTGCAGATTTGAGAAATGATTTTGTAGAGGCTAATAGAATGTCACTCTCTCTTCACTATTTCCCGAGATCCAGTGATGTTACACACAGCCACTGTACAACCGGTTGTCATGGCTAGCGATGTATAATAAAGAGGCTGTTGTTAATTGTCAACGAATTTTGTGTGTGCATGCATGTGCGTGCGGGGGTGAAAAGAAGCAGCATGGTTACTGCGGTAGTTGCCAGTGGTATTCATTACTGTTAGGCCGCGAATGCAAGACAGCCCTTGATTTTTCGCATGAGATTCTGAGGGAAAAAAAGTCATCTTGGATTCGGAGAAATATGGTATCACTCCAGAGTTTTCTTCTTCAAATGGCGTCATCTAACCTAACCGCATATGTGTCATGAAAACATATTTGAAACGCATGTAGAGAAATGAGTTACCCTCGCTAAAAATTTACATGTGAAGAGCCCTTCCGAAATTTAACTAGACGCGAGAAAATATGAACTATCCAAGAAATCAGTGATGCACTCTGCCATATCTTGAGGTGTATCACATTCCTACTTAATTTCAGTATATAACATTAAAATTAAGAGATTGTTTACTTCATCCGTTATTTTTAACGAGCTAACAACTGCTATCGGCCACGTTATTTAAGCATTTATTATGTAAACTTCTTATCCTCTTTCATTTTGAATTTTCTTTAGAGAACAGCAGTCGTTGGGTGTTACTAATTGACTCCAACATCACCTTCGAATGTGATGAGAGAGCTCGCAAATGTACATAATGAGAAAACGATACCGTTCCAAAATGATCGATCACATTTTGTGCCAAACATTTCAGTTTCCTTGTTCAACAGCGTCACCTATCCTAACTTAACCGTACTATACATATGAGGAAAACGTACTTCAAGTACCAGTAGAGAAATGATAAACTTCTCGCTATAAATTTACATAATAATAACCTTTCCATAATTTAACCAGACCCAAGAAAATATAAACTAACCTCTGAAATCAATTATCCACTCTGCCATATCTCGAGGTGTATCCCAATTTTTACTTAATTGCAGTATTTAGTATTAAAATTAAGCGATCGTTTAGTCAACCTTTATTTTTAACGAGTTAAGAACTGTTATCGGACACGTTATTTACAAATTTATTATGAAGATATGTTCTCTTTCATTTCAAATTTTCTTTACGGAACAGCAGTCGACGGGTATTGCTAATCGACTCTGACATCGCCTTCGAATATCGACGAGAGAACTGGATAATGGACAGAGAGAGGAATCGATTCCGAAGATAATCGATTGCATGCAACATAATCGCTGGGGTGCATAAATATTGGTAACGAAAGAAATCGCGCACGCTTAATCGCTCGTAATAACAGATGTGTCAGCGAACCGAAGGATAATACACAGTTTAATATAGCAATTTCGAAGGGATAGCAAAACATTGTCGGTATAACGGTGTTCTCGTTATATGCTGTATTCGCTGTAGCAGACTTCAACTGTATTGTGAAAATGTTCCAGAACTCCACAGTTTGCCTGTTGAGCTTCTCCATGCAGCTCAGCCATGAGTTATACTACCTTTTTCTCTTCTGTCGACCCATTATTGTTGGGTACAGTCTCGAACTGGGTCCAGAACGCCATCCACGATGTACTCCTAGGTCTGGTTCTAGGGTAGTTTTCCTTCCTTGTAAATCACTCATCCCATGCCTCAAGTCTTGAACACTGGACTACACAATCTGAGGTATTGCCTGAAACTGTTTCTATCGACTGTTTCATTCATTTCCTGCTTCAAGTCTGGAACATTGGACTCAGCAGTCTGAGGTATTTTTTGAAACTGTAACTGCTTGTTTACAGTTAATCGCAAGTTCACTCTCGTTTGAGTTTTCCTGTTGGCATAGTTTTTATTCATGATTGTAACACATATTAACAGCAATGTGTCAAACTGCTGTTCTCCACATGGCTTCTCACAGTGCAGTGTTGCTCAGAACAGTTCACATCTAAGAAGTCTCGTTGAACTCTACATAGCCTTCTGATGGACTCATTCCTGATGAATGACTTGTCACAGATTCATGATCATCTGTTTTCTTTTAGTAGTTTCCACTTCCAAATCATTCTTAACCGATTGAAGTCTGAATTTATTCTGAACTTGTTTGACCCCTGTGACTGAATATTTCTTAGCTTAGTTCTAATGTAAGGGACGACTGCCCTGAAGGATCAGAACACTGGAATATTTACTGTTTTTTTGTTTTTATTTATTTCTTAACTTAAAAATAGGTTTAGTATGGTCAAACTGACAGCTGAAAACAACATTTCAGCAGTGGCATCCAGAGTTTTTTTGTGTGTGGTGTGTTTTGAAACAGTCTTCCAAATGAAGAGGAACAAGGCACTTCTTGCACTGGAATATAAAGCTTTCTTTGTGCTCCAGTCATCATTTAGGTTAGGTTTTGTATTCTGTGACATTATTATAATGAGAGCTAAATAAGCCTCCATTTCATGTATGGATACATCAAGAAATCAATGGATTGACTCTGCATTGACCGCTGAAATGGAATTTTACTGGATCATTCGGCTCGTGAATCCAGGTTCAATCACTCGCGCTTACATTGCTTTCGTTTACACACTCCTCACTATCCTCACTGCTTTCACTATTGTCATCAAAATTACCGTTACAGAATTCATCATTTATTTCACAGTCACTTTCATTTAGAACTTTGTTCACCCACTCATAAAATTCACCAGATTCGATAGAGACTTTATTGTGCTCAGGCCTTGGTGCTGCCTTGATCACAATCTAAACAAACTACATGTGTACCTGAAAAGGTATCGACCGAAGATAAAATACTTAAGTGAAATAATTTATAGTGGTCAAGGAACTTCCAAACACTTCAATACACGCTACAGATATCATTAGTCGGCACTATCTCTGTTTATGAATAAGAAATTCAAGATTTAAATGGCGGACGGGCAGTGCCCGTTTTTCATCATTACGACAATTAGGAGCCGAGGATGGGCAATGCCCGTCTTTTGTCTCCAATAGGTTAATGTCTGGTCCATTGTTAATCAGCTTCCGGCTTCTTCTCGAAGCTTCCTTATTGCGTGCATCAACAGTTTACTGGCGCTTTTGTTTTACTTGTTATTGGTCCTGTCCACATTGTCACCTTGGTTAATTTATTGCATACCACCTCACACTGAACCTTCATTGCTTTAATATGACATTGTGTTTGAGACCAGTATTCTGTGTTCAGGGCTATGTTTACAATGTCTCATTACAGTTGCGCAATGTCTACTGGCAAATTATGCCGATAAATTGGTCGCCTATCAGGGTTACATAATGTGACTGAGGAAAATATTTTATGTTCGTACATTTACCCTAGGACTTACTAAGTTATAAGAGAATTTGAATATGTTGTGGTTATTCACTATTTACTTTTCCTAGTAAATATCTTCTAGAAATTCAGCATCATCTTATGTGTGAAGCTGTCTTATATTCGGGCCAATACAGTAAATTGTGGTGTTTGAAGGCAACATTTCTCATTTTAACCCGTGCACTGCTTATGCTTAACTTCTTGTTGAGCTAACATAGAGCTGAAATACAGCAACTCTAGGATGATAACTCAGGGTACTAACATATATATATATATATATATATAACAATGTGCTTATGTGTGTTGGGTTCTCTTAAGATAACAGATTTTTAAAAAATCAGTTGAGGTTTTCAAGTTTCTCTCCAAGTCGTTGATTAACTGGATGGAATTATTTTATAGTACACCCTGGAATCCCATGTTACATACACCCAGTTGTTAATTTATTGTATGCCAGTTAACTGTCTTTCCCCTGCAATACTGAGCAGTACAAGGCTTGAAAGATCCATGCTCCGCAGGGGCGTAGCCAAGGAGAAGTTACTGGGGCTTAGAACCCTCCCCGCCAATGGAAATTTTACAAAAATAAAATTAACAGAAACTGACAATAAACATTAAACTAAATAAACATTCAGAGATATAATTGTAGAACCAACAGATCTCTTGAATATATTTTCTAAGAAGCCTTGAAAGTTGGATTTCAGATTGTAAACTGAACATACCATTCGCTGTAAAACTGTTGACCTTGATCGTATTGTTCTTGTTCTGTATTTTAATGCAAGATTTTGTAGTGTACCACAGTGTGAAGATCAACATACCATATTTATTCGTGTATTAGACCCCTTGCGTATTAGACGAAGAAAATGACCTCCCAATGTAATTCGTCAGAGAAGAACAACGATTCCGCTTCTAAGCGGGTACATGTCTTATTGCAGCTCTGATGACATCATAAAAATTTGTGAATAGTTTCGTCCATATGACCCACACAATGAAAACATGTGTCGAAGCCATGTGGTACATCTGTGTTTTGTAGTTAAGAAATGTCCGCCTCCATAGCATAGGCCTATTGCAACTCTGATGACGTCGCACAAATAGGTGAATAGGCCTAGCTTCGTGTCTGACCCGCACATTGCAAGCATGCATCAGTCATGCTAAATGTCTGTGCTTTTTAGTTAATAATGTCCACCAGTGTAATGGTTAGCACAATTAGCTGCCGTTCTTGGGAGTCTGAGTTTGATTCCTGGTACCGTACTGCCAGAGATTTACGAATGGCAGGAAGGTTGATATGCAGTAAAAACGGTACATATAACTCCCCTCCACTGGGGGTGTGTGTAAAAAGAGCTGTACCACCTCGGAATGAGGAAACGAGTTTACTTTTGTTGAGAAATATTTGCAGTTGTTGCTATTTATATAGCAGGCGAGATCATTAACAAAGTGGTCGTTTTATATCTCGTAACTCGGGCCAATATAGGCTTTTTTGGTGGAGAAGTAAATTTAAAACGTGATAAAAGCTATCCAATTCAAACTTTTGTTTTACTCGCCAACGTATCTAACGAATAATAATAATAATAATAATAATAATAATAATAATAATAATAATAATAATAATAATAATAATAATAACATTAATAATAATAATTTTATTTCCCCACATACTTTAAACAATTTTTGGAAACGCCAATCAAAACATACTAGGATATGCATTAATAAAGAAAAGAGACAACGAACGTACAAAGTTAAACATTATGATAATAAAACGCATTACCGCCACACCTGTAGATATCCATAAATGTAGCGCACTTTCTTGTTATTTATTTTTATTCTTTCTGTCGAGGAATTTTAGGCGTTATCCGGGCGATAACATACCTAACCTAAACAATATGGTCTTATCTCATGGACAGCTGTTTACGTAAATCCTGATGTGATAAATGTAGAGAACAAGCATGAAATATACTTAAAAAATAAGGGTCTGGATTTCAATAGCCACAGTTATCAAGAGAATGTTTGCAGTCACTATGTATTTCATTCGGAAGTACAACTCGTAACATACGCTAGTTGTCAGCTGGTGGTTTGGCACGCCTTCTACAGCACAGCTTTATTCAGGAGTGGCTTCTGCTACACATACACCAACTGGCAATATCAGAGACCATCTCCAGAAACCATTTGGGAATAGATTCACACTGTTTAGACTCTATAGTCGAAAACTAATCTATTTTTAAAAGGTTCAAAAGGACAGGACCTCATATGCTCTCGATTGCAGTGCATGGCTCAAAGAGAATGAAGCATGGCTGACACGACTGATGGGATGGCAGTGAAGATGACGTCTCTTGTATTTACGACACGCCGGTGGCAGGGCAGGGAAGTTGGCGGCTCAAGGCGATAATTCAAATGAAAGCAGTGATCAGGTTTACTGTGTGATAGGCGAACTGCTCAACCGACAGAGGCAAATGACTGGTCATTAACTTATTTTGTATCAGTATTGCATTATATGATAATACGATACCCTGATCCCTTTTTTCTATGGGGTCGAGTATGGAGTGAGACAAATCTTCGTAGCGAGTTTTTACGACCGCATGCCCTTCCTGATGTCAACCTCATCAGAGGAATTAATGAGATGTAATGAATGACGTGATATGAATGACTAAAACGGACTATATTTACTTTATATGTAGGTCTAAAAGTCGTGTTCACCATTTATTGTCTTTTTACATTTAGAAATACTGCCATCCAACGAAAATAGCCAATATAACTCAAATACATTCATAGGTGTAGAACAGGCTCGGCCAACTGGCTAGCGTGTGTTGTAAGAGAGACCGTGTGACGTCGGAGAGACCATGTGACGTAAGAGCGCAGAAGGTGGGGAGCCGCTGTCGTAGACTGGAGACGAAGAGACAGCCTCGCTTTGTAGTAAACACATGAAGTGCCATACATGCTGGTGGCTACGGCTTTTATAGACACTTTTCACAAAAAGCCACACAAATCCTTCTTATTTAAAAATTTATCCCTTAGTTCTCTATCACACTGTAAATCTAATAACTCTAACTGTAGGTCCAGATAAACGTTATCTACAACTGAAAATGGCGTGGTTAAAAGTTTGTATCACGCTGCAGATTATGATCAGTATCAAGGCGAGGAAAGGGTACGTGTAATTACAGAACTAAAAGGTAAAATAAATAACCATGTCGAGCATTCGATCAGTAAGTCAGAGTTCGACTGAGTTATAAAATATCATATTTAATTGCAAAGAAACTTAAAAACCGTTCAGTGGTGGTGAATTCGTAAAGGAATGTTTAATTCTAGCAGGTGAGGAGTTTTGTCTAAATATCATTCAAGAGTTCGAAGCTACCAGCTTGTCCGCGCACACAGTGTCGACAGAAATTCAAGACCTATCTGATGATGTCCACCTACAATTATCAGAACTGACAAAAAGCTTCCGGGCATACTCCTTAGCAATTGACGAGGGCACAGATATTTCTGACACGGCCCAGCTAGCCGTTTTCATACGAGGGGTTGACAAAACTTAACAATTTGGGAGGAAATACTGGATTTAGTGCCTATGAAGAATACCACGAAAGGCATCGACATTCTCAACTGCATTGTAAGTGTTGTTGAAAATGCTTCTTTGCCATGGAACAAACTAGTTTCAATAGCAACAGATGGTGCACCTTCTATGGTAGGGCGCAATTCTGGAGTAGTTGGGCTCATAATATTAAAAAGAAAGGTTTCCCCGATTGCATAGGTTTTGCAGCGGGAATGTTGAGTATATTAGGTTCAACGTATGCCTGTGAACGAATCTTTTCTATTTTAAATCAACAAAACCAAAATATTGAAGCCAGTTGTCAGATCACGATTTGAAGAGTGCTCTTAAACTTAGTGTTTCCACAAACATTAACTCCAAATATTGCAAAACTAATAAACGAAACAAGACTACAAAAATCAAAGAAACCCACGAGTGGCAACTGAGTATCGATATCATGAGATAAAACGTATGTTTTGAGTTTACAGATTACTCTCTGTACTATTTTTGTTGTAAAACTGTGCTGTTTGTTACTATTAGCACTATTTTTTACAGTGGGTGATATTGTAAAACACAGCAATTTTGTGTTCAATATCAGTTCCGAAGATTTACCGGAAAAAGTTAGTTTAGTTTGTATATGTAGAAAGAAAGTTGCTTTATAACTTTTATATTAATTCATAACAAAGTTACGTTACAATAAATTATGTGGAGAGAAATATGTACTACACATACCGCATTGTACTACCTGCAGCCCTTGGGCCTCCCCCTACGAATGAAGTTGCATTTCCCCTCGCCCCTCTAGCCTTCACTTCTCAGTTACAGTACTAAGTACTTCGTTTCGCTGCCCGAGCAGAGTGTGTGACATGTTACCTGACATCACATGTACTCGCAGTTGGCTGACACTGGTGTAGAATGTTTACACGTACAATTTATAGCTCTTTATAGCCTAGAAGTCATGTGTTCGCTGCACAAAATTTGAGGTTATCGCATATTGGACCCCTTTACTTTTTGGCTGTAAAAGTGAGGAAAAAGGGAGTGTAATACACGAGTAAATACAGTAATTCACTTGTATCAGGGTCCGTATGACAGTCTTGCATGTGCGCACCACACATGCACAAGCACCTTCAATGTTTTGTATCATTATTTTGTAACTATAAAAAACCCCATCGGCTGGTCCTGTTAAACCAAAAACCTACCTGAGTTGGTACGGCATTAAATCATTAGGGATAAAAAGATCATGTAAAACATACATCTACCTAAACTCTATTATCATCTTACTGTCTGTTTTTGAAAGAATCAGCAGAATCATTTCTGAATGAACCTACCTTCAAGAGAAGTGCTACCATTGCTATAAATCGAGTGTGATGTAAAACCAGTGCCTAAAAAGTAAAGTGCTTGTACACTGAATGAAACTTTTCAAAATGACACCGAACACAATTGAGATATAAGCAAGTTAATAGCATGCAGTTATAGGTGGTCATAAGAAACAACAGTTGTTTGATATGTGTTCACAGATTTATGGAAATTCGATTCATTTTCAGGTACATATCCTTTCTTATTAGAGAGTTTAATAATAATGATTGATCACTACCATACTCATTGTTGAGCAAGTTATGGATTACTATGGAACAACAGACTTATTTCAGATTTTCATTTTTCTTTCCTTAAATAATTTTTTCCATTTATACACTTGTTGACAATGGTTCAAAATTGATTGAAATGAGTGAATGAGCTTCCTGACTAGAATAACCTTCAGAGTATGTATCACTCACATCAAAATTGCATTTTGATTTTCAGAAACAAGAAATTCTCAGGTTATTGTGGAGGAGATTAGTTTAATTCCTGTTATTAGTTATTCAGGAAACAATAGAGTACATTAGAGGAAACTTTAAAGGGAAACCCATTTCTGAGAAGGTGGTTGAATCTCTCTTATGCTGGTTTTGTACATGTGATGAGGAAGCATTGTTTACTGAGAATTGGTCATTTTCAGCTACAGTCGAAATCGGTTATAACGACTCCGAAGGGACTGCCAATCATTGGTCGTTATAGCTGATATTCGTACAAACCGGTTTTGTGTTGCGTTTTTTCTAAAAATGTTATATCTGTAAGTTTTAGTCTGCACACTTACATGGTTAATTAACAAAATTAAATTTAAAAAAAAAAAATCACTAAAATAAGTACAGTAGAAGTCTGTTATAGCGAGAATTCATAACGGCAAAAAATTTACTCGCTATAGTGGATTGTCGTTATATCTGATTTTTTGTAAAAGTTGGGGAAGAAACCCACACACATTAAAATAGGTATGGAACGGCAATCTGTTCAAAACTTGGTTTTGGCAGATTTCCATACTACGGCTTACTCGTAAGTTATTTTTCTTCCGAGACAGTATGAACACATATGTTCAATTTCATTCTGAAAAATTCGATTAGTATCACTCCAGTGGCTTCTTATTCAAACAATGTCATCTAACCTAACTTAACCTCACATGTATCATGAAAACGTATTTCAAGCACCAGTAGAGTAATGATAACCTTTTCGCTATAAATTACTCGGAAATAGCTTATCCGAAATTTAACCAGATGCGAGAAAATACTGTGAAACCTTGTAGTGCGTTCCTCATTAAGATGATTTCTCGCTTAGCACCTCGTAAATTCGAAGTCCCGATTCACATCGTATTAAATCTATTTAAACCTACCTACCTTATCACGTCACAAATTTTCATTATTACCGCTCAGTACGATCACATTTTTCTCAGTCCTGATGTTGTTTTTTGTCATCCCTTGTGAAAGGAACGTTATTTTCCACACAGATTAGAGCCCTTGTCACAGGAGCAAGGTCGGGGAAAGTTATGCAAAAACGGGAAATGGCCTTGAATTCTGGAAATTTAGAGAGTAAATTATAGCTTTGGGAAGCAAGCCATTAGTCTTAGGAAAGTTCAGTTTTGCTTTCCAGTTTTCATTAACATTGCTGAATAACCCAGTAAGCCTGTTTTGTGTTTTTATTTCCAATCCATTCTGAAGTTAGAAATTTATTTTGTGTTGAGTGACACAGTGAAGGGCAGTGAATATTTGTCGCGTGATAGACTACGTAAGGATTAGGAACATAATCGTGTGAAGTTGACTAGCGTGGTGCATATTTGTCTTGTGGTAGCCCCTTTATAGATACTGAAAAAATTGTGAAATTGCTTACTAATGAAGACAGAATCCAGGAAGTGAACAGGCATCCACATCTTTCAACTGTGCCCCGTATGTTGAAATTCGCACCTTCGAGTTTCGTCTCGAGTCGATCAAAGTGTTGTCTCATTCAAGATGACCATCAAAGTAATTTCTCTTGCACATGGCTGAGCTTAACCTCCAAATTCATGGTCGAAGAGTGTGATCAGAAAACGATGTTTAATCCACTGGTCTGAAATAAGGCTTCAGCTGACATTTGTTTTAGAAAGTGTGTAATCTGCAATAATACGCTGATACTTTTATATGCCCCACTGCAAACCTTTTTATATGTGTTTCAGGTGTTTTACACACTTTTTCCGAAATAAGTCATCCACTCTGTGCTGTATTTTGAGGTGTATCACATTCTTGCTTAACTAATTGGAGACGAAAGACAGGCACTGCCCGTCCTTGGCTCCTAATTGCCGTGATGACGGAAGACGGGCGCTGCCCGTCCGTCATTTAAATCTCAAATTTCTTATTCATAAATATAGATAGTGCTGATTGTTGACATCTGTAGCGTGTATTGAAGTGTTTTTGACCACTGCCAATTATTTCACGTAAGTATTTTATCTTCGGTTGATATCTTTTCAGGTACATGTGTGGTTTGTTTATATTGTGATCAGGGCATGCAGTGCCAAGACCTGAACGCAATAAAGTCTACCGAATCTGGTGAATCTTATGAGTGGGTGAACGAAGTTCTAAATGAAAGTGATGGTGATATAAATGATGATGAATTCAGTAAAGATAATTTAAAATGAAAGCGATGTATGCGCGAGTGATTGGGCCTGGATTCACGAGCCTAATAATCAAGTAAAATTCCATTTCAGCAGTCAATGCAGAGTCAATCAATTTATTTCTCAACAACTGCTTGAATCTGGAACAGAGTTAGATGTATTTAGTCAATTCTTGGGCAATAATTTTTGGATGCAGATTGTAAACGAAACTAATAAATATACACACAATGCAATTCTGACTGGCAGGGATTATGGAAATACACAGAAAGATGTATCTGTACATGAAATGAAGGCTTATTTTGCACTCATCATAATAATGTCATAGAATATGAAACCTAACCTAAATGATTACTGGAGCACAAAGAAAGCTTTATATTCCAGTGCAGGAAGTGCCTTGTTCCTCTTCATTTGGAAGACTGTTTCAAAACATACCACATAAGAAAAACTTTGGATGTCCCTGAAATGTTGTATTCAGTTGTGAGTTTGGCCATACTGAACCTTTTTTTCAGTTAAAAAATAAAAAAACCAACAAAAAAATACAGTAAATATTCCAATCTTTCAGGACAGTCATCTCTTACATTAGAACTATGCTAAGAAATATTCAGTCACAATGGTCAAACAAATTTGGAATAAATTCGGACTTACGTCGGTTAATTTCGGTAAAATTAAGCGATCATTTACTTCAGCCTTTATTTCTAATGAGTTAACTATTGCTATCAGCCATGTTATTTACGCATTATTACGGAAACACGCTCTCTTTCATTTCGAATTGTGCTTATAGAACACCAGCTGAAGAGTATTACTAATTGACTCTGATATCGCCTTTGAGTTCCAATGTCGACAAGAGTGTTCGCTAGTGCATGTAGCGAAAAATCTATACTGAAGATGATTGATCACATTCAGTATAATTGCTGGAGTGCATAAATATTGATAATGGAAAAAATGAAGATCTTTCCTTATATTAACACCTAGGTACTTACATTGATCCCCAAAAGGAATTGGTACCCGATCAACGCAGTAATTAAAACTGAGAGGACTTTTCCTATTTGTGAAACTCACAACCTGACTTTTAACCCTGTTTATCATCATACCGTTGCCTACTGTCCATTCACAACATTATCAAGGTCATTTTGCAGTTGCTCACTATCTTGTAACTTATTTATTACTGTGTACAGAATAACATAGCCTGCAAAAAGCCTTATCTCTGATTCCACTTCTTTACACATACCATTGATATATATAAGAAAACATAAAGGTCCAATAATACTGCCTTGAATAATTCCCCTCTTAATTATTACAGGGACAGATAAAGCGTCGCCTACTCTAATTTCCTGAGCTTTATTTTTTAGAAACATAGCCACCCATTCAGTCACTCTTTTGTCAAGTCCAATTGCACTCATCTTTGCCAGTAGTCTCCCATGATCTACCCTATCAAATGCCTTAGATAGGTCAATCGCAATACATTCCATTTGACCTCCTGAATCCAGGATATCTGCTATATTTTGCTAGAATCCTACAAGTAGAGCTTCAGTGGAATAAACTTTCCTAAACCTAAACTGCCTTCTATCAAACCAGTTATTAATTTTGCAAACATGTCTCATATAATCAGAAAGAATGCTTTCCCAAAGCTTGCATGCAATGCATGTCAAACTGACTGGCCTGTAATTTTCAGCTTCATCACTCTTTCCTTTATACACAGGGGCTACTATAGCAACTCTCCATTCATTTGGTATAGCTCCTTCAATCAAACAATAATGAAATAAGTACTTCAGATATGCTATTATATCCCAATCCACTGTCTTTATTATATATCCCCCGAAACTTTATCAATTCCAGCTGCTTTTCTAGTTTTCATATTTTGTATCTTACTTTAAATGTCATTGTTGTCATAGGTGAATTTTAATACTTTTTTAGTATTAGTCACCTCCTTTATCTGGACATTATCCTTCTAACCAACAATCTTTACATACTGCTGACTAAATACTTCTGCCTTTTGAAGATCCTCGCATACACACTACCCTTGTTCATTAATGATTCTTGGAATGTCCTTCTTGGAACCTGTTTCTGCCTTAATGTACCTACACATACTCTTCCATTTTTCAATAAAATTTTATGACTGCCAATTATGGTATGCTTGCCATCATGTTATCCGTTGCTAGATTCAGTTTCCTAGTAAGTTTCTTCAATTTCTCCCTACTTCCGTAGCCATTTCTAACTCTATTTCTTTCCATCCTGCACTTCCTTCTTAGTCTCTTTACTTCTCTGTTATAGTATAGTGGATCTTTGCCATCCTTACCACCTTTAAAGGTACAAACTTATTTTCACATTCCTCAACAATTGCTTTAAACCCATCCCAGAGTCTGTTTACATTTTTATTTACCATTTTCCACCAATCATAGTTACTTTTTTAAAACTCCCTCATGCCTGTTTTATCAGCCATATGGTACTGCCTAATAGTCCTAATTTTAATACCTTCCCTTCTTTCACGCTTATTTTTAACTACCACAAAACAGCTTCGTGATCACTAATACCATCCATTACTTTGGATTCTCTATAGAGTTCATCTGGTTTTACCAGCACCACATCCAGAGTATTCTTCCCTCTAGTTGGTTCAGTCACTTTCTGAATCAGATGCTCTTCCCATATTAGCTTATTTACCATTTGTTGGTCATGCTTCCTGTCGTTCGCATTACCTTCCCAATTGACATTTGGTAAATTGAGATCACCCGCTACAATCACGTTCCTTTTCCTTATTGTTTCCCACATAGCTGATTATGTTATCAAATAATTCTGAATTAGAATCAGTGCTATCCTTTCCTGGTCTGTACACTCCAAAGACATCAAGTTGCCTATTTTTAGAGATGAGCCTTACACCTAGAATTTCATGTTTGTCATCTTTAACTTACAAAATCTTCTTTCACCAGAATGAATACTCCCCCTCCTATCCTATCTCAACGATACACATTCCAGTTCCATGAGAAAATTTCTGCATCTATTATAACATTTCTCAGCCATGATTCAAGTCCTATTATAATATCTGGTAAGTATACATCTATTAAATTACTTAATTCTATCCTTTTCTTTACAATACTTCTACTGTACAGTTCAGCACTAACATTTTTATGTCATCCCTACTTGACTTCCAGTTCCCTGTTCCCTTACCACCGCTCCCTAGGCCACACCGTTTCCCTGAATGTACCTCCCTATAACCGTTCTATACAAATTTCCTAACTTATATGTACCGCTGCAGTTTAAGTGAAGGCCAAACAATTTCTTTGCTATGCCTACGTTTGTTTTCCAATTTTCTAATCACCATATTATGTGTGACTTTTTTCAGTATTAAACACTTCCCTTTTTTAAAAAATGTTATTCACAGTGATGCTTGCCTTGACTATTTAAGAGACAGACTGATTTGAAGTCTACAATAATAAGCGTTACATTGTTGTGAGCAATCCCCAAATATATAACAAAAAAAATCAGCATTTTGATAAAAAATGTGATCAAAATTAGTCGTTTTATGTGATATGTCATAATAAGCTATGTCATACTAAGTTATTTTTTAAATACACTACAGTGTTTATATAGTATTTAGACCGGACCGTTAGATTTTGACGTTAAATCAAGTATGTCGTTAAAAGCGATGTCGCTATAAACGGTTTCGACTGTATATTGGTTCTGTAGTTCCATACTCATTTTGTGGGGATTGGCAACCTGAGTACTTTTCTACTTCTAGTTAAGTAATGGAATTCTGGTCAGATATTCCTTGTCACAATTTACTTTCAGTTAGGTAACTTTTTTTCCTTCTAATTTGCTACTTGTCAGCACTATGTTGTCTCTTTTTCAGGTACTGATTATGCTTAAATGTTTGCTTAACTTGTAAAATCTCGTGAAACCACCAACAATTTAACATGACTATGTCATTACAAAGGAATGATTGCAATTTGAAATATTGAATGATCACAATTTAGGAGTCTCCCTTCATCCATTTCAAACCTTATTTTATATGCTGAAAGTACTGCTAAAACTTTGGCAAATTATTAGTACCTTCACTGCTTCATGTTTGCAATACAGCCAAAACTGGTTAGAACGTTTTTGTGGGGACCGAAAAAAAAAACATCATAAAGAGGGAATGTGCTAAAAGAAAAGAAAAGCAATTAAGCTGTTAAATTTAAGGTTCTGTTTGAACGTAAAAATAAAACAAAAATGAAAACAAAGAAACAAGTGTTTACAGTTATAATTAATGAAATAAATAATGAAATACATAATACATTTTAAGAACACCGACATAGTAAAACATCAAGAAAAAATGTTCTTAGAGATGAGAACTATACATGTCGCTTACAATTATGTTTAAAGTTATTGTAGGAATGTCCAACACATCAGCGATTTGTATACATTTTGTGAGTGGATTAGCATCCACTTTTTCAGTAAACTTTAATTTTTCATCATTTGTAAACTGTCTAGCTTTCTTCTGCTCCATAACTGAATGTCCTGCAAACCACTGTGCATAAGTACAGTAGGCCTACTTTGTGTATGTTGTTACACAATTCACTTACGAACATAAAATTAAGCACAAACACGTCAGCTGTATACGCATGTACATTAGATGTAATTGACGTATGTTGTTATACAGTGCACTTACAAATGTAAAATTATGCACCAACACGTTACATGAGCTACTGTTGCATGATCCAAACAAACGTGCCCACATCAAAGACTGGCTTGAGACTGACGCTCCCTGCAGCTGTAGGCCGACACGCTAGGACCATATCCTCACCCAGGCCACTTGTTGCTAGTGCATCGTGTACGCGAGGAGCACTAATTTAAATTTCTTATGGTGGGAATTACGAATGTACTAAAGAGACATAAATGTGCTATCCGAGTTTCTTTAACATGTACTTAATAGGACATGGACTGGGACTTTTTAATAATGACATAATAACCAGGGAAACATGCTAGAGAGGGATGTCTTAACCAGTTTTGACTGTATACTGTATAATAAGTATCTTAATACTTTATTGTCCAATTGTTTAATTTGGAAGTTTTATTTACTTCAGCTTTCCAGTGCATTGAAAACTAATAGTATATGTTATAATTTCAGTGTCCATTTGAGTGGTTTCACTATGCCTGTGTGGACATCAAAGCACCACCTAAAGGTAAATGGTATTGCCCCCAGTGCACGTCATCAATGAAGCGACGAGGTTCCAGGAAGAATTAATGTTTATTCTTATAATTATGAGAATATCAGTGGAACTGTTCCTCCATTTTTCTCTCTGTCTCCATGTCTTTCATTGTTCCCCTTGGAGGATGTGATAGTTAGTTTGCTAGGGGAACAACTGTCATAATAGCAGTAAATAACATTGTGGGAAATAGAAAGTTGGAAAATTTATTATGTCATTGAAGACAAGCAGCATTGTAACTGTACCAAAGCATGTGAACCATTGTTGAATTTATACGAATTTTAAGGTATTCGATTACTTGAAATAATATTTAATATTATTTGTTCCGGTATTTTGAGAAATAGTGGTAAATATTATGTTGTTTTGTGTTCTAATTTTGTAATTTGTGATTATTGTTTATGAAATGAACTTCAAATTTCATTCATAGTGTGTTGATGTATCCTATCTCGTCAGCAAGCAGTAATGTGTTCTTTGACTGGTCGTGAGGTATTTCTACAACTCTGTACTTAGTTCAGGTTTGGCTGAATTAGGTCTGTTTGCATGCTAAAGGATTTTTACAATAACTGCATTATGCAAAAATAAGAGATAGGATGATAATGGTAAATGCTATCCCTTTTCTTTAACTCCCTCATTTCTGCATCCCTTCCAATCTTGATCTGTTTTGCAATGTATTTTGTATTGTTTGAGTATGCCCCCTTAAGCTCTATTTTTTTTGCTATTTGCTTTACGTCGCACCGACACAGATATGTCTTATGGCGACGATGGGATAGGAAAGGCCTAGGAAGTGGAAGGAAGCGGCCGTGGCCTTAATAAGGTACAGGCCCCGCCTTTGCCTGGTGTGAAAATGGGAAACCACGGAAAACCATCTTCAGGGCTGCCGACAGTGGGGCTCGAACCCACAATCTCCAGATTACTGGATACTGGCCACACTTAAGCGACTGCAGCTATCGAGCTCGGTTTAAGCTCTATTTCCTTTGCCTCTCTGAACAAGTGCAATAATATAGCATTGGAATTCTGCAACACTTTCCCCTGCATTAATTAATACTGAATGTCCAGCACCTTGGCTAAATGGTTAGCATGCTGGTGTTTGGTCTAGGGGATCCCGGGTTTGATTCCCAGCCAGGACAAGGATTTTAACCTTCATTGGTTGGTTCTGATGGCTTGGGGGATGGGTATGTGTGCGGTCTTCATCATTAGACTTCATCTTAGGTAGGGCTCCATCCTCATAGACGCGCAGGTTTGCTTATACAGTGTTAACTCGAAAGACCTGCACCAGGCCTCTTTGGAGGCCACGCTATTTATTTTAGTATTAATACTAAATATTGAATGTATATTTTAGAATACTATCCAGTAGGTATGACTGATATGCCATTCTGTAGAACAACAAAATATTCTTTTGTAAAAATGCCTTATGTACTTTATAAAATTGTCTTGAATTGTCAATATGCATTTTATTTCATGATTAGCTGTTGACTCCATTGTTGACAGGTTAGTTTTTATACAATTGCAGCTGTAATTCTATCCAGCAGAAATAAGTGGCAGTAGAAGAGACAGCACACTACAACTAATAACAGTCAGTCACTGTTATATTGTTGCTGATCTGTGTATTTGGGGTTTTAGACCTTATAGGCCATCTGAGTTTGTTTTCTTCTGGCTTGGCATTATGACAGCATCTGAGGCCTAGGCCTTCTCTCCCCTCCTTGATGATTCCTTTTCTCCCCCCCCCCCCCTATTCTTTGAAAGCTCATTCCTTTACATTTTCTTCTCATTTCAATAATCATCTTCATTAATCTCCTGATTGAAAGGGACAGACGGTTATGCACCTTAAAACGACGATCATGACATCTTAAAATTTCCATATCAGTGAAGCTTGCTGTTGATGGATTTGGCAGTCAAATTTGAATGAGTGAATATATCCATGTCTCTTGTCAAAAAAGCTGTCATGATGTAAAATGTTCAGAATAAAATTTTGTTTAACACATTTCTAGGTTAAGTTGACCATTTTGAAAATATCAACTAGATTAACTTCCATCTTAGCCCCTTTTCCTCCAAATTTATTAAAATGCCAATTAGCCCAGTCTTCAAGATAACATGTATGTAAAATATATGCCAAATTTCATTAAAGTTTACTTTCCCATTTTCACAGGATACTTGAACAGTCATATTGTATACAGAAATTGTACTGGTGGTCTCTGACATCTTTATAAGTACAGTAGAACCTCGATAGTTCGAAATCAGTTAATTCAAAATCTCGCCTAATTTGAAGAAGCTCTCGTTCCCGGAAACATGAGGTACAGTTTTGCATGTTATTTAAATTGTTTAATTCGAAATACAGGTAATTCATAATTCGAAGAACAATGTCGGTCCCATTACCGAAATTCAGAAGTTAATTCAAAACTACCTTTACATTTAAAAAATTAGTATTTTACAGAGTAATTTAAATTCAAAATTTGTCGGTGCCATGAAAGAATGCATCTTCCGGAATGTGCAGGGGTAGCTTTCCGCACTTTCACTCACTTTGGTGTGTCTACAGTGTGCTTCATATTTGCTAAGTTCGAGTGAAATCGTAATTCTTTTGTATTCAGCGTTTTAAGGAATGCCACGATATTATACAACAGGCTATGTGCGGAGAAACATAATCCGCAAACACTGGCGATGCCGACAGTTGGCGAAAAAGCGTGGCTTGTATAATCAATTTGTATGCACCAAACATTATTGTCAGTGCCAATGAAACTGCATTTTTTTAATGCCGAGCCCAAACGGACTTATAGTTTTAAAGGAGAAAAGTGCCAGCCGGAAACTCATACAAAGGTAGGGGTCACTGAACTCTGTTGCATTGCACAAAGAATCGCAAGACTTCCTTCCCTCATCATATAAAAGTTCGATAAGCCACGGCGTTTTAAGGGCGTCAGGCACTTTCCATGCAAATACAAGGTATCTAAAAATGCGAACAGTATAGTAATCAAAGAGATAAAGCATTTGCACAGGAGAGTCAATATAATTTGTCCTCTTCATTGAATTGTGTTTTTGTCTTCTTTCTTTTGTTGTGTGAGGTTATGTTTGCCAGTGAGTTATCAAAGTACATTATTTGAATACTGTAAATGCACCTTGTTGGATAGATACCTTTTGGAAATACTGTAGTTTTTTCTTTTTCATGGCATTTGAAAGGTTTAAACTGTGAATCAAGGTTAATTGCATGCAGTAACAGCTCTTAGAATA
This sequence comes from Anabrus simplex, assembly GCF_040414725.1. NCBI lineage: Eukaryota > Metazoa > Arthropoda > Insecta > Orthoptera > Tettigoniidae > Anabrus > Anabrus simplex. The sequence continues at coordinate 808,130,507 of NC_090265.1, read as the reverse complement.
TTTTGTGACACCGCAAGGGTTGGCAATTCTGAATTATGAGTTGGCGGTTAATTTGAAATCACGTAATTTGAAATCTGTTTTTTGCGTCCCAACGACTTTGAATTAACAAGGTTTTACTGTAGTTATGGGAAAAGTACTAGAAAAAATCAGTTGGGCTGAATTACGGTTACCTGAGGATTATTTTCCTCAATTACAAATTACTTTTTCACTAAGTAATCAGTGAAATTACAATTAGAATCACTTCACTGAACCCCAGTCTTATGGAAATCACCAGGTTTTTTTTTTTTTTTGCTTGGGGCTGGAATGATACTGAAGTTTGTCAGGAAAAAGATATTACTTCATTTTGTGTGTGTGTGGTGGTGTTTTTCGTTTTTGTTTTAGCTTAGGGACATTAAGTTGCTATCATCACACCTTGGAACTTAACATTACTTTTCCCTGTCATTTTTATTTTAGGTAGTGATTTAGAATATCAAATAATTTACTGATTACTTTACAAAATAATTGGCACCTAAAATTCAGATCGCTAAGCGTCAATCTTCACAAATATGAGGATGGGATGTTACCACCTAATCAGTACTATATATATTGATTGTATTTGTGAATTTTAGACCCATCAGTATGGAAAAATGAAATTAATATCACATAAGCCTGAATCTCTCGAGGAAAAGTGAATATTGTAGGATAAGTGATGTCTCTGGAAGTACTGGAAAGGTACAAAAGCACCTCATCCAGTACTGGTGAAAGTACTGGGTCTGCTATAGTAGAACTTAAACAGTTACTTTCATCATCTCTCAATTTTTAACCTGATTCTGCTTTCATGCGATGTATATTGATTACTATAATTTAACAATTACAGTTTTATTTCACGAAGTAAATTGTGAGTTATGATCACATTTAGTAAAAAGTGACTATTACAAGTAAAAAAAAAAGAGTATTTGTTACAAATAATACAATTACTGCCCAAATCTATTTATATGATGTGGAAAGACTTTTAAACAAACAGAGTATCATTTTAATCATGTGCAGATAAAATGTATATTTTATTTTTAGAGATACACTGAGCTTATATGTTGTAAATTTACATCCTTTCATTTTATACCCAAGAGAAAATTGTTTTTCAACCAAAAAATAAGTTCAAAGGTGTATGTGAAAATTGCTGTCAGCTTTATTAGTGAATCTTTGAGTTTCATTTTTGTGCTATTTAAAGATATCATATTGTTGTATCATTTATGTAATCTGTACAATTTGAGACTCTGGAGTTCTTTTACATTATATGTAGCCTGTTTCCTTGCAATTTGTTTACATCAGGTAGCGAATCTGCTAACTGGGCGACTGCCTTAAATGCAGATCAGTGGTGATTGATTTTATTTTATTTGTTATACAGTATATGAACTAAAGGTAATTTTTTAATGCTATGCACTCTGCGGTAGTAATATTACTACCTCGCACCGCATGCCTGTGTACAACTGTTAGTAATATTACTACTACAAACTTCCCAATTCAGCTGCACGATAGCTTGTCATGTTATCAATTTAGTTCTTGGCTTAAGAGTGTTTTTGGTTTGCTTTTCTACCAATAGATGCCATTGGTGGTGCTTCCTAGGGACAGTGGTTGGTAAGGACGAGTTCTTAGCTAGTTCTGATGATAGACGTGTTTTTCTAGAAAATGTAAAAATCGATAAGTGCAGTGGAATCTCTTTGGTACACTTTAGAAGGGACCCAAGGATTTGGACATCATAGATGGGAAAATATTGTAACAAAAACACACAGTTTGCAATATATAAACTTTGAATCTAATAATACATCTTACCTTACAAACATTAATATTTACACTGGTTTGAAATACGTATGTATGATTGATTGCTTTATTGGTTTTCACTTTAGAAATGTGCTGTACATCTTGTTTAATAAAGTCATTATGTCATCATCAACTTTGAAACTGCACACACTAAGTCAGTTACCTCCATCACTTTTGACACTGTAGGAATTGGCTCAGGATCTGGCTCATCATCACTTTCATCCTACACCGACGCTTCTTTTCCCGTCTGTTCTTTAAGTATTTGTTTTATTGTTGTAGTTTCACACACTGGAAGATAATCACTAATGTTGACGTTTATTTCAAAAGAGATGTCTTTTGCTATTTGGTGACATTCTTCACTCTCGGAAAGCTCATGATATCATCACCGAGAACATAACAAATGCCAGCTGCATTGTAGCAGTTCCAAATGGTGTTCTGCTCCACAGAATCCTAGCAGCCTTAATGAAATGTTTAGCATCTAAGACTAGGATTTTTCTTGTCATCAATTATAGTGGAGCCAGTCTTCTCTGTACCCACCTCTTATGATACTTTTGCTTAATGCACCGTATTATTCCCTGATATAAGTGCTGTAGCTTACTTGTGAAGTTTGCTGGGAGGAAAATTATGATGAGCAGCTCACCGAGCAATGAAGAGTTCAATTTTCCTGTTTATTAGCCAAGTCTTGCATCTCGCGCACATAAGAAATGTTCAAATATATCAGAAGTTAACCATGCTTTTGTGTTGGAAGTGTACTTATGGGGAAAAAATTGCACATGCTTGAAATATTGCTAATTGCGTGCTTTACCAATAACAAGGCTCTCCTTGTTAAGTTTTCCACCATGCTACTTCACACCCTTAAAATCCAGGGTTTTATCTGCCAATAGATCAAACCACAGCCCCATTTCATCTGCATTAAAAATTATTATTATTATAGTCCTTCAGAATTGATAGAAGCATTGAAGTTTTCCATATTTCAATAGCTATGCATAGTGTAGTGTCATTAGCCAGGGCAGCCGCTTTGCCTCGTACACATCTATAAACTAAGTCATATTGATTCTTGAATCTTTCGATCCCCTGTGTTAAATTTATTGCCTAAGCTCTGAGCATACTACCGTCTAACTGCACGTTTGAAGCTTGGGCTTGTACGAAACACTTTAGAAGAACTTGTTCCTATTTTGATGTTCTTTTATCGATGAAAAACATTTTCAGCAGTGTGTGCCTGAAGACTCCAGGTAGCAGAATAAATTAGGACTGATTCAACCTGTTTTTATGTTGCTTTCCTAGAGTTGTTAGCATGTTGAAATGATGCAATATGTGGGATACTATTTTCATGTTCCTAATTACTTGTAATGAAGTTTAAGAGTCTCATTTCCAATGTTCAAATTGTGATCATAGAACCTTTTTTGTATGTAGGATTGTTGTTAGTTGAGAAAACGAGACTCATGAACTATGAATGTTTTACAGAAAAAATAACCTACAGTAGTTAGTTTAGGTTTTGATACCTAATAATAAATAAACACTTTTATTTTTTCTCATTTGATGATTGCCCTTTCCCGTTTTACATTTGGATAGAATGAAGGAGGTATTAACTCTGAGCCCAAAGCAAAATAAATACTGTCCTGCATATGTACAGGGTCTTATAAACCCAGACTAAACGCATAGTGTTTGTACTCTGAGCTACGGCAGCTGCAGTATGGGAGGCACCCGCATAGTTCTTGATCTTGCAAGCAGCCTGCACATGTTCGATTTGGCAAGCATGAGTCACCAGTCTGAATCTCAGCTATTATTATGGTGAGACAGTTATCATTGCAACACAGTATTTTTGTAAGTTGAAGTTTTGGTTTCATCTTAATGGTCATGTGAACAGTCATAACTCTTGCTGTTTGTGTGCATAAAAACCTAATGGTGTTTATGAAGTTCCTCATTATGATAGGAAGATTGGTGTTCGGTGTGCTGTTAGTGCAAGGCGAATAATTAGGCCTATATATTTTGAGACAACAGTAAATGCATAGAGGTACCAAGACAACGTTTTGACACCGTTCTTCCATCAGTTAATGGAAGAAGAAAAATCACTTGGGTGGTTTCAACAAGATTCAGCCCATGATCATACAGCAGAAGATTCCCTTCTTACAACCTCGGAAGTGTTTGCAGACTGAGTGATCAGTGCTGGTCTGTTTCCTCTTCATTCTCCAGATCTAACAGTGTGTGATTTTTACTTGTGATATAAACTGAAAGGAAAAGTGTATCGAACAAATCCTCACACATTGGAGGAACTGAAAGAAAACATTACGAATGAAATCAGAAACATTACAGTGGCACAACTCACTTTCGATAGCCAGAATTTGGTTACCAGATACAGTGCCTGTATAACCCAGGAAGGACGACTCTTCCAGCGTCTTTTATAAGTAAGATTTCATATAACATTGTATACACGCTTAAAGCAGGGCAGCCGCGTGCAACATAAGTTTGGCTGAGGCAGCTGCTGTAGCGCAGAGTACAAACACCGTGCGTTCGGTCTGGGTGAGACCCTGTACTGCTTAGTTTTTATGTCCATACTTAATATTTGATTGTGAATGATCCTTGGTATTTTTGACCATTTGTTTTGAATGTTTGGTATTATAATATTTTTTAATACCTGTAATTACCATTTTGTATCATTGAAAATTATTTCAGTTGTCGTTCTTCATGGCTTGAACTCGTATTGTTCCGAATTAGTTATTGCTATTTAATACAATGAGAGTATTTGTACTAAGTAACAATCACATCGTGTTTTTGCTACTGGGGAATGTGACAGTCATTACCATGTGCTGGCAGAGTTCAGCAGCAGTGATGCAACTGTACAATAGTATTGTGAACTATTTTAAGTTTGTTACTTACCAATATTATGAAAGGAGATCTGAAACTGCCTGCCTTCATTGACCATACATTTAAGAAACTGTACATTACAAGCAGAGCCATAAGATATTTCTGCTGGTTGTGCAACATGCCTAAGGGATCTTTTTCGAGAATTTTTCAAACAATGGCCTATTTCATCTAATTTTTCGTTGGTGAGAACCCTACGCTGTCTGTTTGTACTCCAGAGAATCTTTCTTGAAATCTTGTTTGGACTTGATAGGCAGACTGAACAGTTTTGTCTCTACACTGCTCAGAATTTAAAATGAATGGTATTTCTGTATTGGTCACATCCACAGTAATAATGAAATGCACTTTTTATTTTCTGTCATCTCTGTCTGTCTGTCTGTCTGTCTGTCTGTCTGTCTGTCTGTCTGTCTGTCTGTCTGCGCATTATGAGAAAGAAAATGGCTGAAGAGAATTTAATGAAAATCGGTATGTTAAGTCAGGAAATGAGGTACTACAATCTAGTAGGGTTGGGCAGACCAGATCAGTCGGTTGTTCTGAAACATTAGGAGCTTGAGCTGGAGTGTTTCAGTACAGTGTGCCAGCACATAGCACACAGGACTGTAACTACGCAGTAGAGAGAACTCCGTGAGGCAACAGACATGCTGCACGTCAGTGGGAATGTGCCTCTACTGGACATGCTGTGTGTAGTTACAGCCAGTATAAAGCTGCACAGAGCGTGAAGGAACAGTCGGAACACTGAAATTTGCACCCAATAATCATGTTTAAAGGCTTTTAGGTTAAGATTTTGTTCGGTCAATATGAAATACACATAACACGGTTACAGTGGCAGTACAGGTGTTTAAAGGTAACTAATCCAAGGATATTTTCACCAGTCGAATGTATCGGCCTGTATTGTGAGTAATTAGTGCCAGGATAAAACTTCACGGTACGTGAAAAGGCATTGCAAGTAATTAGTATCATTGTAAATCCAAATTGAAATTCACTACACTTATTAAATTATTAATTGTTTGTTAATCAACCACCTATTCAATACATAATATATACATATACATAATATATACATAATACATATAACAAAAGTTATAGGAATACAATTTCTGATCATTTATGTCTTATACAGTGTTACCGTATGAGTATGATAATCGAATTGATGAATTTAGACTTTTGTTCAATCGTGTTAACTGGAGATGGATTTTGTCATGATAGTCTTAAGGTGTAAAACCGAGTGGTCATCGGTCCTTATTGACAAGGAAAATTGTGAAGATGGTTAAAAAAAAAAAAATGAGAAAAAATTGTAAAGGAACGGTTACTTGAAGAATAAAGACAACAGGGAGTCATGAAAGAAGGAAGGATTACCTTTATATTAGATTGCCTAATATCACAGAGTTGGAAGAAAACTAAATGTGAATGCCTACAATGTTGAAAGCTCATAAAACTGATAAACAATAACATTGACTATTGTTGTGGTATGATTTGTCTCTTCTGCTGCCACTTATCTCTGATAGATGGGGCTACTGCTGCGCCCCGAGCGCCTGAATATTTGCGGAAAGTAGCTGGGGAGTTAGATAACTTTGCAAAGGCTACTTGATTGTCCCGTCAACAACAGATACTACAGCTAGTATATGAATCATAAATGAACACATTGTGCAGTAATAAACATATGTACCTTATGTATGTATGTATGTATGTATGTATGTATGTATGTATGTATGTATGTATGTATGTATGTATGTATGTAGTATCGATGTATGCATTGTTGAGTATTCAGTCCGGAGGCTTGTTGGATCTTCAATCGTTCTGCTGTCAGCTGTCATAAAAGTCCTAGGTGTTACTGAAGAGGCATACAAAAATTAGAATGATCTAGTTGCCCATTGTTTTCCTCACCAAGGTCTGGAATAATAGACATTAGAGGTTTAGTTCTTTGCCTGAGGTCCTAAGTGAACTTTAAGACATCATATCATGACAAAGAAGATCAGAACCATAAATTTTGTTATTATACCAGTATGTAATTTAATGTTATAATTATTTCTGCAACATTGTCTTTGTCTATTATACACATACTCTGTTTAATTATTATTTGGCTGAAGATGGCCATAGAGTGGCTGAAACTAGTCCCAAGACTTATGTAATATCATTTACTTGATATCTTGTATTGAAAAATAAAATTTATAGCTTATAATAAATGCCTTGAGGATCTTGGAAAGAAGTATGAAATTACAAAATCGGAAATCATTGGCCTTATGATTGGCGCTTAAGGGACAATTCCTAAGGAGACACTGAACTTCTTAAGAATAAACAAAATTCCGGACACTATTATCCAGACCCTAGAGGACTCAGCGTTGTAAAATTCATTGAAGGTTGTTAGACACTGCTTGTACTCCCTAACTTGAAGACCATGTATTAAATTTTCTTTTTTAAAATAAAATCTGAAAGAGACAATCTGCCTCATGGTGGCTTAATCCAAACATCATATAATCGTTGCCATAAGGCCTATCTGTGTCGGTGCGGTGTAAAGCAACTAGCAAAAGAAGAAAAAAAAAAAACATATAAAATAAATATTATTCATATGAACTGATTAGGAGGCCGATCTTTTGATTCCCTAATAGGAGCGGCTGTCACGTGGATTATCTCTCTTGTATTGTATTGTACTGCATTGTATTGTACTGTATTGTATTGACAAGGCAGATCCTTAATACATAACATTAATTAAACTCAATATGGACCAATTGTGTCCATTATAGTAAAAATTATAGATCCATATCTGATAATGTTTAACAATAATTGTGAAACTCATGTGCTAAGCTTTCATTTATAGGTGATAAAGTATATATTGTGATGAGGCAGTTGAATAGAATCTGTGAAAATATTATCATTTGTATTGTCATTTTGGAAGTTAGACTATCATATAATGGTGTGATGAAGAACTAAAAGTTAATCGTCAAAGAAGGAAACAGGAGTATACAATTATAAAACCTGCTATTAAGAAAATCTCAGCAAACTATGGATGAAATTTGATGCTCATACAGTATAATGTTAGTTATTTGCTTATAACTAATATTTTTTAGTTAGTAACCATGATTTATTAGAAATCCTCAAACAGGTTTGAGTTGGTATTGTGAATTTGAGATATGCTATAGAGATTTTAACTTTCATTGGAATGTGTTTTCCTGTTGCAAGAAAGACTGTCGAAAGTTCTTTGGTTTTCAGTGTTACAACACTAATAAGTAATAGGACTACTGCTTTTGTGATAAATTGTATAGGAAACTAAGCTCAATTTTAATTGATAATTTCCATAATTTGTCGATTGATAAGAGGTTGAGAGTGATTGTCATTGTTGCCATTCTGAAATGAGTTTCTTCATGATCTCTTCTCTCCTATGTTCACTCTTAAAATGTGATCTAGAAAATAAAACAACATTTTAGAATAAAAGTTTTTGTAAGTTACGTGTAATTGTTACATTGATTATAAAGCCTGTGATCCACTCCACATCCATGCAGTTTCTTTTCTCTATAATTAGAGCATCATGTACCAATTAGCATAACTCAGTTCAAATAATACTTTATAAACTAGCTGTTTTATTGGGCTGAGTGCCTCATTGAATCATTTATTCAACATTAAACAACAAGTGCAATAGCCTTTGTCATTATACATTACGATATACAGATACAGATATACTCCATATAGACTAAACAAGCTTACTACATGATAAAACTATATAGACCTCAATATATCTTACATGCCATAGGATACTTGTAGATCAGTATAAATTTATGCTCTGTGAAAACTACACAATTATGTTCAAGTAAATTGGCAGATATTCAATTAACAACAAATTAATTATAATATGAAAACAATTCCATCGTCAATGCAGTGATGTTGTCCATGCACACACTCAGTCAGTCCATCTCGGCTTTAAATCCTGGTAACATCTGGCCGAGGACTCTCGTCCAGTTCAATGCGTAGTGACTATTCAAATAAAATCAGAACAACAACAATAAAAGGAAGTTAAAAGATATCATCCATGAATCTCGTTATACATAATGCATTTAAATAACTAGATATACCTACATTATATTTAAGCAAACACGGTGGAAGATTATACCAATTCTGAAGATTAGAAACCTAGGAATTAATACTCAGACAGTAGAGAACAGGCCTTGCCTCCTGTTCAGGCCAGTGGTATTTGAAGGTGCTCAAATACTATTTAGTGTTGATACATCTACTGCCATACAACAGAACTCCTTCGAGATAACATTCTGGCACCTTTGTGTCTCCGAAAATCATAAAAATAGTGGTGTAAATCCAATAACACCAATACTATAATGCCGTCAAGGACTGAAAAGAGTTGAAAATTAATCAGAAGTATTTACTTGAAAGCTCAGAGGAGCAGACACTGCCGACACCATAATACAGTATTATTCACAGTACTAGTATTCACATCTAACTGGTATAAACCAGTGGTTCTCAAACTGTGGTTCACATACACCTAGGGATACGTCTCAGACTTTTAGTGGGGTATCCAAGCAGCCTGCAGGGAAAAAAAATGATGAAAAATTGAAATATGGAAATAAATAAGGAGAAAGTTAAATTCGTATATGTACGAGGGCTGATCAACAAAGACTCAGACGGATTTTTTTTCACAGCTGTTTATTACTCCATTTCAATGTTTACATGATCTTTTCAAAAGTAGCCCCCTCCTACTTCAATGCACTTTTTTTATAACGTATTTGCCAGTCCTTGAACACATGCTGCAGACCATTCTTTGTCAGGTCCTTGAGAATTGCCTCACTTTTCTTGAGCACTGCTTCAGAGTTCTCAAATCGAATGCCCCTAAGCTTTGTCTTTAGTGATGGGAATTAAAAAAAAAAATCACAGGGTGCAAGATCTGGGCTATAAAGGTAGATGCGGTACACAGGTAATGTTGAATTGAGCCAGAAACTGCATGAATTGATTTGCTACGTGAGGCCGTGCATTGTCATGATGAAGTCGCCATCCAGTCCGAGAAAGCTCTGGTCGTTTCTTTGCAGTGCGCTTCCTCAGTGGTGTAGCCAATACTGATGTGTAGTATGCTGCTGTAATAGTAGTGTGAGGGGGAACTGCATCCGCGGCACCTCCATTGTCTGGCATGCGAAATGCGCGTAGCGTCTACACAATAGAGCATAATTACCAACCTACCGATACGAGAGTGCTGCCGTCTACGGACATTATACATTAAAACCCGCTCTTTTCAAATATTTATGTTACAGATAGGAAACTATTAAGGAAGATACAGGAAAAAAATCAGTCTCAGTTTTTGTTGATCTGGGTTGCAATAAGAACTTTAAAATCGATTGTATTGCTTTTGCAGATTATATGGCCTTGTTTGCTCAAAAAATGGAGGAAGCAAGGGAGCAATTCCTTGATCTAGAGAAACAAGCAGCTAAAATAGGTTTCCACATTTTTTAATAAAGCAAAATCATGATAAACAACAAACACCCATATAAATACCTCAAAGTCCAAGAACAAAAGATTGAAATAGTAAAAGAATCCAATTATCTCGGGGAATGGATTAGTTGGAATGCAAAGCAATGGAATCCGGAAAAAAATATACTTGAATTGGCTTTCCAACTAATAAAAGATACATACAACTAGAAATCCCTATCATGGGGGTCCAAAATTAAACATTATACAACAGTGATTAAATCAGAGGCACTGTACGCAGCAGAAATACCAAACATGAATTTCAAAGGCCAGATGGAGAAACTCGAGCTAAAAGAAAGGAAAATTTTGAGGAAAGATCATAGGACCAAAATTTCAGTACAATAACATGCATCAAGAATGAAATACTCTACAAGAAAACTGAAAAACTCTCAGATAATATGCGAAAAAGAAGGATACATTTTTACGGTCATCTTCTCAGAATGCACTCTTAATAGATTAACCAAACAAATCTTTGTCTTCTTCTGTAACTGCAAAACAAAACCCAACTGGTTTAAAGGAACTGAAAAAGACCTAGTAGAATAAAAAATTACAGAAAAAACACTATTCGATCGAACAGCTAAAATAATGACTAAAGACGAAAAGATAAGGTTCCAAGATGCAAAAACAGGTTTGTACCTTTAAGGGTGGTAAGGAATGGTAAAGATCCACCTTATTATAACAGAGAAATAAAGAGACTAAGAAGGAGGTGCAGACTGGAAAGAAATAGAGTTAGAAATGGCTGTGGAAGTAAGGAGAAATTGAAGAAACTTACTAGAAAATTGAATCTAGCAAAGGAGGCAGCTAAGGATAACATGATGGCAAGAATAATTGGCAGTCATACAAATTTTAGTGAAAAATGGAAGGGTATGTATAGGTATTTTAAGGCAGAAACAGGTTTCAAGAAGGACATTCCAGGAATAATTAATGAACAAGGGAACTGTGTATGTGAGGATCTTCAAAAGGCAGAAGTATTCAGTCAGCAGTATGTAAAGATTGTTGGTTACAAGGATAATGTCGAGATAGAGGAGGAGACTAAGGCCAAAGAAGTAATAAAATTTACATATGATAACAATGACATTTACAATAAGATACAAAAGTTGAAAACTAGAAAACCGGCTAGAATTGATAAGATTTCTGGGGATATACTAAAGACAATGGGTTGGGATATAGTACCATATCTGAAGTACTTATTTGATTATTGTTTGGTCGGAGGAGCTATTCCTTGATGAATGGAGAGTTGCTATAGTAGCCCCCGTGTATAAAGGAAAGGGTGATAGACATAAAGCTGAAAATTACAGGCCAGTAAGTTTGACATGCATTGTATGTAAGCTTTGGGAAGGCATTCTTTCTGATTATATTAGACATGTTTGTGAAATTAATAACTGGTTCGATAGAAGGCAATTCGGTTTTAGGAAAGGTTATTCCACTGAAGCTCAACTTGTAGGATTCCAGCAGGATATAGCAGATATCTTGGATTCTGGAGGTCAAATGGACTGTATCGCGATTGACCTGTCTAAAGCATTTGATAGGGTGGATCATGGGAGACTACTGGCAAAAATGAGTGCAATTGGACTAGACAAAAGAGTGACTGAATGGGTTGCTGTATTTCTAGAAAATAGATCTCAGAGAATTAGAGTAGGTGAAGCTTTATCTGACCCGGTAATAATTAAGAGGGGAATTCCTCAAGGCAGTATTATCGAACCTTTATGTTTTGTTATATATATATAAATGATATGAGTAAAGGAGTGGAATCGGAGGTAAGGCTTTTTGCGGATGATGTTATTCTCTATAGAGTGATAAATAACTTACAAGATTGTGAGCAACTGCAAAATGACCTCGATAATGTTGTGAGATGGACAGTAGGCAATGGTATGTTGATAAATGGGATTAAAAGTCAGGTTATGAGTTTCACAAATAGGAAAAGTCCTCTCAGTTTTAATTACTGCGTTGATGGGGTGAAAGTTCCTTTTGGGGATCATTGTAAGTATCTAGGTGTTAATATAAGGAAAGATCTTCATTGGGGTAATCACATAAATAGGATTTTAAATAAAGGGTACAGATCTCTGCACATGGTTATGAGGGTGTTTAGGGGTTGTAGTAAGGATGTAAAGGAGAGGGCATATAAGTCTCTGGTAAGACCCCAACTAGAGTATGGTTTCAGTGTATGGGACCCTCACCAGGATTACCTGATTCAAGAACTGGAAAAAATCCAAAGAAAAGCAGCTCGATTTGTTCTGGGTGATTTCCAACAAAAGAGTAGCGTTACAAAAATGTTGCAAAGTTTGGGTTGGGAAGAATTGAGAGAAAGAAGAAGAGCTGCTCGACTAAGTGGTATGTTCTGAGCTGTCAGCGGAGAGATGGCGTGGAATGACATTAGTAGACGAATAAGTTTGAGTGGCGTTTATAAAAGTAGGAAAGATCACAATATGAAGATAATGTTGGAATTCAAGAGGACAAACTGGGGCAACTATTCTTTTATAGGAAGGGGAGTTAGGGATTGGAATAACTTACCAAGGGAGATGTTCAATAAATTTCCAATTTCTTTGAAATCATTTAGGAAAAGGGTAGGAAAGCAACAGATACGGAATCTGCCACCTGGGTGACTGCCCTAAATGCAGATCAGTATTGATTGATTGATTGATTGATTGATTGATTGATTGATATACATTAAAAGCCAAACCTATTATCTCGGAAGACGAGAGGAAACGAAGATCAGAAAGAATGAAGAAATACGGGCAGTAAGAAAAGAACTACACACAAAGAAATGATTGGTTCAACGTACCCCAAAGAGGGTGAAAAGAAGAAATAGCCACGCTTTACTAAAAAGTTTTACCGGGACTACGATACATCAGAAAACTGTGGCACGACATACAGGCACAGCCAGTAGCGTAGCCAGGATTTCAGTTTGGGGGATGGGGGCCCATTCATACAGAATTTGATTTTGATAGGTGTCCAAACTTCCATAGTTAAGGTGGTGTAGAATACCGAAAAAGGAAATGGGTGTCCTTGGATCCAAGTAAGAGTGGTGGATTCGTGCGGATTCCGGAAGATAATAGTAATTTTCTTCTTCTTCTTCTTCCCCCGCTTTTCCCACATCTGTGGGGCCGCGGGTGCTAACTGTATCGCACATGTGAATTTGGCCCTGTTTTACGGCCGGATGTCCTTCCCGACGCCAACCCTATATAGAGGGATGTAATCAGTGTTGTGTGTTTCTTTGGTGGTTGGTGGTGTAGTATGTTGTCTGAATATGTTGGGACAAACACCTAGTTCCCAGCCAGAAGAATTAATCAGACGCGATTAAAATCCCCGACCCAGCCGAGAATCGAACCCGGGACCGTCTTAACCGAAGGCCTCAACACTGATCATTCAGCCAATGAGTCGGGCTCCGGAAGCTAATATTAATGTACATTATATATAAAATGCTCAATAAAAGTACATTCGTTAAAACTTCTGCGGTGTCTGGTCTTCTTGGGTGACAACGCCCCCCCCCCCCCCCCCCCCCCCGGTTACCTCTGTTACTCTCATCCCAACATAACTGCAGCATTTCATACATTCCGAGTACAAGTGAAATGAATGCAAGAATAAACAGTTTGAGTAAGGATACAATATTCTGGTTTAGAATAAATACGGTAATGTTATTATAATAATGGCCATGTGATAAGCAATAAAAAAGTGACTTTTGATACAAATAATGCGGCAAAGATATACACACACACATGCGTCGAATACAGGTTTCTTGTCCTTGTCCATGGCTAGATGATGAAGGCAAGAGAATGATGGCCCACTGTGACTCGTTATTTCGACATAAACAAACCCTAGATGACACAGACCTCGAATCTAACCGCATCTTAAGAAATCGCACAAAGCAGTTAATCATAAATTTTTAAAAATGTATATATTTTCGGAATTTAGCTAACAACTTAAATTCTAATCGCGCACGGGACCAGCATAGAGCTCTGAGAATAGGAAAACATCAACAGAGACAGACAACTCCTGACATTCCACTTGACAAACTGAACGATTACTTTAGTAGAATAAATAATCAACCTACCCAAACTAACTGCACCGACTCACCGCCCTCTCCTCCAGCCAATCCACCATTCACATTTCACAGTGTCACAGAAAATCATGTTAAAAGGCTTTGTACTCGATTAAATCAAAGACTACAGGTGTAGATGATATTCCTATTACTTTTATACATAACATTATGGGCGCTATCTCGCCTATATTGACGCACATACTGAACTACTGTTTACTAAACGGAACTTTCCCTACTCTCTGGAAAACAGCCAATATTATATCGGTACCTAAGAGTTTAGGCCCACAATCACCCTCTGACTATCGTCCTATGTCCGTACTCCCTGCGCTTTCTAAGGACTTTGAACGTTTAGTATACGAGGAAGTTCTGCAGAGGGATGTATTTCCATTTGAGCTACAGGCCAAACGAATACAGACACTCATTCTCCCTATTCTTGATTATTGTGACGTTGTTTTAGTTGAAATGACGAGAGAAGAAACACTTAAACTTCAACGAGCACTGAATTCCTGCCTGCGTTTCATTTACAATATCGGGTACGATGTTCATATCATCCCATACTATCAGGCTGTCTCACGGCTGATGTCTGATAAACGTCGGCAGCTATACACTTTTAACGATGGTGATCAGAGTGGTAGCTGAAAGTCAGCCACTGTATATTTCTTCTAAATTCATCTTTTTATCATCATTTCACAACTTAAATACGCGTTCTAGATTCATTCTTTGTATTCCACTGGACAGCACAAATAAAATTAATAGATCATTTGTGGTGACTGTCGCCAGATTATGGAATTCCCTGCCAATTCAGGTCAGAGAAACAAGCTTTTTTTTAAAATCACGATTTAAGGTCACCTGCCGAGACTACCTGCTGAGGACAGCTGACTGAATGGTTGAAGTATGAATGTGTGCGTTCCTGAGGGTTAGCCATTTTTAAGAGTTTTTAATATTAATTAGTTCTAATATTAATTTAGTAAGTAATTTATTTAAATGTATTTTCAATTCTATTAATTTATGTAGCTTTAACTATTTTAAGTATCTCAGTATTTTATTTAAGATTCTGATTAGTATGTGGTTAAGTGTACGAGAGGGCCTGGAGCCCTAACTTCGCCACTGTACTGAAGGCACTAATAAATAAATAAATAAATAAATAAATAAATAAATAAATAAATAAATAAATAAATAAATAAATAAATAAATAAATAAATAAATAAATAATGTAAAGCGTATGGGTATAGATATTTTGTTAGTTGGTAAAGAAAAACACGCGTTACAACATATGCTATATAGGGTTGACCTTGTCCTATTAGTTTCCAACGTGGTTAGGGCCACGCAGCTGTGAGCTTGCATCCGGGAGATAGTGGATTCGAACCCCACTGTCGCCAGCCCTAAAAATATTTCCCCGTGGTTTCCAATTTTCACACCAGGCAAATGCTGGAGATGTACATTAATTAAGGCCACAGCCGCTTCCTTCCCACTCCTAAGCCTTTCCTATCCCACCGTCGCCATAAGACATATCTGTGTCGGTGCGACGTAAAGTAAATTGTTAATTACTTTCCTCGCAAGCCTGGGATACAGAATATAGTAGTATAAAGTTAGAGTTTTGTGACGCTAATATTCGTATGTATAATTTTTATTAACGTGCCAGAAACGAACGACATTGCCATTTCAACACCGTTTTAAGGGTTACCAATCCAAGCCGGGATTTGAACCTGTGAACTCGGACTCAGGACAGAGAGACAACCAACTGAACCACATGAAAAGAAGGCGTTTGTGATTATTGTTATAAATAGATGCAGTTAGTATTTTTACAAAGGTTTTATGAGGAGCATTTATTAAGGCATACGTGTTCTTACTGTCCTAAATGCACGAGGCCGGACAGAAGAACTAGCTGGAAGCTAAGGAGCCATGCAGGGAAGTCGCTTCCTTCTCTGTTCATTTTTCTAAACCAAACTCCATGACGTAACAGCCCCGAAGCGTCATCGCCTACCAAGCGACGGCTGTTCAGCCCGGAGGCCTGCAGATTACGAGGTGTCGTGTGGTCAGCACGACGAATCCTCTCCACCGTTATTCTTGGCTTTCTAGACCGGGGCCGCCATCTCACCGTCAAATAGCTCCTCAATTATAAACACGTGGGCTGAGTGTACCTCGAACCAGCCCTCAGATCCAGGTAAAAGTCCTTGACCTGGCCGGGAATCGAACCCGGGGCCTCCGGTAAGAAGCAGGCACGCTACCCCTACACCGTGGGGCCGGCTGGTTACTTTTAGGTCTCCTTATTTTCGAATTTGACTTAAGGCATTCTGCATTCGATTCCTGGCACTGACAGAGTTAAGAAAGGCATGGGATCGGGAGAATACAACCTTGTTTTTGGGTGCATTAGAGTTTTCCTTGAGTCTCCCGTAATCGAAATATCTACGGCCTGGAAGGTAGTCACCTTCACGGAGTGTAGTACCAAAGTGGTCCCTTTTTTAAGAAGACGAATTAAATAAAGATTCTACTTCCTCACAAACGAAGAACGATATTATCAATTTTACGAACAGTTTCAATAATGCAGCCGGTGTATGTTAAGAGTACAGAAGCTATGATTGTACATGGGAACAATCAAAACCAACAGTATCAACTGAAGATCCGTCACCGCACTCGGTAGGACCACCGGGCGAGTTAGCTGTGAGGTTAGGGGCGCACAGCTGTGAGCTTGCATCCGGAAGATAGTGGGTTCAAACACCACTATCGGCAGCCCTAAAGATGGTTTTCTGTGGTTTACCATTTTCACACCAGGAAAATGCTGGGGCTGTACCTTAATTGAGGCCACGGCCTCTTCTTCCCACTCTCAGCCCTTTCCTACGGTGCGACGTAAAGCAAATTCTAAAATATATATTCACACCCGCTTCCAAGGAAAAGTTGTATCCACACTACTGGCCTGGACTGAAATTAGTTTGTGGGTACGCCACTACATCCACTCACCATTTAAGGTACAAGGTAAGTCCGAAGAATGGTTGGATACTCAAAATGAAAATGAAAACCTACAACCTGTTTTCCAGTCATTGACCGGGTCAGGGATGTGATGAATGAAGCAGATATAGGCTATTAGTACGATGGTGTCGCCACTCCCAAAATGATATATTAATGACTGATAAATGCTATGAAATGAGAATGAAGAGTGTTGCTGGAATGAAAGATGACAGGGAAAACCGGAGTACCCGGAGAAAAACCTGTCCCGCCTCCGCTTTGTCCAGCACAAATCTCACATGGAGTAACCGGGGTTTGACCCACGGTATCCAGCGGTGAGAGGCCGACGCGCTGCCGTCTGAGCCACGGAGGCTCCGGATACTCAAAATACGCCACCATAAATGATGAGGTTCTGGCTCAAAAGTATAAGGAAACGTAAGGGACGGGATCTGTGTTTTAAGTAGAATCCGTATCAATAGAACGCGACTTCCCATTTTAAAAACCTTTCATATATCGACTGCGATTCAAGCCTGGGCCGTCCTGATGAGAAGATAGAACCATTGGAACTGAGTTATCACGCCCGCCAATTACAAAATAGTTACCCGCACTTTCGATGGTGCCATTTGAGGTTCCAATCAGTCCCCGGGCATTTGACAAAATATATAGGCCTACCTATCGAACTTAGGCACGACTCCGCGATTGTCTTGCTATTTTAAAAGTAAAAAACTTTTTCATAACTTACCGAGGATGCACATGGTGTTGGCTTCTCAGTGACAGAACTTATGGCACAAAATGAGGAACTAACGTGCAGCTCACAATCCTGTCACAGTCTTTCCAGCGCTGCAACTTAAACACAGCACCTCTCTCAATCACGGTTCAACCCGAGGATCCCTAGGACATTGTTGTTTCCTGGAACCGATATGCAAAAGCTGACACGATGTTGTAAGCTTGCAACTGTTTCTGGACGTGGCTCCCCGTTATCTCGGTGGTCACGTTCCGGCCCCCTACTGAGTAATCCTTTGCTAATTGGCCCTTTCTTCATGTCTTGACATTTGTCAACACACGGTTACATTCTCAATAATGAGACCTCTACAGGGAAATATCCCCGCGCATCACAATCCTAAGTGTCTTCCTTTCATTCAAGCAGTACAAATATGGAGAAATATGTATGGCCCTATTGATCCCTGCTAGTAGATTCTTGTCACTACGTTAACTTAACATTTCGGCTTCCTTCTTTAAGTTGTTCGTACCGTACGTAAAACAACGGATGATCATCGCTCTAGTTTCAGGAAATATTTTTTTGGGGGGGGGGCCGGCCCTACTGCCCCCCCCCCCTTGGCTACGCCAGTGGGCACAGCCATCTCATTGGAATTTTGATGGTGTACAATGTCTGAATTCCAGAATTAAGATCTAAAAAAAATTCATCCCTATTTATTAATTTGGTATTGAGGCTAAAATCTAGCGTTTTGTGAAACTTTCAGACAAACAGGTTATCCTGTGTTACTTGATTATCGCCTGGCTGAGTGGCTCAGACGGTTGAGGCAGGTTCGATCCTGGCTTAGTCCGTTGGTATTTGAAGGTGCTTAAATACGTCGGCCTCGTGTTGGTAGATTTACTGGCACGTAAAATAACTCCTGCGGGACTAAATTCCGGCACCTCGGCGTCTCCGAAAACTGTTAAAATTGTTAGTGGGGCGCAAAGCCAATAACATTATTATTATTATTATTATTATTATTATTATTATTATTATTATTATTATTATTATTCTCATTGTATTATACTTGATACAGACACAAACTCTTAAAATTATTGTGATGTGTTATAAAACTGTATTTCACAATCGCGTCTTATTAACGATGTGTATTATTTAAGGGAATGGTTTATAATCAATTAAAATGCCTCAATAATTAACCAGGTACTCATATTTGTTAAACCTAATCATTTAGGAATTTTTTCGTGGAGGTATATTGAATTTTTAGCTATGAGTGAGGGGTACAATCTCATAATAGTCTGAGAACCTCTGCTATAACGAATTCCTCAGGACACATATCTCGATACTACCGTAGAGACTCGATCACTGCAAGGAAACTATACTGCTAATAATAAGAGTTGGTGTCTGACATTTCTTAGAGGGACGTCCGTTTACTGCCTGCCGGGGCGGGATAAAGGGAGTGGCTGTGTGGTTGCCATGGAAACGAGGGTGGGGCGACTGCGGTTGCCATGGAGATAAAACTTCAGGGCAGCTCGTCTTGCTGGGAGTTGCCAACCCTGTCACTGTCACTGATAAGAACCTGATTGTTTGTATAAGAGTGATCGCAAATGGGACGACACCGCCTGGCCAGGTAGTCTACAACAGATCACAGCGGTCAGAATGAAGGAGGGAACAAGTGAGCCGGAAGCGAGGGGTAAGAGCATGTAGAAAGGAATGCTGGAATGTGGCAACATCGTGAAATGGCACGTGCAGTGTTCCTCCCTCCAACCTTACCTGTCAGACGCCAACTTTAGTTAAGTCTAGTATAGAGCTGCGTCGGTTCGAAATGGGTTCTCAATGGCCTATATATT
The DNA here is from genome assembly GCF_040414725.1 of Anabrus simplex. NCBI lineage: Eukaryota > Metazoa > Arthropoda > Insecta > Orthoptera > Tettigoniidae > Anabrus > Anabrus simplex. Next base: position 808,110,844 of record NC_090265.1, on the reverse strand, counting down.
TGTCTCAGACAATGTTCACCGAGGAAAGCGCTGAGATCGTTGGGATAATATAATATTACCCGTGCTTCGCTACGGAATTCTACGTTGTATACAGAATTGTAGGTTAGGTAGAGTACACGTTGTGAGCAAGACTGTATTAAATTGCATAGCTCTTAACGTTACCCTGGAAATGCGACGGAGAAATCACCAAACGCCTTTTCTCATTTTCATTGTAATGGTAGGTCCACTTGCCTACTATCAGTCACAGTCAGGTTGGGTAATTGCATTATAACGGCCGACGCTCACACTTCACCTGCCGTTTTACATCCTCAGAAAGACCGTCTTGATGGTTTTCCCAACTGAAATGAACATAGGGCATTACAATGACGTCGGTAGGAATGGCGCGAGGACAAGCAATGACTTCACATGATATACTCGATCAAATGAAAAACCACACATTTTCTCACTTTTAACGAACAGTACTACGTTGCCAATCTAACCGTCCAAAGTTCCAGAGCTGGAATGACCAGGCCGCAGACAGCCGTGATCCGTGAACACTCTTAGTCTTTTTTCGGAGGGGGTGGGGGGTGGTCAAACAGTGGAGAGTCCCAGGGCAAAAGCTATGCCCTTTTACTAATCTGCTTCCTAGGAGTACCCGATGAGTCGGACAATCTCAATTCACTACACTGGTGGCGGAAAAATCTATCTGACTTGGAGGCAATTGTTTCCTCCAAGCCAGAGGAGAAACCCCCTCTTCACTGCTAATTTTGAATGAAATGAATGTAGAATTTAATAAAAATGAAGAGGAAGAAGCTTTTTAAGAAACGGTTCTTTTCCGGGTTGAATTTTGAGTTATTTAGTGAATTGTGGTGCTATCATTTGGAATATGCCTAAATCGTAATTCTAGACCGGGTCATACTACTACTACTACTACCACTACTACTGAGTTTCTGCATTAAGAGTGCACACTGTTCATTCAAAACAGGGCGTCAGAGTAGGAATCGAATAGCTGGAATACTATGATGAACCAGTGAGTTACGTACCGTACCAGCAGTACGGTATCAGAAAATGTATGAACCAGAGGAATGACATGCTAAAGAAGAAAGTTTTCTAACTCCCCAACTATTTCCCGCCAATATTCAGTCAGGCTGTTATACTCGGTACGCAGCAGCAGCAGTAATCCCATCTATCGGAGTTGAGCGGCAGCATAAGAGACAAAGAACATCATAACAAACAATGGTCAATGTAATGTTATTGTTGATTAATGTTATGCGCTTTCAATATTGTAGGCCTTCACATTTAGTTTTCTTCCGACTTTGAAATACCATTCTTATCATAGTCGGTACGGTAACAATGTACGACATAAATGATCGGAAATTTAATTCTATATAACTTTAGTTGTGTAATATTTATCGATAGGACCACTAATAATATAAATATTTGAGAATTCCATTTTAGGCCTTCCCCTAAACTACCATTTCACTCAGCGCGAGTAAAATGATTTATAGTCTAGTTTGTAGTGGCTTATCCCCCGACTTCACATACCGATTTTCATTAAATTTTCTTCGGCCGTTTCCTCGTGATGCGTGTACATACATGCATACAGACAGACAGAAATTACGGAAAAGTAAAAAGTGCATTTCCTTGTTACTATGGACATGACCGATGCAGAAATACCATTCTTTTCCAATTCTGACCAATGTACAGACCGTTGCCTACGCTATAATACAAGGTCTTGAAATGCACTAAAGAAAACGGGTGCCATCTTAGTTCACCATTCAGTCACTAGGATCGCGCTGTTGCCCCCTTGTGTTCGCATGGCCATGTATGTCTATAAGTAAATTATATCCTAACTAAAGAGAGCTGAATGTTGTAGGTGTCTACAGTTTTAAAACTTTCCTACTCAGGGGCTTCTTATCGAGTTTCAAAACTTTCTCACTTCTACCTGAGTGGCTCGAAGCAATGTTGTCTAATAGAGGTCTCAGAAATTTTTGGAGTAGAAAAAGAGGTAGTTTGTCGTCTTTACACTCTCTACACTTAATTTCACTGATGAACCTGGCTTTCAGAAAAAACGTACACATTTTTAGTAACTGTCGTCGGGGTAAATACTGCACAGCAGAGGTAACAAATTCCGTCATGCGCTGGAGAAGAGCCACAAACGATGATTTCGGGTATCTGAGGGCTCCTCGATCTTGAAAGCGAATAAGACACAATGTTGGACTTTCACTCGCTGGAGAAGTGATATGTTCTAAACAGCCTTCACAGTCTGTTTGTTCTTCTGCCACACACATTAAGTATCCTGCTACCATAGCTAGAGAAATACCAGGTATTGTAGTTGTTGAATCTGAAACAAATTAATCATATTTATGTACTAGCGAACACTTAAATCAAAAAGTATTGTTCACACAGATCTGATGTAATTTACCTTGCAAGGGTTTTGTAATGATAGGCATTACATGTTCAGGAAGCTGCGGAATTTGCACATCATCGCGACTTTCATTCCTTCTATATCTTTCATCCATCTGGCACATTCTTGGTTGTAGTAAACTGGTTCGTACATTGCGGATCTTATTTTCATCCCTCAGCTCAATATTGCCATGTTTTGATGCCGCAATAATTCCTGTATGGAGCGTTGTTTCGATTGCGTTAAGGCATGACCTTGCGTCCATTGTGTCATTGTATCCCGCTTTGCGTCGTAGGTGGCTAAAGAAAAGCTCGATATCATCGCTTGTTAGATTCTTCGTCAAGACATAATGAAAATTTATACTTATGAGGTATTTTACGCAGGCCACAGTGGATTGGGTAGTCAAGACCAACGCCTGATACGTTTCCCTCGTGAATCTTTTCTCTTTCTCTGGATGCATTTGGATGTTCTTGATATATGACAGGATATCATTTATTAACCAACTGAGGCGTTCATCTTCAATGCTGAAAAATGCCAGTTTGTTCTCATTCCTGGAATATGTCCCATACGAGGTGTTGCAGACATCATGGGCATCGAACCACTTCATAAAATGCTCCATGAAAGAAATTGTTTCTTTTAAACTGTTCCTGTCTTTAATGCTCTCGGAACAAACCACCTCCATACTCTTCAAACCAGCGATTATTTCAGGGGAAACAATTTTGGCTCTTGCTACATTCATTTTCTCCAAATTTGTAGGGTAAACCACTTTTCTGGTTAGTTTCCTCACCGGCTTCATAATTGAAGATTTCTGGAGTTTGAAAAGACCTCTCAAATGATCGCCGGTCACGATAGCATTGTTTACAAAAAAGTCCCGTGACAAATTTTCGTGTCCTTGGAATGACAAGGTTCTATCTGCCATTTCTATTATTTGGAGAAACTTGCATTTGAAAATTCAAACCATCATAATTTTGTTCAATTTTAACAAAAACACTTCAAATTTTCTGAATTACCTGATACACACAATAGACACAAATGCATTGTGTCAGAAAATCAATATCGTTTCAATTTTACCATAAATTGAAAGTGTAAAAATGCAGTTAGAACCTTGTCTGCTCAAGATAACGTTAAATCGTAACTTGACAGGGTTCTATGTGCTCTTAGACCCTTGTCTTGTTACATTTCACAGCATTAATACTTTATAATGCCTTGTTTGCTGTCGTATACAATGGAATATTTCAGATAAAATTTGCATCTTCACCTGTTATTACATTTTATACTACATTTTTCATTGGGATGAAGTAATTAAAACGAGAAAACCGGTTAATTAATGTCAGAAATTTCAACTTATTATATTTATTACAAAAAGTATACAATATACCCATGTTTCTGTTGTGTGAGTCATCAGTCCACAGACTGGTTTGATGCAGCCCTCCATGCCACCCTATCCTGTGCGTAACTATTGCATCCTACATCTGCTCTAATCTGCTTGTCGTATTCATACCTTGGTCTACCCCTACCGTTCCTACCGCGTACACTTCCTTCAAAAACCAACTGAACAAGTCCTGGTTGCCTTAAGATGTGTCCTACCATTGTATCTCTTCTTCTCGTCAAATTTAGCCAAATCGATCTCCTCTCAGCGATTCAATTCAGTATCTCTTCATTCGTGATTCGATATATCCGTCTCACCTTCAGCATTCTTCTGTAACACCACATTTCAAATGCTTCTGTTCTCTTTCTTTCCGAGCTAGTTAATGTCCATGTTTCACTTTCATACAATGCCACACTCCAGAAGAGAGTCTTCAGAAATATCTTTCTCATTCCTATTTCAATGTTTGAAATAAGCAAATTTCTTTTCTTAAGAAAGCTCTTCCTTGCTTGTGCTAGTCTGCATTTTATGTTCTCCTTACTTCTGCCATCGTTAGTTATTTTACTACCGAAGTAACAACATTCACTTCCATTAAGACTTCATTTCCTAATCTAATATTTCCTGCATCACCTGCCTTCGTTCGACTGCACTCCATTACTTCTGTTTGGACTTATTTATTTTCATCTTGTACTCCTTACCCAAGACTTCGTCCGTACCATTCAGCAGCTTCTCGAGATCTTCTGCAGTCTCAGATAAAATAACAATATCATCGGCAAATCTCAAGGTTTTGATTTCCTCTCCTTGGATTGTGATTCCCTTTCCAAATTCCTCTTTGATTTCCTTTAGTGCCTGATGTATGTAAACAATGAAAAGGAGGGGGGGGGGACAAACTACAGCCTTGCATCACTCTTTTCTGGATTGCTGCTTCTTTTTCAAAGTCCTCGATTCTTATGACTGCAGACTGAGTTTTATACAGATTGTAGATAATTCTTCGTTCTCGGTATCTGATTCCAATCACCTTCAGAATCTTAAATAGTTTGGTCCAATCAACATTATCTAATGCCTTTTCTAGATCTACGAACGCCATGTACGTGGGTTGTCCTCCTTAATTTGATCCTCTAGGATCAGACATAAAGTCAGGATTGCTTCATGTGTTCCTACATTTCTTCTGTAGCCAAATTGATCTTCTCCCATCTCAGCTTTAACTTGTCTTTCCATTCTTCTGTAAATAATACGTGTTAAAATTTTGCAGGCATGAGATACTAAACTAATGGTGTAATAATTTTCACACTTGTGAGCACCGGGTTTCTTGAGAATACCCATATCATGTTAATGACAACAAGTTACCTTGAACTAACATGATTGGAACTTACAACTTTTACAATTATAAATACAGGACTGTGTTGTAATATGCTTTGTCTTGTAACGGCATGAATTGCAACATGGCCTTTGTAACTTTCTTCTTTTCTTCTGTAACCTGAGATATTTGCTTGGTGACTTCTGGTTTTAGTTCCAAGATTGAAGAAGTAGACTGGAGAAGTAGACTGGGCATTCATCACTTTCTGTGTTGTTCGGCGCACTGGCTTTCCAGCATTTTCAGGTAGACAACCCGTGGCTGAGAATCAGGAGAGTGGCTGAGCACAAACTGAACTTCATGTAGTACCTGACTAAATATTATAGAACTCACTTTCGTGAAGGAAATCAATTTGTAGTTCAGAAGCTTCGCAGGGGCACCAAAGTCTTTAAAATTAGTGTCCTTTATTTGCACAATCTTGTAAGGTCTTTTGTTCTATTGATGCCTTTCAAAATTTTGATTAGTCCTAAGGGAGAGAAAAATTCATTAACCCGCATGGCTTTTTTCAATGCAACTATGTACGTTGTCCAGTTCCAGAATACACGAGTGACCTGGAGTGGAATATTTCATTGTGATGCGCTTCACATCATTGTTGTCTCTCAAACAATCTAACACATCAAACAAAATATTCTGCGGAACACACGAGTCGCTCCATGTTATTAGTTCATCAATATTGTTCTTTGCAATTACTCTATCCAGTAGTACCCTGAATGCACTGGTGATATCATTTCCTGTTCTTCCTGATTGTACCTCAGTCCAGAGAGCGCAGTAAACTTGTCTTGTTGACAAAATAACGGTCAAATTACACGTGTTCAATTTTCTTCTATAAAAGAAAGAACTTATTTATGCCCTAGGACAAGCAATCACATTCTGCAGATCAAAACTGAATACAGGTATGTCCTTGTTTTTCCTGTCTCTACCTCTTTCAGCTCGAGACAGAGTTCTATTCAGGAAATGCTCTTAATATTCTGTTTTCTGCTCTTCGGTTGTTATATGCTGACCCTCCGAAACCTTATAAGCTTCACACACATCGCAGCGATCACTCTTGGGCTTGTAAAAGCCTAGATTGTACTCCGTAACAAAGATACGCCTATACAAGCTCTGCTTCGTGGATTGCGGGGATGGTGATTTTGCAGATGTGATTGGATGAAAACATTATAAACTGTCTTTCTATTGGATCGTGGCTAAGGAACAGCGAATTACTGCTTTAAGCTCATATACAAAAATGACAAGGGTGTATCTGCTAGCCGGGAAAAAGGTGGAACAAAACAGGGTTCTATCTGCTCCACACTCGCAGATAGAACCATATCTTGTTTAAGTGTGAGTATATGGTCTGCAGATAGAACTTTGTCACACTCGTAGTTTCCACATTTTCTCACAGATGGCATCATAGTGCTTGTTTTCGAACAGAACACGTCAAATATAACCCTGTAGTGTAAAAATATGACTTTCACAAATTTTGTCAGATAGAACCTTGTCATTCTAAGGTCGCGAAATGCTGGGATCGCACGTTTTTTTATGACGTGACTGGGATCGAAACTTAGGAATAGAGGCCTAGTTTTATCAGCTGGATGTCGTATCTTATGCGTATTGCTTCCTCCATAATGTTTCGAACATCGAAACATTTACCTGAGAATTGTCGGTAACAATTCTGATCACTCTGAAACCACACTTTTCAACAGCATTTAACGCATCCAAGGTTAATTTTGCAAGTTGTGAGCCCGTAACGGATGAAGTAAAATAGAAAGACACCGGTATTCTGTAATATGTAGAGAGTCCCTTGAACAAAATGCAGAGTAGTTTATTGGCCAACCTATCTTCGATTCCAAGAGCGTCAATGTCAATGTCATTCAGTCCAATAAACATATCTAATTTCCTGTCATACATAAGTCTTGGCTTTATGGACATTTCATCTATTATAAGGGAACCAACCTTTTCGTTATCGTTCACTAACGACACATTCATAACCAACTCAATACACACGTTTAAAGGCACGAACCTGGTAAACAGGGGGCAAGGTAGCGATCCTAGCGGCCCGCCAATGAACTGCAGTGTGACCACTTCTATAGCGTTTTACGGGCTCTATTTCCAGGCCTTGTATTATAGCGTAGGCAACGGTACAGACAATACTCTTTTTATATATATATAGGTGTGTATTTAAGGGAATGGTTTATAATCAATGAAAAATGCCTCAATGAATCAGGTAGGCTACTCATATTTGTTAAACCTGTCATTTAGGTGGGGGTATATTGAATTTTTAGCTATGAGTCTGAGAACCTCTACTATAACGAATTCCTCAGGACGTCTATCTCGATACTACCGTAGAGACTCGACCACTGCAAGGAAACTAGGGCTGCGTGGGTTCGAAATGGGCTCTCAGTGGCCTACATACTTGTCTTAGACAATGTTCACCGAGGAAAGCGCTGAGATCGTTGGGATAATATAACATTTTCCTAGTTATCGTTAACATTGTCCTTAGGAAATGCTGATCAGTAAAGGTGATGAAGTTGCTCCAGTGGTTCAGATTTCACGTAAAGCTGGAGGTCTCGTGGCTATAATCACAAGATCAACAGTCTTGTAAAACTGCACGCTATCTTTGTTTTAAGGTGATGGTTATCTGTAGAGCCTGGATTTGGATGCATAACCAAATTGTGAAATATGTGCAAAAATGTAAAAAAAAAATAAAAAAAAAAATAAAATAGAAACAAAGTAAACAGTTTTTGGGAGATCTTACCATATTCGTGACTGTTACAGTACATATCAGTAAAGATATCTTAGTATTTTGTTGTGTGGAATTTATACATTTGTCAGTGAAGAATATTTTATGTGATAAAAATGCTCCTTTTCATTGCGTGGTGTCACAGGTGCATATGACAATAATTATTCGACGTATTCCTCTTCTGTTCAACATTTTTTTTTCACCAGACAGCATTTTGCTAACTTGACAGATTGTATCGTATCCAAGATTTTTATTTCTAACTAAGCTTACTGAATGCAATTTTAGCAATAACATGAGTTACTGAAGACAATAGATTTGCATCATTTCACAACAAGCATGGTTATTCCCCTATTGCAGTGTTACCCAATCTTTTCTGTAGTCTAAGTGTACCCGCTTAGGTCTGCAATATTTGTGAAATGACAAGTCTTTTTACGTCGCTACACGCACCGACACACAGTTATTTACTTGCTTTTGAGGGGTGTCCTGGCACTGCACTGCACTGTAGGGCTAAAATTATAGAGACAGTATGACTCTAATGTTTCCTGTTTTGAATACACAAGGTCTGAGTATACTTCATGAAATCACTGGTACCAATTGTGTCAACATTGCTGTAACATACCAGACGTTTAAAAACACGTTCTGCTAATTATTTTAGGCAGTGTTTAGGAATCTTTATTTTTAGTATCCTGTATGCAAGCCATTAGCACCGAAGGCAGCTTCATGATGCGTCTTCGTTGAATATACCAATTTTCTCGTCGTTTTAAAGGATGTTTCTGACTATTCATTCACGCGAATTCGCTTTAAGCTTTTCATTTCTAAATTTCGTCTGTCAGAGCCGAACAAGTTGATCTTCGACTCGTCTGGGAATATTGTAGTGTCCTAAAATTCGAGTGGGTTTCCACAATATTCCTTCGTAAACTCGGGGTTCCTTCCTGTTTATCTGCGAAATATATACCGTAGCTTAATTCTAGAGATCTGCCGTGAATATCTGCACTATTCAAGACATTCCGTTGTCTGTGCAGTTACTCGTCTTGTTAGATGTAGCGATGTCCTCAGCTAACAAGGCAGGACTTCTTGTAGACTCCTTTGTGACTCTTATCATAGTCGGTACGGTAAAATTGAATAAAACATAAATGGTCGGAAATTGTATTCTCGTTAACTTTTGTTATGTAGTACTTTTCGATAGGACCAGTAACATAGGTATTTAAAAATTAAATTTTAGGCGCCTTCCCCTAAACTACAATTTCATACAATTTCATCTCTCAGTGTGTGACTATTCGTGGCGACCTAATCTAGGGTTGTTTCCTGTATATCCTGTATTATTGATAGCGTAGTGGACAAGCTAAACTCGAACGATCTCTCTGAGACTGCTGCCTTTTGGTACAGTAACACAACGTTCTCTCGAAGTTTCGAAGAGAAGATGAATGTTCCCTTTTCTTCGGTTCCATATTATCAATACCGCACTGACCCATCAGCCTTCAGCCCGACAGGTAATAACCCCTAGTGATGATACAGACACTTAACATGTTGAATGCTGTATATATCGTATGTACGCCGATGATTTGCAGATCTATTACCATTTTCGTTTGAATCGTGCCTTAGCTATTTTTCTAGGATATCGAAGAAATTTATCAAATCGTTTCAACAGGGACATTCCTCCAGTAATTGTAAACGCTTCTGTAGTCAAGTATCAGGAATGTGTTAAGAATTTAGGCATTCTTATGGACAATACTCTCTCCTCGACCTTCCATTCCACACATTTAGTCAAGAAGGTGTCTGGTTTCGTCGAAACTTTTACGGTGAGAAAGATGCTGATCCAAACTATGGTAATTCCTATTTTAGATTACGGCGCTGTAATTTACAGCGATATCTCAGAGAAATATAATACCAAACTCCAGCGAGTTCAGAATGCCTGTGTGCGTTTCGTTTTTAATATTCGTAAAGATTGAAATATAACATCTCACTACAAAGCCTTCCGACTCGTTGACTGAATGGTCAGCGTACTGGCCTTCGGTTCAGAGGGTCCCGGGTTTGATTCCCGGCAGGGTCGGGAATTTTAACCATCGTTGGTTAATTTCTCTGGCACGGGGGCTGGGTGTATGCGCTGTTTTCATAATCATTTCATCCTCATCACGACGCGTAGGTCGCCTACGGACGTCAAATCAAAAGACCTGCACCTGGCGAGCCGAACAGGTCCTCGGACACTCCCGGCACTAAAAGCCATACGCCATTTCATTTCATACTACAAAGCTGTAGAGTGGTTGAAACTCAGGGATAGACGATTATACTCAGCTGCTTGCTTACTGCTGAGAATTTTAAAATCTAATGCCCCTCAAATTTGACAAAGTCCACTGTTCAGACGAGTCAAGTGCATGATCGGGACAATAGGTCTACAGTTAACACCCTTCAGGTTCCACAGCATCGTACGGGTAAGTGCAGTAAGTCGTTCATTGTCACTGCCTTTCAATTATACAATGGCCTTAAACTATATGAAATACAGCAAAGTAAGAGTCAAAACTCAGAAAAATGTCTTAAATACTTTTTCACTTATTAAGTAAGTGAATTTTCACCAAATTAATTAAATATTACGAAATATCATAATTTCCTAGATACATTTTAGATGTTTGGTTTTATTCTTAATTCATCATCGACATTAAAATGTACCTGCGGCTTCTCTTATGTCTTCTCTTCCTTGTTTGTAGAGTCTATGTTTCTGAAATGGTAAAATTTGTTCAAGATGTCACATACACTATTACATGTATTCTTATTATTAGGTTTTGTATGTTAGTTGATACATACAAGTTACAGTGGCAGTTAGTTACAGCCAAAGGAACCTCTGGTTCTACGTGTAATTAATTCTAAATAAATACACGACCGAACAGTTCGAGGGTTCTACCATGCCAATAGTTTTTTGGCGATTCTGATACTGGATTTTCCTTTGTAAATAGCTAGTGTATCGTGTCCGTGATTAATGTACGTGACTACCGTATCTCTGCCCACATACAGTGGCTAAAAAAAGTGTTCGATTGACTGAGGTCACATTATGTTATTGTAAATTCTATTGACTGAGGTCACATTACGTTATTATAAATTCTACGCTTGAAACGAAGACTTATTTTTACAATTTGCTTTATGTCGCACCGATACAAATAGGTCTTACAGCGACGATGGGACAGGAAAGGGCTAGGAATGAGAAGCAATCGACTGTGGCCTTTTAATAAGGTACAGATCCATCATTTGCCTCGTGTGAAAATGGGAAACCACGGAAAACCATCTTCAGGGCTGCCGACAGTGAAAATAAGAATTAACTGCTAATACAAGTTGTTCATAACCTACTTGCAAGTCTTTGTCTAGACATTGAAGTACAGAGACGGACATAAGTGTTCACACAGAGGCTCATTGATCCTTTAGTTAGTATAAAATAGGCACGGTAGCAAACTGCGCGCGTTGTTCGATACATCGTGAATTGAAATGATACATTATGCATACATGCGCTAAAATACGTGCAGTAAAATCTTAATCATACAGGAAGAGATGAGGAAAATAAGGCCTGGACAGAAGTCTACACACACCGATGAAATCTATCCACAAAACAGAGCAGTACACATCAGTTCTGACTTGAATATTGAGGAGTGAACACAGTGACGAGCCTTGTTTACATTACAAGTGGATACTGATGATTCAATAAGGAATGATGAAAATTAGGAAGGAAACTACAATTTAAGAAATAAAAATAGAAGTAACACTGCATAAAAAAGGCAACTCGTACGCCGAAATTGCAAAAATCATTAAATGAAGCAGATACACAGTGTGCAGTATCATTAAGAAGTACAAAACCTCAAAAACATTGATGAATAAAGAGATAAGTGGACGTCCCCGTAAGCTCACTCTGAGAGAATAGAATAGAATAATTAAGACAGTGCAAAAGACTCCGAAAAATATAATTTTACGAAATTGCAGCAGAACTTCAGGAGTACCATGGTAAACAGGTACATACTAAGACCATTCGCGTAACTCTTCATAGAGCTCGATATCATGCCCGAAGTCCCAGGAGGAAGCCATTTATCAGACCACTAAACAAAAAGAAGAGATTGGCATTTGCTAATGAAGAATGACGACTTCTGGAAAAAAGTTAATTTTTTATTAAACAAATTTAGCACTTTTCGCCATGATGGAAACATGTCGGTGTGGAGGAAAATGAATACAGAGTTTGAAACAGCCAACCTCCGGGCTACAGTTAAATACGGTGGTGGAGGTGTTATGGTGTGGGGGTGCAAGGCGACTTCAGGTGTTGAGGACCTAGTGTTTATAGATGGAACAATGGACCAGTACATTTATTTGGATATTTTGAAAAACAATTTACGACACAGTGGCCAAAAGCTGGGTCTACAGGCTGATTACTACCTTCAGCAGGACAACGACCTGAACCACACTGCTAATGATGTTCGTTATTGGATTGTTTATAATACACCTCATACCCTGAAAACCCCTCCCAAGTCTCCCGACCATGACCTCATTGAACATGTATGGGATGGCCTCGAACGACGAATCAGAAAGCACCACATATCCAGCAAAAACCAGCTGAAAGAATTGCTTCTGCAAGAATGGAATACTATTGATGAAGAAGTCACAAGAAAATTAGTATGTTCAATGCCGACCAGATTAAGAAGTGATATTTGCAACAAGGGAATGCACACACGTTACTAAACCGTACACAAATGGCGACAAACGTGTAGTTTAAGTTCTGGGAACATTTATGTCCACCCATAAAAACACTAGAAGACTATCTATATATTATTTTTTAGTAAAGCAGTTCTTTTAAGCTTGTGTATTCTGTAACTAAATATACAGTTATAAACGACTTCCATTTATTTTAAATATCTATTAAAAAAACAATTACTATTGCCCATATGTCAAATGTAGCTACTGCTGTGTGAACCCTTACATCCGTCAGTGTATGCTAATGTGTTCTGGAGTTTACTATCAGGAAACGAACGTTATAATAAGATATACCGATTGACGTCAAACAAGAGTGTTCTTCCTGGCAACACAGTGCCATGAATTACTCGCAGTCGATCTCTCATATACTTTTGTATGGCAGCCTATACATGGGAAGCAGTCGGCTCATTTTCATCTGTAAAACCTTTCGTGGTGAACCTGAACTAAAATGGGACGAAAATATAAGGGAACCAACTGAATCAATCAAAAAGTCAGATTCCAATCTGGCCTCTACAGTTACTGATATTCAAATAAAATCTGTCAAAAATGCATAAAATGGCCTGTACTATTTGTTCTGATTTGTGCTCAACATTTGGCAGGCAACACAAAAAAACGTTCCAGCGCGTTACCATCTACTGTCATATATCTCATGACAAATGACAGCTAGTCCGTAAAAGAAATGTCTGGTGTAGAGTCAACTAGTGGCATAGATACGAATTTTCCTTGGGGTAGGGGGTATGTATGTGTATGTTGGGTATTTAGCCCGAAGGCTGGTCGGATCCTCAACAGGTCCACCATTAGCTGTCATAGATTGCCTAGGTGTCACTGAAGAGGCGTACTAGGGAAATGAGGAGTGAGATAGTTTCCCGTTGCTTTCCTCACTGGGCCAGAAGTTGCTATTGCATATCAGTCTGCCAAGCCCACTGAAATGTGCGCACCAACCGACCCTATGAGCAACATTTTCACACCATTCATAGCAGGGACTGGCTGCATAAGGAATGACATTACTAGCATCACTCATACCTCAGCCACTTTCATATTGTCAAAGCCAAGGATTAGACTGGGACAGGTCAATGAAAGTAACAAATTTATTCTAGCCCAAACCAGAAGACATAGTGCACTGTAAACACTACATCTTGTCAGCAAAATAATAATAAAAACCAAACCAAACCTAACCCCATGGCACTACAGCCCTTGAAGGGTCTTGGCCTACCAAGCGACTGCAAGCGACTGCTGCTCAGCCCGAGGCCTGCAGATTACGAGGTGTCGTACGGTCAGCACAACGAATTCTCTCGGCCGTTATTCTTGGCTTTCTAGACCGGGGCCCCCAGCTCACCGTCAGATAGCTCCTCAATTCTAATCACGTAGGCTGAGTGAACCTCGAACCAGCCCTCAGGTCCAGGTAAAAATCCCTGACCCGGCCGGGAATGGAACCCGGGGCCTTCGGGTAAGAGGCAGGCACGCTACCCCTACACCGCGGGGCTGGCGAATAATAATAATAAATAATAATTGTACCGGGTGGTACACCTCCACGCCGCTAATTCAAACCTTGCGCCAGTTAAAACTCCTCTACTGGAGGAAGCCTGAACTTTAACTTCCATATTAATTCAACGATTTCTCAGAAGATGTCATTACTATAAATTTTGAAGTGTTCTGAACTATGTCAGTTTCGATTCATTTTTGTTTTATCTGTAGCAAGAAGTGTGAACATTCTCTTCTAGAGGACACTACTTAAGAACTACAATTGTGCACCCTAGTGCGAAGTGAAGGAACCTTTTTTTTGAAGAAATTTAGTACTTATAAGTTTGTTCTTTGTTAAATTTCTTTCTGCCATTGTTTAAGTTGGCAATGTTAACCCTTTCTTTCCGCCAGTTTTGAATTTGACCAATAAGGAATTTCTGTAATTAATTTTCCACCAATAAGGTGTTTCTTCTTCGTCTAGTGTAGTAGTTTTTGCCATTAACCAATAAAATGCTTGTGGGCGGGTGTTATCATTCACGAAACGCCTCGAACTTTCCACGAGGGTATATAAACTGCTGATTTTCGGGTCTCCGGGCCACTTCAGTAACACCTATCATTGTGTAAATTATGTAGCAGGGGGCGGGAAGCGCCTCTTTCTTCGGGTAGCAGTTCAACCACCAGGTAATGGCCTTTTAATAACTTCTTTTCTTGCTAGCTCAGCAGTTTAACTCTCGGGACAGGTCCGAAGCCTTTTACCATGTAACTTTCCTTTAAAATGTAAAGACACTTGGTATCAATTCTATCTTTTTAAACTACAAATTGGGATAGAGAGTGCTTAACCCTCTCGAGCTCCCACTCATATTGCTTTGAGGTGAACTTATTTTCACAACCGTTTCTTCCTTCCTAATGTAATGTAAATCGTTTTCTTATATAAGTCACTTCTTTAGTATGGGTTTAGCCCTTGCATTAGCGGCCTAGTGCCAAGTAGGTTTTAGTAAAGTATATTAGGAGTGCAGTTTCGCCTCCTCTCAAGTTGGTATTTTGGAGGCCATGTAATTGTCCTGTTTCATCACTGAATAGGCCTCAGTAGGTTGGGTATTTTTACCCCTGTGTTATTTGTGTTTGGAGGTCAACTTGAAAGTGGAGTTTGGTGTGGCCTTTGATAGGCTTGAACTTTAAGAGCGGGTTGCTCTTTCTTAAAATTTTGATTTCTGTGTGCCTCGAGCAGGCTTTACTAAATAATAGGGAGCAAGAGCTCCTGACCATGATTGGGGTTTCTGCCCCTTTGTCAAACCTGGTATCTGGCTAAAGTTGGGCTAATTGCTCAAGAATTATGTGTCTGGCTCTCGGAGCCCAAATCCTGTAACACTGTAATTGTACATTCTCGAATTGTTGCTAGGCTACTGAGTACCTGTTATAATTGTTATTTATTGATCTTGAAAAGAAAATATAACCTTGTTAAATTTTAAATTAACTTTAATTTCGTATATTGAGACCTATTCATCCCAGCACCTTCTTTCACCTCTAACTACCACGGATAACTCCGTAACAAGTGGTAGCAGAGCGTGGTTGAATGGGTCTCAAATTAGCCTCTTTTGACGGCTAAACATTACCTTGCTCTTGAACTCTAACAATTTTCTCTGTCGCTGGACTTTTCCTTTTCATTTTTCAAAATTGTTAAATTTTTGTCATCATGCCCGGCTCTCGCGATGTCCTCCATCTCAACTATTTGCGCAAGGAGGAGTTGATCTATGAATTAACAATTAGAAATGTGCAATCTGGGGGCACGGTTGCGGTAGACACAAATAAGCTTAGAGAGTCCCTTGATTTGCCCATTTCCATCCCCACTTTGGGAGAGAAAGAAATTGATGACTCTCTCTCCACGATCACTGACAATACTACTGAGCTGGCATCTGTAATTACCTTTTTTGAAGAAAATGACCCGTCGCCTAATCAAATTAAACGTGTGCAAGCTAGGCTATTTCATTTTTCTAATAGAGTTAACGATCTATTGTCTCTGAAGTTGAGTGACATTCAGAGGAAGGAAGCTAGCGTCGTTCTTGAAAGTCTTTCTGAATTGTCCAGTAAGGTTACCCAATTGTTAACTGGGGAAGTTCCTCCCAAAACCGACCAACCTGTTACGATAAACGTAGTTCAAGAGGAAGAGTCTTCCAGAGGAGAAGGAAATAGGAAAGCTGTTGGAGCGCAACAAATCTCTGCCCCATTAGACAACGAATCCGAGCATCGTACCTCGCTGAACAATGTACGTTCTGAAGTAGCTTCTTCGCCACTTAAACCTCTACCTACTATGTCACCAGGGTTCAGTAGTTTGCCGCATCCATGAGCAATGTTGCTTAGAGGAATCTCTTTTTCGGTTAACTCTACCAGTGACGTAATTGCATTTTTACGGTTTTTAGTTGAGTTTCAGGACCATGCTCTTGTTTTTTCTCTTTCTCCGTGTCAAATTTTGCAGATAATTTATCCCTATGCAATTGGTGTTCTCTCGGACAAAATTGTTAGAGCAATAGCTGAATAGTCATCTATTGAAGATTTTCATGCACACCTTCTTGCAAATTTCATTCCTGCTCGTGCGAGGTCATCTCTGATTCAGAAGTACTATTATCGAGTACAGAGACTGGATGAAAATCTTGCTGATTTCATACAAGACATTAAATTCTACACCAGGGTGTTTGCTCTTCATTTTCCTGAAGATCAAATTGTTCAGGCTATTGTAGAAGGTATTTCTCCACCTTACCGATCATACTTGTGTTTTGCGTCGCGTCCGCAAACTTTCGCTGAGCTAGAAGCTATGGCTGTATCGGCCGAAGGAGTTAGATACGCCGATTCCTTGCGTGTCGCGAAAGAACCCCCTCCTTCTTTTAGTAATCCTCGGCCTCCACCTCGCCGACCAGTCACACCCCGTAAATGTTATGCTTGCGGGTCGCCTGACCATCTTCGCAATAAATGTCCATTGATCAAATCGAATAGGACAAATAGTGGAGCAGGTTCATCACAAGGCTGTTTTAAATGCGGCGCGTTCTCCCATATTGCCAAGAACTGCCCTAATACCAACAGCACCCCCTCTTGCTCAACTTCGGGTGCAACTTCCAACAACAATCAAAAGTGACTACTGGCTTCGGCTGAGTCGACTAATCCATCTTTCCGAGGCTCAGCCCCTGGTAAACAGGTCGAAAATTCAGGGAAAAATCAGTCTTCAAATTTATCTTTTAAATGCCCCAGAGAATGTCTTAGGATTGCGGCGGATCCCCCCGCACCTGTGCCCTTCCTCAAAATTGAATTAAATAATGAGCCTGTAACAGCTCTATTAGACTCTGGCAGTGTTTGTTCTATCATTTCGGCTGAATGGTATTCGAAATTGAAATCTGTTTGTAGACTTCCTGACTATTGCTCATCTTCAGTTCAATATGTTTCGGCTAATTCTTCTCCGTTAGAGATTTTAGGCTCCTTAAATGTCAAAATTCGTATTTCTAAATTTACTTGGAAAATTAGATTATTTGTGGCAAAACATTTGTCTTGCCCCATTATATTGGGAGCTGATTTTATTTCTCACACTGGTCTAATGCTCGACCTTCAGAGTAAGTCGTGCACATTCAAATTTGCTTCTAATTGTAAAATCCCTTTGTTAAAGTGTAGTTCTGTATCATGTTTATCTATTTCGCCTACCCAGGATGGGATGTTGTTAGATCTTAGACATCTACCTGAGGAGCAGGCTGATAGTATTCGTAAGTTGTGTCAGTCGTTTCCAGAGGTGTTCTCTGATACTCTTGGTGTTACTGACCTGATCGAATACAAAATTGAGGTCACGGATTCGATTCCTGTCCGTTTTCCACCTTATAGGCTAGCTCCACCCAAAATGAAGGCATTGAAGGAAATCATCGATTAAATGTTAAAGGATGGTATTATTAGGCCCTCTAAGTCGGCGTATTCTTCGCCTATGTTTCTAGTCCCGAAACCCCAAGGTGGCTTCAGGCCTGTCATTGATTATAGGGCTCTCAATCGGAAGGTGGTGTTACAATCTGTGCCCCTGCCTGACCTTCATTCTTGTTTTTCATGGTTTCGCAAAGCTAACTTCTTCACCATCTTGGACCTGAATCAGGCCTATAATCAAATTCCCCTAGCTGAAGAGTCTAAACATCTTACAGCGTTTGCCACGGATTGGAATCTGTATGAATACAACCGCGTGCCTTTCGGGATCCCCACCGGAGCAGCTGTGCTTACGAGGCTACTAGATAGGGTCTTCTCCGACATCAAATTTGAGTACTTGTACCACTATCTTGATGATGTCGTCGTATTTTCGGAGACCTTCGAAGAACACCTAGATCATCTGCGAGAAGTTCTCAATCGCCTTCGTAAGGCTGGGTTAACTGTGAAGTTGTCCAAGCTTGCCTTCGCTAAGCCCTCCATGTCATTCCTAGGGCATATTGTGTCGCCCGATGGTGTTGCAGTCGATCACTCTAGAACACAGGCCATCCGTGATTTTAAACCTCCCAAGGACATCAAAGGTATTGCCAGGTTCATTGGTATGGTGAATTTCTTCAGGAAGTTTATTCCTAACTTCGCTAATAGAGCGGCGCCCTTGAACCTTCTTCGTAGGAAAGGCATCAAATTTGAGTGGGGACCTTCGCAACAAGCCGCTTTTGAAGACCTGAAATTAGCTCTTTGTAATGCCCCTGTCCTTGCTATGCCCGATTTCTCGAAGAAATTCATCGTCCAAACCGACGCGTCGTCGTCGGCGGTAGCTGCAGTCCTTCTTCAAGAGACTGAACTAGGGAGGCGACCCATCGCCTATGCCTCTAGGACTCTACCGGCTCAAGAAGCCAAGTATTCCATCTATGAGCTCGAGGATTGGCAGTCTTATTTGCCTTAGAAAAGTTCCGTCTCTATTTGGAACATGTCAAATTCGACTTGGAGACTGATAATCAAGCCCTAAGCTGGGTATTAGGTAGGCCGCGTCGTACTGGTCGTATAGCCCGGTGGGCCATCCGAATTTCTGCCTTCCAATTTGACGTTAGGCATATCAGAGGTACTGAAAATATTGTCGCAGACGGACTCAGCCATATGTTTTCTAATGACGTCGCGACCCATGAATCGGTCGATAGTTCAGCACCTCCCGAGTCCATGCTATCTGAGGTTAATGCCATCTTAACAGATGCTCCCATGCTCTTTAGGGACATTGAGAAATATCTACGTGAAGATCCAACGCTGGCTCCGATAATGGAAACCCTTTCTTCTGGGGAACATGTTGTCCCTTATGTACTGAGGAATGGTGTTTTATGTTGCCCTTCGAGGCATGATAAGATGATGAAAGTTGTCGTCCCAGCTGTTCTTGTACCTATAATCTTCAAGTACTATCATGAGACCCCACTGGGGGGGGGGGCATTTAGGCATCTTTAAAACCCGTGAAAAGATTCGTGAAATGTTTATTTGGAAAGGTATGGACGGTGAAATCCGTGAACTAGTAAAGGCTTGTAAATCTTGTTTGCTTAGTAAACCAACCATGTCCACCAAGGTAGGCCTTTTGTCTTCTCATCAAGCGTTGCGCCCAATGGAACGCCTGTATATTGGTTATGTAGGACCCTTCCCCCAGTCAAAGGGAAATGCCAACAAATTCATCTTTGTATGTGTAGATGGTTTTACAAGATTTTCCTGGTTATTTCCGACTAAGCTGGCTACCGCTCAGTCCACCATTACTTGTTTAAATTCAATCTTTGCTTCTTTTGTTCCGTGTCAATATATTGTGTCTGACAATGCCAAGGCTTTTACATCTAATTTATTTCGTAAATTATGTTTTGACCTGTCCATATCTCATGTGACTACTTCTGCTTATTATCCCCAACCATCTCTTGCCGAAAGAGTCAATCGTAATCTCAGGTCGGCCCTTATTGCCTATCATCACGACGATCATTCTAGGTGGGACACGTCCTTGCATTGGTTAGCTTTTGCTTTGAATTCGGCGGTTCATGAATCCCATAAATTTACTCCAGCATCTTTGATGTTCAAGTTTGTTCCCAACTCGCCGCTCTCTAACCTCTGGTCTCTGAGTGATATTCTACCTGAGACAATAGATCCAGATAACATTAAAGATCTTTGGAAGAAGGCGAAAGCCAATCTTAAAGTGTCTCATGAAAAAGTTAGGGAAAGATATGATCGTGGACGGAGACCCACCAATTTGAAGGTAGGTGACCAGGTGATGGTCAAAAATTTTGTTCCCGCGGGCAAGCTTGCCCCCAGATTTCATGGGCCGTGTATTATTCTCGATTTCCTTACACCCGTTACCTTATTGCTAAGCAATCCAGCCACCGAGAGGATATTTAGGGTTCACCTGTCACAGGTGAAACTGGTGTAATTTCTGTGCTAACTTGCTTCATATAATTTTGAAAGAAATATGAAGGTTATATTTTTTTTTGAGGGGTTTCACTTTTAAGGCCTTCTGCCCTTGGAATCTGTTTCCTTGTATGTAAGCATTTTTGTAAAACCTTCCCCGAACCGTTAAATTGCCATCCTGTCCTTGCCATGGCCATTACCATGCTCCCGTCTCCTGCTAACATAAAACTGTGGCTTATTGGATTGAAATAAATATCTCCACGCCGCTGGCCCCTCAACCTCGCCACAAAGACTGTACCCTAAAATAATTATGGCCCAACAAAATTCTGCCGCCAAGCTTTAGCGTTTCAGTGCCCCCGCAGCAGCGCGGCGCCGTACCGCCACTGAGGTGGGGTATGGGCCCGCCCCTCTCCAGTGAGGCCAACCAGGGTACGGCGAGCCGGAGTCCTCCTCCCGGCCAAGGCTGATGTGCGGCGCACAACCTGCAACTTGCCCGCGACCTGTATGTTCGCCGCGAGCGCGGCGTGCTTCTACTCCACTACTCCTCTCATAGTGCGGGCGAGTGGTATCTCAGGGTACTTGAGGGGTCCGAGCGGCCTCCTCTGGACGCAAGCAGCGGCGGCTGTGCTGGCCGTCAATCTTAATCAACATTGAATGTACTTAATCAGCTACATGGACATTACCTGCATTTTCGGATTCAGCTGCAATATCTGGTGGACTTAGAAAATTTTCCTCACTTTTAAAAACTAAAAGTTTCCTTCTGAATTCAACCTCTACAAGCATAAAGACCTTACATCTAAAGTAACTACAAAGTATTTTGAAACTGGACCCAATCATTTAAGAAAATTTGGTTGTAAAGACTTCTGCAATTAACTTCTATATCAACATCATAACTTGGACCTTATTTTAAAACAAAAGTTTATATTCTTCTGTGTTACCCCTTGGAGGGACTTTTTTTTGGGGGGGGGGGGGAGGTCTATACCGGGTGGTACACCTCCACGCCGCTAATTCAAACCTTGCGCCAGTTAAAACTCCTCTACTGGAGGAAGCCTGAACTTTAACTTCCATATTAATTCAACGATTTCTCAGAAGATGTCATTACTATAAATTTTGAAGTGTTCTGAACTATGTCAGTTTCGATTCATTTTTGTTTTATCTGTAGCAAGAAGTGTGAACATTCTCTTCTAGAGGACACTACTTAAGAACTACAATTGTGCACCCTAGTGCGAAGTGAAGGAACCTTTTTTTGAAGAAATTTAGTACTTATAAGTTTGTTCTTTGTTAAATTTCTTTCTGCCATTGTTTAAGTTGGCAATGTTAACCCTTTCTTTCCGCCAGTTTTGAATTTGACCAATAAGGAATTTCTGTAATTAATTTTCCACCAATAAGGTGTTTCTTCTTCGTCTAGTGTAGTAGTTTTTGCCATTAACCAATAAAATGCTTGTGGGCGGGTGTTATCATTCACGAAACGCCTCGAACTTTCCACGAGGGTATATAAACTGCTGATTTTCGGGTCTCCGGGCCACTTCAGTAACACCTATCATTGTGTAAATTATGTAGCAGGGGGCGGGAAGCGCCTCTTTCTTCGGGCAGCAGTTCAACCACCAGGTAATGGCCTTTTAATAACTTCTTTTCTTGCTAGCTCAGCAGTTTAACTCTCGGGACAGGTCCGAAGCCTTTTACCATGTAACTTTCCTTTAAAATGTAAAGACACTTGGTATCAATTCTATCTTTTTAAACTACAAATTGGGATAGAGAGTGCTTAACCCTCTCGAGCTCCCACTCATATTGCTTTGAGGTGAACTTATTTTCACAACCGTTTCTTCCCTCCTAATGTAATGTAAATCGTTTTCTTATATAAGTCACTTCTTTAGTATGGGATTAGCCCTTGCATTAGCGGCCTAGTGCCAAGTAGGTTTTAGTAAAGTATATTAGGAGTGCAGTTTCGCCTCCTCTCAAGTTGGTATTTTGGAGGCCATGTAATTGTCCTGTTTCATCACTGAATAGGCCTCAGTAGGTTGGGTATTTTTACCCCTGTGTTATTTGTGTTTGGAGGTCAACTTGAAAGTGGAGTTTGGTGTGGCCTTTGATAGGCTTGAACTTTAAGAGCGGGTTGCTCTTTCTTAAAATTTTGATTTCTGTGTGCCTCGAGCAGGCTTTACTAAATAATAGGGAGCAAGAGCTCCTGACCATGATTGGGGTTTCTGCCCCTTTGTCAAACCTGGTATCTGGCTAAAGTTGGGCTAATTGCTCAAGAATTATGTGTCTGGCTCTCGGAGCCCAAATCCTGTAACACTGTAATTGTACATTCTCGAATTGTTGCTAGGCTACTGAGTACCTGTTATAATTGTTATTTATTGATCTTGAAAAGAAAATATAACCTTGTTAAATTTTAAATTAACTTTAATTTCGTATATTGAGACCTATTCACCTCAGCACCTTCTTTCACCTCTAACTACCACGGATAACTCCGTAACAACAATAATAATAATAATAATAATAATAATAATAATAATAATAAATACCACCAACAAAATCTGGTGAGAAGATCGCAAGAAAAGTCACTGTGAGAAGATGAAGAGATTTTGTGAGAAGAAAAAGGTGACTGGCAGATGACCAGTAAATTGAGTAGTTGTGGCAGATCCAAGCCTAATGGTGCACAATATTTAAAAAATCCATTCGGAAATAAACGTTTTTCTGACCTTAGATTCGGCGCCACAAGCAGAGCGGCACGAGTTGCACAGACCTCCACTGAAGATAATTTTGCTAAAGACGAGTTTATTAATAGCTGGCCGAGCGCCGACTCGAATTCTTCCCGATGGCGTCGTTAGACAAGACGGAGATGGCCTAAGGTCTCACAAAATGGGGATCTCCAGTTTATCCAACCTTCTTTAATGAAACGACGATTTTACGTTATTCCTTTCTTACCAAAGTTCAAATTGATTGCTTTTAAGTGTTATATTCAAATCTATTCATACGGTAAGTATTCATAAATAATTAGCACCTATTTTAATGTATGTTCAACCGGGCGAATAGACCGTGCGGTTAGGGGTGCGTAGCTGTGAGCTTGCATCCGGGAGATTGGGTTCGAACCCCATTGTCAGCAGCCCTGAAGATGGTTTTCGTGGTTTCCTATTTTCACACCAGGCAAATGCTGAACCTTAATTAATGCAACGGCTGCTTCCTTTCCACTCCAAGGCCTATCCTATCCCATAAGACCTATCTGTGTCGGCGTGATATAAAGCAAATTGTAAAAAAATATATATGTTGAAAATAATCCATTTACACTTTTAACTTATTAAAATTTGGAGCTAATGAAAGAACGTTAGTTACTGAAAACGATTTTTTTCAGAGTTGTTGCCGTAGGCTAATATTTAAGATGTCCTGTTCCAAGTACAAAAGGAAAACTACTCGACAGTCCTGGGATAAGGTTGCTATGCAACTAGCTGTGATGGCATTAATCACTGGAGCAATGGGATCTGTCAAAGCTTCCGAGCAGTTTTCTGTTCCCCAGACAGCCCTTTAGAAGCGTGCGAAGAAGGCGAAGAAGGGAAAGTCTATTATCGAAGAAGCAGGCCGAGTAGACCTCGAGTTTTAAGCATTTTAAACGATGTACATTTTAAGTGTATTGACAAAAATTCAGAAGTTTTGAGCGATACTGGAAGAAATTTTTTGATTTTGCTAGTAGGCTAACTAGGAAGATTCAAAACTCTGTTCTCAAAATATCAGGAAAAATACATTATTTCACACATTTTGGGCACGGAACAGAGATAGTTTGGTTTTATCCTTAGCGATTCCAGCATTTGGCTGGTATGAAAATGGGAAACCACGGAAAACCATCTTCAGGGCTGCCGACAGTGGGGTTCGAAACCACTATCTCCCGAATACTGGATACTGGCCGCACTTAAGCGACTGCAGCTATCGAGCTCGGTGGAAATAATTTAAGTCATAATTTCAACAGAGTAAGAAAAGAGGGCAGGTAAATGTTGGTATTATTCATTTCGAAAAAGAAACCATGAATTACCCTTGAGAACCCCAGAAAACTATTTATTTCAGTGGAGTGTCAGTTGGAGCATTTTTTGCTTTCCCACCGAAAGAGTTTCAAAAACACATGTTTATATCTGATAGGATATGGAATGTGGATGAGATGGTAGTTTCTATGGGCCCTAAGAAAAATAAAAAATAATTCATTTAAGAGGAGTAAGAAGCAGGTTGGAAAACTGTCATCAGCAGAGAGAGAGAGAGAGAGATTCATAACCGTACAAGTGCTACGAGTGCAAGCGGAAATTATTTACCTCTAATGTTCAGCTTCACAAGTAAACGCGAAAATCTTGAACTTCTGGACCATGGACCCTCAGAAAGTTTCGCACAAATTCATGGAAGTGGTTCGATGCAATCTATCTCTCTCTCTTTTTGTTTGCGTTTTGGTCTAGGAAATTCGTACAATTTACAAATTTAGCGGTTGAACGTTCTGTTCTCCCTTTGCTGAATGGGCATGCTACACACACTTTAGCCTCATGTTCATCGCACTGTCATTATATGTTTCTCACCGTGTTGTACCCACCAACTGCAACCCCTTGACGTCACTCTCATGGCTTCACTCAG
The DNA here is from genome assembly GCF_040414725.1 of Anabrus simplex. NCBI lineage: Eukaryota > Metazoa > Arthropoda > Insecta > Orthoptera > Tettigoniidae > Anabrus > Anabrus simplex. Next base: position 808,085,892 of record NC_090265.1, on the reverse strand, counting down.
TAATCACCGCTTCTCACGCTTATTGATTCGACAAACCTACATTAAACTGCATTATTTGGGACTGCCAGTCAAACTTTCGCATTCCCACATCTACTAACGTATCCTTGCATAATAGGCTAATCAATATCTCCAGCAGAACCTCTCAGTAATGGTCTTCACAGTTATAGCCACTGTGGAATAAATATCGTGAAAAAATTGATTTTGCATTCACGAAACTATTCGCCTAAATATTATACGTATTTAACAAAATGTGAACATTTGTTTTAATTAAAATGAGATGAATGTTAGTTTTATATTACAGTCTTTCTAATGTGTTCTAAAACAGCAATGACGATTCCGGTACCTTACATTCCTCACCGTTATCTGAGTTTTAGGGTCAAGAAAAAGTAAAATAAATCAAGAGCTCATCAACTTAAGGTGACATTCCGGAGATAAAAATATATTTTTACCTACTGCATGGATTTTCACGAAACTTTGCGGGAATGTCATCTACATAAAATAGAAATATCACGAACATTTATTTCATATACAATTAACACCTTTTCCAATTTGTTTGAAATGTTAAATTCCATTTTTTCATGAACTTTCATTAACATGTTAATGTAAATTCGAAATTAGGTCAATAATACCTCTTTTAAAAGAATTACTTATAGATTTTTCTGTATATAATTTGTATAAGGAGATATATCGTACTAAAGTTTTTGTAACTTTTACGTTCTAAAATTTTGGACTTAAAAATCCCTACTACTTGAAAAAATTTTGGAATCAAAAATTCCATGCGCTGGTTTCTTAATATAGCTGTGATATATATACCATACAAATTTTGTTAGATTTGGCAGAATATTAAGGGAGAAAATGGGATATAAATGTAAAATTACAATTGGCAAACAAAGCATTATTACAGTGATAAATTGTTTGAATTCAACAGAATAACTTCGTGACAAGAAAAAAAAGAAACTCAATTCTTCCAATTTCAGTCAAAAAATCACTAAAATGACCCAAATATCGATTTTTATCTCCGGAGTGTCGCCTTAAGTCAAAGCACTACAAAATGAACTTAAAATACTGATAGTAAGAATAGATTCTGTATCCTGAAACAAGCAAGAGATATGGTCTGGACATCAACACTAATAAAACAAAATTGATGATCATCAGTAAGAAGAACATCCGAGGCGTGAATCTGTTCCTCAATGGAGCAAGTATAGAGAGAGTTTCACAGTATTCGTACCTAGGTACCATAATTAACGAAGCATGGGACAATTCGCAAGAGATAAAGTGTCGCATTGGAAAAGCGAGAAGTGTTTTCAATTCAATGAGCTCAACCTTCAAGAATCACGACCTTACCATGGATACCAAAATGCGGCTCCTTAGGTGCTATGTGTTTTCAAAAGCCACCACTGCTAGACTGGAAGCATTAGAACTCTGGCTATACAGAAGAATTTTGAGAATATCATGGACTCAGAAGATTACAAACATTGAGGTTCTACACCGAGCTAACAAGAGACCAGAGCTGATCAACGCCATCAAGTGCCGTAAACTACAATATTTTGGACACATCATGAGGAATCAGAAAAGGTATGAGCTGCTTCAACTTATCCTGCAAAGCAAAATAGAAGGAAAAAGATCTCCTGGGCGAAGAAGAATTTCCTGGCTCGACAACCTTAAAACCTGGTTCAACAAAACACCTGCAGAATTGTTCCGAATTTCAATGGATAAAGCCCGAATAGCCATGTTGATCGCCAACGTCCGAGGCGGACAGGCACGCTAAGAAGAAGAAGAAGATACTGTAGGTATTGAAGTAGGGGCGTCTCGTCTTCACGTCAACACCCTGGTAATCCCAAAAAATTGCATTTTAAGCGATATTGTAAGATGAGAATAAGATTTTTGCACGTTGAGAACATATTTACGAAGTTTTAAGCGCCGATTCACTTTCCGTTTCCATTTGAATCACGCGCCACGCCAGCTGATCACAAACCCGTTTTGAACTACAAAGTTGGGCGTATTGCATAGCTAGAGCTATGGAGAATATGAGCACACTTTTCTGTGTGATCACGGTCCGCTGGTCCACTTCCAATGCCTACTCCTAAAGTTTTCCTTAAATCCCAAAGATGGCAGCATGTCTCGCGTAGTCCGTGGTAGCAGGTAAGGCACAGGGCGAGGGCTGCTTCCAGGAAGTGGTTGTTTGTCAGTCGCAGACGTAGGATAATAATTACTGATAATAAAGCTAACTGCTGTGTAACAAAATAGATTTGTACTCTCAATTTGTGTTGAAAATATGAATTACAATTCCTACAACTATGTTGGCAGCCCTTCAGTAGGATAGACTATTTACTCCTTGAAGTGGAGTGGAGAATTTGTTTTACATCAATATTACTGGTATGTAAGTTGTTTTCAAATTTCGGGCGTTAACTTCATATTTGTATTCATGTCCGTTTATTCTAAGAATAAGTGGGCTACCGTTAACGTATTAACCGACTGAGGGACAACTTATACATACTTATTTTAATCTATTGTCTGCTCTGTGTGCACACCCAAAGATTGTAAGTACGCGACACCACTGCACTGAAGCGTTGCCTACGTTATACTACAGGGTCTTTTTTAAGCTCGCTCCGCAGCACCACCCAGAGCACGGCACGGCTGGCGCAATGACACTTCGTCGCTAGCCGGTATAATGCGCGCTTTTCCTCCCCACTACTCACGGCAATTCACACGTACCTATAGAAATCCATTTCTAGTGAAACTGTTAGTCTAAAACCTACCTAGCATTATATTTGACTAGCTGATGTACCCGTGCTTCGCTACGGGATTCTCAGAAAGACTGACTTGGTGGTTTTCCTAATTGAATTCAACATAGGTCATTACAAAAACGTCAGTAGGAATGTAGCGATTGAAAGCAATGATATCATATAAAATACTCGATCAAATGAAAAACCGCACACTTTCTCACTTTCAACGAACAGTACTACGGTGCTGATCTAACAGTCCAAAGTTCCAGAGCTGGAATAACTGCTGTGAACACTCCTCGGTCATTATTCCGTTAAATATGCACACTACTCATTCCAATCAGTGGCTCAGGGTAGGGATTGTATAGCTCGAATACTATGATGAACCAGTGTGTTACGTACCAGATATATCAGAAAATGTGTGAACCAGAGGAATGGCATGCTAAAGAAGAAAGTTATCTTACACCCCAGCTACTTCCCACCAATATACAGGCAGGCTGTTACAGTCGGTACGACCAGGCGAGTTGGCCGTGTGGTTAGGGGCGCGCAGCTGTGAGCTTGCATCCGGGAGATAGTAGATTCGAACCCCACTGCCGGCAACCCTGAAGATGGTATTCGGGAGATAGTGGGTTCGAGCCCCACTGTCGGCAGCCCTGACGATGGTTTTCCGTGGTTTCCCATTTTCACACCAGGCAAATGCCGGGAATGTACCTTAATTAAAGCCACAGCCGCTTCCTTCCACTTCCTAGACCTTTCCTATCCCATCGTCGCCATAAGACATATCTGTGTCGGTGCGACGTTAAGCAAAAAAAAGGTATTCCGTGGTTTCCCATTTTCACACCAGCCACACCAGGCTGTACCTTAAAGCCAAGGCCGCTTCCTTCACACCACTATTCATTTCCTATCCCATCGTCGCCATAAGACATACCTGTGTCGGTGCGACGTCAAGCAAATTTAAAAAAAAAACCTCGGTACACTGCAGTAATCCTATCTATCGGGGATGAGAGGAAACAGAAGACAAAAAGCACACCACAACAAACAATGGTCAATGTAATGTTATTGTTGATAAAGTTTATGAGCTTTCTATATTGCAGGTCTTCACATTAGTTTTCTTTCGATTCTGTGATATTAGGGTGTCTTACAAAATTATTTATATCGTAGATTCTAGTTCCTTATTCTCAGACTTTACATACCGATTTCCACTAAATTCCGTTAACCCATTTTCTCGTGACTCGGCGCTGATATGGACCTAGTAACAAAAATCGAAATTCATGAATATCTCCGATTATATGCGGTGCGGTAACAATGTATAAGACATAAGTGATCGGAAATTTAATTTCTTACATAACTACTACTAACTTACGACATAACTAAAGTTATGTTAGTTATGTAGTATTTATCGATACGACCACTAATAACATTAATAACTTATTTGAGAATTACATTTCAGACCTTCCCCTAAACTACCATTTCACTCAGCGTGAATACAATAATTTGTAGCCTAGATTGCAGTGGTTAATCACCCGACATTACATACCGATTTTCATTAAATTCTCTTCAGCCGTATTATCGTGATGAGTGTACAGACAGACAGACAGACAGACAGACAGACAGACAGACAGACAGACAGACAGACAGACAGACAGACAGACAGACAGACAGACAGACAGACAGACAGACAGACAGACAGACAGACAGAAATTACGGAAAAGTAAAAATTGCATTTCGTTGTCACTGTGGACATGACCGATATAGAAATACCATTCTTTTCAAATTCTGAGTAATGTACAGACAAAACTCTTATTTTATATAATAGACTAGCTGATGTACCCGTGCTTCGCTACGGGATTCTCAGAAAGACTGACTTTGTGGTTTTCCTAACCTAAAATCAACATAGGTCATTACAAAAACGTAAGTATCAATGTAGCGATTAAAAGCAATGCTATCATATAAAATACTCGATCAAATGGAAAGCCGCACGTTTTATTACTTTTAACGAACAGTGCTGCGGTTAGATTGCGGTGCCAATCTAACAGTCCAAAGTTCCAGAGCTGGGATGACCAGGCCGCAGATTGCCATGAACACTCATCTGCCATTATTCTGTTAAATATGCACACTGTTCATTCCAATCAGTGCCTCAAAAGAGGGGTTGAATAGCCCGAATGCTATGATGATCCAGTGTGTTACGTACCAGTAGTATCAGAAAATTTATAAACCAGGGGAATGGCATGCTAAAGAAGAAAGTTATCTAACTCACCAGTTACTTCCCATCAATATTCAGGCAGGCTGTTACACTCTGTAAGACTGGGCGAGTTGACCGTGTGGTTAGCGGTGCGCAGGTGTGAACTTGCATCCGAGAGATAGTGGATTCGAACCCCATTGTCGGCAGCGCTGAAGATGGTATTCCGTTGTTTCCCACTCTCACACCAGTCAAATGCTGGGCCTGTACCTTAATTAAGGCCTAAGGCACTCCTAGCCCTTTCCTATCCCATCGTCGCCATAAAACCTATGTCGGTGCGACGTAAATCAAATAAAAAATACTCTGTACGCAGCAGTAATCCTATCTACCGGAGATGAGGGGCAACAGAAGCCACAAAGCACATCACGACAAACAATGGTCAATGTACTGTTATTGTTGATCAATGTTATGAGATTTCTATATTGTAGGCCTTCACATTTAGTTTTCTTTCGACTCTGTGATTTGTAAAATATTTTATACCGTAAACTGTAGTTTCTTATTCTCCGACTTTACATACCGATTTTTATTAAATACTGTTTACCCATTTTCTCGTTACTCGGTGCTGATAGGGACTTAGCAACAAAAATCCAAATTCATGAATATCTTTGTGATCATAGCCAGTACGGCAACAATGTATAAGCTATGAAAATAGGAAATTTAATACTATATAACCTTAGTTATGTAGCATTCATCGATTACACCTCTAATAAAAAATATTTGAGAATTAAATTTTAGGCCTTCCCCTAAACTACCATTTCACTCAGTGTGAATAAAATAATTTATAGCCTAGACTATAGCGTCTTATTACCTGACTTTACATACCGATTTTCATCAAGATAGGACTACTAATGACAACAATATTTGAGAATTAAATTTCAGGCCTTCCCCTAAACTACGATTTTTCGCAGCGTGAATACAATTATTGACAGCCTAGATTGTAGCAATTTATTCCCCAACTTTGCATACCCATTTTCTTTAAAATACGACCTTTAATAACATGAATAGTTGAGAATTGAATTTTAGGCTTTCCCCTAAACTACCATTTCACTCAGCGTGAGTAAAATGACTTATAGCCTAAATTATAGAGGCTCATCCCCCAACTTCACATACCGATTTTCATTAGACCAGTAATAACATAAATAGTTGAGAATTCAATTTTAGGCCTTCCCCTAAACTACCATTTCTCTCAGCGTGAGTAAAATGATTTATAGCCTAGATTGTAGAGGCTCATCCCCCGACTTCACATACCAATTTTCATTAAATTCTCTTCAACCGTTTTCTCGTGATGCGTGTACATACATACAGACAGACAGACAGACAGAAATTACGGAAATGTAAAAAGTGCATTTTCTTGTTACTATGGACATGACCAATACAGAAATACCATTATTTTCAAATTCTGAGCAATGTACTGCACCCGTCCACCTCCCGAGTCCCAGACTAGCATTTATCTCAGGGGTGTCGGTTCATTATTTAAATCATCACATATAAATATAACGGCATAATAGAACACGGGGATGAACGGAGCAACTTAAAATTAAAATGGGGAAGGCTCGATTGTAACTTGAATTTAAGGACTCCATGATAGGACTAGGAAGTGACTGTTACTTTAAAAAGGGCATCATCTAACTACAATAAAAAGATTATGAGAGTGGTTTCCTTTGAAATAATTTGCCAGAAGGAGCGGTTTATTACGCCATTTGACGTATAAAACTTTGATACACGCGGCAACAATATTTGAATTTACACACATGTTACATATATAAATCACTTGCCATACCGCAAGTGGTATCAATATCTTGCTGTGTTGCTTCTGAAATAAAATGACATTTTGGAGGTATAATTTACGGATCGATTCCATTTGAATCGAACCGTTACTCAAGGATATAGCTTCCTTCTATCGGGAGCCCGAGCATAACCCATGTTACGGTCGGCTTCCCGATTTAACTAAGATGACGTACTCCGGCTATATACATTTTTCCGAGACCGGTACTCGGACTGGGTAATGTTTCTCGTGAAATGCGAAAACTGGATTCCACGGACAGTTCCTATCTTACGATATCCAGCTGGTGCCATACCACTGAATTAGCATTTACATATTATTTACATGTGATCTGAATTGTCACCAGTTAGCCTCAGTAGACTACTGCCACAGATGAGATAACGAGAAGCGGTGGGAAATACCGTGCCAGTGACCCCCCTCGCATCGCGAGCGAAGTAAACAACACGCCAAGTACTACTGTAACATCGTCCCATACGGAAACCGTACAATAAAGAGGTACCAAATGACTCTAATATTATCATTCTCATTATTCAACATACGAATAGAGGGATGTTGTCACCAAACAATTTAATCCACGATCGTCACAATATTCATGAAATTATCATCCTCGAAATTATTATTATTATTATTATTATTATTATTATTATTATTATTATTATTCAACGGTTCCTGGCACTGTCACGTTTGATTAATATCATCATTATTATGCGGGATGCAAACACAAATGGTTATTACTGTTATCATTATTATATCCCTCTCGTGATTATTATTATTATTAATGAATAGGTGACTCAAGATTTTATTATTATTATTATTCATGTCATTTAAGAGGTGATTATTATTAATGGACCGGTCACTTCCGCCAAAATATATACAGATATCGGTCGCAATTACAAACATTTCACTGATCAACCAACGACATCATTCCTGTTATTATTATGACAATTATTATTACTCCGACCGCGATGATTTAACATCGTCCTTACATTATTATTATTATTATTATTATTATTATCGGTTGCATATTATCATTTAGATTCCCGTTTAACATCTTTATCAACGCTCATTTAATTAAGGCGGTCCAATCCTTTATCTGCCATATTTATTATTATTATTATCACGACATCATGATTGTCCTCGCTCGTCATTACAATGAATACAATATACGACCATTTATGTGGAATCTGAACTCTCATTATCCTTAGATCCGTTGTATCTCAACGAACAGCTGTGCAGTCTATTTATTTCGCACATGCTGTCACGAGTTCGAATTCTCCCCGCTCTGTAACTCAGTATTTCTCTGTGACACTGCCCGTACATTTTACACTCATATCAATATCCTAAGTGTCTCTCGTACGGAATTTATTTTCCTCTCTATCTCAATATTCCTCGATTCATTTATTTCTCACAGAATTATCAACTGACTTATTTATTCATTTCTGACATCGTACGACCTTTTATTATCTGACTGCAGATTCTTTCACATTTTTCTATCTCATTTTTGATCTATGCTTTAGTTCATTCTCCACAAATAATCGTAACATCTTGAAATTATTTTTACCAAAATTTGACAATCATGGTCTCGTAATATTAGCACTACATGTTCCGGCTAATGAATCGCAACTTCAAAACGCGACATTTATACGTAAAAAAAAATATTGGACCGTAATTTAAACCACACGTTCATTAACATGTACGGATTATTAGCACCGATTTACATTTCAATATTATTAATTGATCAAATTAAATTATCACGCACTTTAATTCCGAACAAAAAAAAACGACCTCCCGTCATTAAATGATTCCCAATAAACTCAACACTTGATCACATGAATTATTATTATCTTCAAAACATATTTTAAAAAAATCTTCACAAAAAATAGTTATATTATTTATTTATTTATTATTATTATTAATTAAAAAAAATAATAATTCGCCTGTTACTCGGTAGTCCACTCGTAATATGTTTAACGCATAACCCCTTGTACAAACTCGATTTATTCTGGCACGAATCACTCCAGATATGATTTACTTTGAATATTATTATATTAATCGAATCTCACAAATTTAACAACTTCACTTTGAAAATATGACCATTTTAATTACAACAAAACACACTTGGTATGGCGAAGCTGGATTTTCCTTCCATGTCATTAAATGGCTCGTTAAAATGACAAAACATAAAAGCACATATCGGGTCTTATTTAACTAGCATAACCAAAATCAAATGTAAAGAAAATTATTGACTACAAAGAAATATGAATGCATGCATGACTTAACGTACTACATTATATATACAAATTTACATCTCCAACAAACTGAATACATAAAAGACCCGATTATTTACATTATTATGATTTACTACTGTCCGTGCTACAAATTTAGGATGGGGTCGTTAAGCGACCCATCTTGTTACAGAAGGTAACCAAGTATAATCAAATTATTCCCATTTTTCCCATCACGATAACATTTCCCAAATATTATTTACAGTTTAGTACTCATCTTAGTTATCGGTATTCCATTGCAGCTTTGCAGACGAGAGGCTCCATCCGGCCCCTCTCTGCGTTTTACTCCTCCATCCTTGATGGCGTAGTTTCACAAAAGATTTCCTGGCACATTATCATTTAGCACTCTTATCTTAATTTCCACAAACCTTCACCATTTACAACGTTAACACTGTATACTTTAACTTGGATACAACAAATTTCTATCCTAGACCCAAGAATTTAATATATTTACACTATTTAATCTTCGTCCAACTACCGCACAATGGACCTGGACACGTACGCCGAGGTGTCAACTATTACGCCCGTCGCGATACGCCCGATTTATACGGCATTCTTGACGTGTTCATAATATCGGTTCGATACAGCAAAGTACAGGCTACTACTTCCTTGAAAGTACTGCTCGTCACACAGTCTGTTATGCACGTACTTATGGTGATATAATTTATACTACTCTCTTGCAGTGTAATTACTTTACGTCACTGATATTCACAAATGACAAACACTGTCCTATGTTAACTATTTCCAGATTTAACATGTTGCTTGAGCGCGATCACACTTTACAAACACTGGCAGATGCTCGCGCCATTAAATGACTGTACGTCCGTAGAATTCTAAGTTAGCGGCGACCAACAGTTCAGCTCCCGATATTCAATTCACGTGTGCTGGCGACCGTCAATTCAGCTCCAACGATTCAAGACAAGTGTGCTGGCGAGGATCCCTTGCCCCGTATATATGGATGAAGCCTTTTTCCCGCGGATTCGTTGACGTCATGCCCCTTTGGGAGGGGGTGGATTTTTAATATCGGTACTTGCATTCCGAATTGGAAGTTAAAATTTACATCAAATTAATCCACTCCGTTAGCATATCTGCTGGATAAAATATGAACTCCTGGTGATCACAGATTTAGGAGATATGGGAGGATTTAGCTCCTCACATTTCGCGCCTTCGTAAGCGTCCCTGACAACGTGGTCTTCTTTCAGCCAATGAGATTCAAGCTGTCTGGTTTCCAAGAAATCCAGCCTTCAATTTAATTAATTTGCCATTAAGTATTGATTATTTTTCCATGCGTGACATCTAATAAATTCATTACATTCATCCGCGTACTCATAATAATTTATTACTGATTACTTTTGTAGTTACGAAAATATCTCATCCATCATTCCTTAAGATGGTATTCCTGAGTCTCCCATCAAATTTTTACTATTGGCCGGCAAGCGGTCACGTGATTTAAATCTCCACCTGCTCGAACTTAGGCTAGCGAACGTACACGTAGCCGCTGTAATTTTCCATGAGGTCATGGAATTTCCGTCCTACCAAAAATATCCCAAGGTATTACTCATGTTGTGAGTTTCCTTTGTATGACTCTCCCCCTTCCTCTTTCTGACCAAGACTTATTTGTGGACTCTGTATTTCCTTGTACGCCAACTAATGATACTCCCTGCTGTGAAGTAGCTAAAAGTTGTCGTGTTGAGCTAATCCGTCAGGCTCCAGTCTGTCGTCCTTCCTTCGCTCTGATTTCGACATTACCTAAACGAAACATTTTCAAATACACTCCTCTGTATTCCAATAAATGTACCATATTATTTTACCGATCAAATCATGACTGACTATGGGCCTAAGTCACTCGGGTTCATCTTCCTCTTGCCCAGGTAAAAAAAAATCTAGTGAGTATCATGAGATTTTTTTTATTTTTTTTATTTTTATGATGTGTCCATATCATCGCTATCATGATTTGACCTCGGATCCTCTGTTCTGCGACGGCTATTGATTTCGTCTCTCAACATCTGGTTCCTGAACCTCAACTCCTCGTTCTGTCTTTCGATTTGATGGATCGTATTTACAAATTCCTGCACGTCGCTGTCTATCTCTTCACACTCTGGACATGGCCTTGCTTCAATTGGTGTATGGATTACTTGGACTTCTTCTTCCCTTCCGTCATCTTCTTCATCCTCTTCTTCGACATCATCTTCTTCCGGCTCGTCATCTGCTTCCTCTCGTTCATCCTCTGCTTCTAGTCACATCTCTTTGTTTCCTTGTCCCGAATCGAACGTCGGTGCATTCGGGTTCAGGTCGCTGCCCCCTTTCCTTGCTCTTTGGAATTGCAAGCTCTCCGCTCCTGTCGCTTCCTCGTCACGGCCCCGATCATGGATCGCCTCCTTCCATTTTCTCTTGTTCAGCTCTTCTATATACCGCCTAGACTCTTGGTATCTGTCATCCTTCTCCTGACGAGATCCTCCCTGGTAATATCTCGGGTTCCCTTGATTCCTAGCTGGATACGGCCTATAATTACTTCTCTGTAATCCACGGTATCCCCTGTCAGCTCGAAAGTTCCCTTGGTTGGTTTGCCGGTTGCCTTCCGCAAAATTCCTTGGTCTCGTCCATTGTCGCGGCTTCCACTCCGTATTATATGCTCGACGAGGTTCCGGATCCGTACTAGTTCCCTGGTTCTTCGTACTAGTGGTCTTCGGTTCGATTGTCCGTTCGATATTATTCACCTGTTGGTCCCTGCTCCTAATTTGTCTTGGGTTCGAATGATGCGTTGTGAGGTCTAATTGACGTAATAAAGCCTCCGCATCGACAGCTGTCTGGACATTTGACGCTATCATCATTCGTTGGACCTCGAATGGCAATTGTTTTCCAATGGCGCTAATCAATTCTGTTTCGCTCATTGGATTATCAAGCTCTCGTAGCTTGTGAAATTGTGCCACAAAGTAATCAGAGAATTTCGTGGGTGAAGACGTTGAATATCGTCTGGAGTATACTTCCAGCCTTAACTCCTGCTGTTCCTGAATACTCCAGAACTTTTGGAGAAAAGCCTGCCGAAATCCTTCAAAATCTTCAAAAGTATACAAGAAAGCCCTGAACCACACAGCTGGTGCTCCGTCTAGGAATTTCTCGACCGTTCGCAGTTGTCGCTCTACTGGTATCTTATTCTCATTTATATAACCGGCGATTTCCCGGATGAAACCTTTCGGGGTGATATGCCCACGGGCATCGAACTTTGGTGGCTTGTCATCAGACATCTTAATGACGTGTACCACCGATGTCGGGATAGCATTTGATGACGTAGACGACCCATCTTTGTTTTCAAACTTGAAACCGTGTGTATCAGCATGGGATAGGCCTCCTTTCTTATGAATCCCCTGGTTATCATGGGGTTCGTATTCGCGATATTGGAGGTTAAAATCTTGGCTAGACGCTGATGGTTCCAACCTAGCCTTCAACATCTCCAAGTCTTTTCGCATGTCATCCATTCCGTCGGGATTACAACTTGACATTTCTTTTGTGCCGGAATTTTGCCCATTATACGCCTTGCATTGTTCTAACAAGCGAACTTCCGTGTCGGCGAATGATTGGCCCTGTTCAATTAAGTCTTCCGTCCGCTGGAATAACGCTAAGTTTGCGTCTTCGCACTTGGTTATTCTCTGGCTACGGTCTTCTAAATTTATAGTTAGTTCTTCGACTTTGTTTTTCAGTCCTGCTACGATCACAAGTGTACGTGCGGCTTCCCCACGTAACTCGTTCATGCCCTTGTCATGCTTGTCCAAGGTGTCAGCTATCTGCGCGCATTTTTCTTCGACTTGTCCCCGGACGATGTCATTCTCCTTCCGACATTCATCCCGAATTTCCTCTATGTGTGATTCTATGTCTTTTCTGTCAGTTAATCGTAGAGCGGCGAGTTCCTTGACACTAGCGTTCAATTTTTCCTTAATTTCTGCGCGTTCCATTTGAGCCTCATCTCTAACGCGGTCAACCTTTTCATTAACGATGGTAATGTACGCATCCATGTGCACTTTTAATTCGTCTTTCGCGAAGTGACATGCTTCCTGGACTTGAGTTAATCTGTCCCTAAGTTCCTGTCCCATCGCTACGCTCGCGGCCTGAACTGCATCTATTTGTGCCTTGAGTTCTGTTTTATTAACTTCGCACGCAGCCTGTACTTGGTCTATCTTATGAATAATTTCCTGTTTATCTGAAACACTATCGGCCTGCACTTGGTTTATTTTGTCAACAAGTTCATGTTTCGTTGAAACATTATCGGCCTGCATTTGATCAACTTTATTTTCTAATGAAACACTATGAGCCTGCACTTGATCGAACCTACGTTCCATGTTCAGAGTTAAGTTCCGCATTAAATCCTCTAGTGTGAGAGCTTTCATCTCTCCCTGTCCTTCTACCACTATGTCCTGGGATTGCTCCCCACCGTCGTCAGACATTATAACTTTTCTTGAGAAAGCAAAAGGGCCGATCGGCCTCTCACCTTGCTGCACACGAAGGAATACGCTATTGGGTCTAGGCCCTATCCTATGACATTATACCCCTACACTAACTTTCATTTAACAAAAAAAAATTTTGACTTTAAAACTTGTTTACATTTGCAGGTCATTCAACTTGAATGCTGGCTTGCGCTTAAGATTTCACAATAAACCGCTCCAATATAACAACAACAACAACATTAAAAACAACGATGAAGTTGGAAATCTCCTGCCCTGAAATACGTTAATTTTAAATTTATACCATCTCAACCTCTTTTTAAATAATAACTTGAACTGGTGCTCAGTAATATATTTACCATTTCAAGCCTTCCTAAACAACTGCTTATAATATTCATCTCATGTCCAATGACATTTAAATGGAGTCCTGAATTACCAAAATAATATTAAATTTCATATGGGAAAAAGAGAAACATCAAATCTTCGAGCTTATTGAATTTTGAATCATTGCCAAACTTGAAGAGATTAGCAATGGATTATATTAATAAACTAGTCAAATCTAGCTCCGTTCGAAACTAACCTTACTCTAGCATGATATTACGTTACAAGTGAACACACACTTGACCGTGATGCGGTCATCAATTAATAAAAATCAAAAATTTAAAAAAATATAAAATTTGAAAAAAGTATAAAAATATTACAATTGATTAGCAATAAAATTGGCCTCTCTGCCGTTCTTAAAGCAACACGTTGGGCAAGCAATTTTGCTTCTGGCCCAACTGTAACATATCCTACAATTGGTCATCATTTTACTGACGTCAACCAACATGACTCGTAGTTCTTCCCTTGTTTTGTTAGGCCCTCTCTGCCGTTCTTAAAGCAACACTTTGCCGTTCTTAAAGCCCCACTTTGGGCCAGCCATTTTGCACCCGTCCACCTCCCGAGTCCCAGACTAGCATTTATCTCAGGGGTGTCGGTTCATTATTTAAATCATCACATATAAATATAACGGCATAATAGAACACGGGGATGAACGGAGCAACTTAAAATTAAAATGGGGAAGGCTCGATTGTAACTTGAATTTAAGGACTCCATGATAGGACTAGGAAGTGACTGTTACTTTAAAAAGGGCATCATCTAACTACAATAAAAAGATTATGAGAGTGGTTTCCTTTGAAATAATTTGCCAGAAGGAGCGGTTTATTACGCCATTTGACGTATAAAACTTTGATACACGTGGCAACAATATTTGAATTTACACACATGTTACATATATAAATCACTTGCCATACCGCAAGTGGTATCAATATCTTGCTGTGTTGCTTCTGAAATAAAATGACATTTTGGAGGTATAATTTACGGATCGATTCCATTTGAATCGAACCGTTACTCAAGGATATAGCTTCCTTCTATCGGGAGCCCGAGCATAACCCATGTTACGGTCGGCTTCCCGATTTAACTAAGATGACGTACTCCGGCTATATACATTTTTCCGAGACCGGTACTCGGACTGGGTAATGTTTCTCGTGAAATGCGAAAACTGGATTCCACGGACAGTTCCTATCTTACGATATCCAGCTGGTGCCATACCACTGAATTAGCATTTACATATTATTTACATGTGATCTGAATTGTCACCAGTTAGCCTCAGTAGACTACTGCCACAGATGAGATAACGAGAAGCGGTGGGAAATACCGTGCCAGTGACCCCCTCGCATCGCGAGCGAAGTAAACAACACGCCAAGTACTACTGTAACATCGTCCCATACGGAAACCGTACAATAAAGAGGTACCAAATGACTCTAATATTATCATTCTCATTATTCAACATACGAATAGAGGGATGTTGTCACCAAACAATTTAATCCACGATCGTCACAATATTCATGAAATTATCATCCTCGAAATTATTATTATTATTATTATTATTATTATTATTATTATTATTATTCAACGGTTCCTGGCACTGTCACGTTTGATTAATATCATCATTATTATGCGGGATGCAAACACAAATGGTTATTACTGTTATCATTATTATATCCCTCTCGTGATTATTATTATTATTAATGAATAGGTGACTCAAGATTTTATTATTATTATTATTCATGTCATTTAAGAGGTGATTATTATTAATGGACCGGTCACTTCCGCCAAAATATATACAGATATCGGTCGCAATTACAAACATTTCACTGATCAACCAACGACATCATTCCTGTTATTATTATGACAATTATTATTACTCCGACCGCGATGATTTAACATCGTCCTTACATTATTATTATTATTATTATTATTATCGGTTGCATATTATCATTTAGATTCCCGTTTAACATCTTTATCAACGCTCATTTAATTAAGGCGGTCCAATCCTTTATCTGCCATATTTATTATTATTATTATCACGACATCATGATTGTCCTCGCTCGTCATTACAATGGATACAATATACGACCATTTATGTGGAATCTGAACTCTCATTATCCTTAGATCCGTTGTATCTCAACGAACAGCTGTGCAGTCTATTTATTTCGTACATGCTGTCACGAGTTCGAATTCTCCCCGCTCTGTAACTCAGTATTTCTCTGTGACACTGCCCGTACATTTTACACTCATATCAATATCCTAAGTGTCTCTCGTACGGAATTTATTTTCCTCTCTATCTCAATATTCCTCGATTCATTTATTTCTCACAGAATTATCAACTGACTTATTTATTCATTTCTGACATCGTACGACCTTTTATTATCTGACTGCAGATTCTTTCACATTTTTCTATCTCATTTTTGATCTATGCTTTAGTTCATTCTCCACAAATAATCGTAACATCTTGAAATTATTTTTACCAAAATTTGACAATCATGGTCTCGTAATATTAGCACTACATGTTCCGGCTAATGAATCGCAACTTCAAAACGCGACATTTATACGTAAAAAAAAATATTGGACCGTAATTTAAACCACACGTTCATTAACATGTACGGATTATTAGCACCGATTTACATTTCAATATTATTAATTGATCAAATTAAATTATCACGCACTTTAATTCCGAACAAAAAAAAACGACCTCCCGTCATTAAATGATTCCCAATAAACTCAACACTTGATCACATGAATTATTATTATCTTCAAAACATATTTTAAAAAAAATCTTCACAAAAAATAGTTATATTATTTATTTATTTATTATTATTATTAATTAAAAAAAATAATTCGCCTGTTACTCGGTAGTCCACTCGTAATATGTTTAACGCATAACCCCTTGTACAAACTCGATTTATTCTGGCACGAATCACTCCAGATATGATTTACTTTGAATATTATTATATTAATCGAATCTCACAAATTTAACAACTTCACTTTGAAAATATGACCATTTTAATTACAACAAAACACACTTGGTATGGCGAAGCTGGATTTTCCTTCCATGTCATTAAATGGCTCGTTAAAATGACAAAACATAAAAGCACATATCGGGTCTTATTTAACTAGCATAACCAAAATCAAATGTAAAGAAAATTATTGACTACAAAGAAATATGAATGCATGTATGACTTAACGTACTACATTATATATACAAATTTACATCTCCAACAAACTGAATACATAAAAGACCCGATTATTTACATTATTATGATTTACTACTGTCCGTGCTACAAATTTAGGATGGGGTCGTTAAGCGACCCATCTTGTTACAGAAGGTAACCAAGTATAATCAAATTATTCCCATTTTTCCCATCACGATAACATTTCCCAAATATTATTTACAGTTTAGTACTCATCTTAGTTATCGGTATTCCATTGCAGCTTTGCAGACGAGAGGCTCCATCCGGCCCCTCTCTGCGTTTTACTCCTCCATCCTTGATGGCGTAGTTTCACAAAAGATTTCCTGGCACATTATCATTTAGCACTCTTATCTTAATTTCCACAAACCTTCACCATTTACAACGTTAACACTGTATACTTTAACTTGGATACAACAAATTTCTATCCTAGACCCAAGAATTTAATATATTTACACTATTTAATCGTCGTCCAACTACCGCACAATGGACCTGGACACGTACGCCGAGGTGTCAACTATTACGCCCGTCGCGATACGCCCGATTTATACGGCATTCTTGACGTGTTCATAATATCGGTTCGATACAGCAAAGTACAGGCTACTACTTCCTTGAAAGTACTGCTCGTCACACAGTCTGTTATGCACGTACTTATGGTGATATAATTTATACTACTCTCTTGCAGTGTAATTACTTTACGTCACTGATATTCACAAATGACAAACACTGTCCTATGTTAACTATTTCCAGATTTAACATGTTGCTTGAGCGCGATCACACTTTACAAACACTGGCAGATGCTCGCGCCATTAAATGACTGTACGTCCGTAGAATTCTAAGTTAGCGGCGACCAACAGTTCAGCTCCCGATATTCAATTCACGTGTGCTGGCGACCGTCAATTCAGCTCCAACGATTCAAGACAAGTGTGCTGGCGAGGATCCCTTGCCCCGTATATATGGATGAAGCCTTTTTCCCGCGGATTCGTTGACGTCATGCCCCTTTGGGAGGGGGTGGATTTTTAATATCGGTACTTGCATTCCGAATTGGAAGTTAAAATTTACATCAAATTAATCCACTCCGTTAGCATATCTGCTGGATAAAATATGAACTCCTGGTGATCACAGATTTAGGAGATATGGGAGGATTTAGCTCCTCACATTTCGCGCCTTCGTAAGCGTCCCTGACAACGTGGTCTTCTTTCAGCCAATGAGATTCAAGCTGTCTGGTTTCCAAGAAATCCAGCCTTCAATTTAATTAATTTGCCATTAAGTATTGATTATTTTTCCATGCGTGACATCTAATAAATTCATTACATTCATCCGCGTACTCATAATAATTTATTACTGATTACTTTTGTAGTTACGAAAATATCTCATCCATCATTCCTTAAGATGGTATTCCTGAGTCTCCCATCAAATTTTTACTATTGGCCGGCAAGCGGTCACGTGATTTAAATCTCCACCTGCTCGAACTTAGGCTAGCGAACGTACACGTAGCCGCTGTAATTTTCCATGAGGTCATGGAATTTCCGTCCTACCAAAAATATCCCAAGGTATTACTCATGTTGTGAGTTTCCTTTGTATGACTCTCCCCCTTCCTCTTTCTGACCAAGACTTATTTGTGGACTCTGTATTTCCTTGTACGCCAACTAATGATACTCCCTGCTGTGAAGTAGCTAAAAGTTGTCGTGTTGAGCTAATCCGTCAGGCTCCAGTCTGTCGTCCTTCCTTCGCTCTGATTTCGACATTACCTAAACGAAACATTTTCAAATACACTCCTCTGTATTCCAATAAATGTACCATATTATTTTACCGATCAAATCATGACTGACTATGGGCCTAAGTCACTCGGGTTCATCTTCCTCTTGCCCAGGTAAAAAAAAATCTAGTGAGTATCATGAGATTTTTTTTATTTTTTTTATTTTTATGATGTGTCCATATCATCGCTATCATGATTTGACCTCGGATCCTCTGTTCTGCGACGGCTATTGATTTCGTCTCTCAACATCTGGTTCCTGAACCTCAACTCCTCGTTCTGTCTTTCGATTTGATGGATCGTATTTACAAATTCCTGCACGTCGCTGTCTATCTCTTCACACTCTGGACATGGCCTTGCTTCAATTGGTGTATGGATTACTTGGACTTCTTCTTCCCTTCCGTCATCTTCTTCATCCTCTTCTTCGACATCATCTTCTTCCGGCTCGTCATCTGCTTCCTCTCGTTCATCCTCTGCTTCTAGTCACATCTCTTTGTTTCCTTGTCCCGAATCGAACGTCGGTGCATTCGGGTTCAGGTCGCTGCCCCCTTTCCTTGCTCTTTGGAATTGCAAGCTCTCCGCTCCTGTCGCTTCCTCGTCACGGCCCCGATCATGGATCGCCTCCTTCCATTTTCTCTTGTTCAGCTCTTCTATATACCGCCTAGACTCTTGGTATCTGTCATCCTTCTCCTGACGAGATCCTCCCTGGTAATATCTCGGGTTCCCTTGATTCCTAGCTGGATACGGCCTATAATTACTTCTCTGTAATCCACGGTATCCCCTGTCAGCTCGAAAGTTCCCTTGGTTGGTTTGCCGGTTGCCTTCCGCAAAATTCCTTGGTCTCGTCCATTGTCGCGGCTTCCACTCCGTATTATATGCTCGACGAGGTTCCGGATCCGTACTAGTTCCCTGGTTCTTCGTACTAGTGGTCTTCGGTTCGATTGTCCGTTCGATATTATTCACCTGTTGGTCCCTGCTCCTAATTTGTCTTGGGTTCGAATGATGCGTTGTGAGGTCTAATTGACGTAATAAAGCCTCCGCATCGACAGCTGTCTGGACATTTGACGCTATCATCATTCGTTGGACCTCGAATGGCAATTGTTTTCCAATGGCGCTAATCAATTCTGTTTCGCTCATTGGATTATCAAGCTCTCGTAGCTTGTGAAATTGTGCCACAAAGTAATCAGAGAATTTCGTGGGTGAAGACGTTGAATATCGTCTGGAGTATACTTCCAGCCTTAACTCCTGCTGTTCCTGAATACTCCAGAACTTTTGGAGAAAAGCCTGCCGAAATCCTTCAAAATCTTCAAAAGTATACAAGAAAGCCCTGAACCACACAGCTGGTGCTCCGTCTAGGAATTTCTCGACCGTTCGCAGTTGTCGCTCTACTGGTATCTTATTCTCATTTATATAACCGGCGATTTCCCGGATGAAACCTTTCGGGGTGATATGCCCACGGGCATCGAACTTTGGTGGCTTGTCATCAGACATCTTAATGACGTGTACCACCGATGTCGGGATAGCATTTGATGACGTAGACGACCCATCTTTGTTTTCAAACTTGAAACCGTGTGTATCAGCATGGGATAGGCCTCCTTTCTTATGAATCCCCTGGTTATCATGGGGTTCGTATTCGCGATATTGGAGGTTAAAATCTTGGCTAGACGCTGATGGTTCCAACCTAGCCTTCAACATCTCCAAGTCTTTTCGCATGTCATCCATTCCGTCGGGATTACAACTTGACATTTCTTTTGTGCCGGAATTTTGCCCATTATACGCCTTGCATTGTTCTAACAAGCGAACTTCCGTGTCGGCGAATGATTGGCCCTGTTCAATTAAGTCTTCCGTCCGCTGGAATAACGCTAAGTTTGCGTCTTCGCACTTGGTTATTCTCTGGCTACGGTCTTCTAAATTTATAGTTAGTTCTTCGACTTTGTTTTTCAGTCCTGCTACGATCACAAGTGTACGTGCGGCTTCCCCACGTAACTCGTTCATGCCCTTGTCATGCTTGTCCAAGGTGTCAGCTATCTGCGCGCATTTTTCTTCGACTTGTCCCCGGACGATGTCATTCTCCTTCCGACATTCATCCCGAATTTCCTCTATGTGTGATTCTATGTCTTTTCTGTCAGTTAATCGTAGAGCGGCGAGTTCCTTGACACTAGCGTTCAATTTTTCCTTAATTTCTGCGCGTTCCATTTGAGCCTCATCTCTAACGCGGTCAACCTTTTCATTAACGATGGTAATGTACGCATCCATGTGCACTTTTAATTCGTCTTTCGCGAAGTGACATGCTTCCTGGACTTGAGTTAATCTGTCCCTAAGTTCCTGTCCCATCGCTACGCTCGCGGCCTGAACTGCATCTATTTGTGCCTTGAGTTCTGTTTTATTAACTTCGCACGCAGCCTGTACTTGGTCTATCTTATGAATAATTTCCTGTTTATCTGAAACACTATCGGCCTGCACTTGGTTTATTTTGTCAACAAGTTCATGTTTCGTTGAAACATTATCGGCCTGCATTTGATCAACTTTATTTTCTAATGAAACACTATGAGCCTGCACTTGATCGAACCTACGTTCCATGTTCAGAGTTAAGTTCCGCATTAAATCCTCTAGTGTGAGAGCTTTCATCTCTCCCTGTCCTTCTACCACTATGTCCTGGGATTGCTCCCCACCGTCGTCAGACATTATAACTTTTCTTGAGAAAGCAAAAGGGCCGATCGGCCTCTCACCTTGCTGCACACGAAGGAATACGCTATTGGGTCTAGGCCCTATCCTATGACATTATACCCCTACACTAACTTTCATTTAACAAAAAAAAATTTTGACTTTAAAACTTGTTTACATTTGCAGGTCATTCAACTTGAATGCTGGCTTGCGCTTAAGATTTCACAATAAACCGCTCCAATATAACAACAACAACAACATTAAAAACAACGATGAAGTTGGAAATCTCCTGCCCTGAAATACGTTAATTTTAAATTTATACCATCTCAACCTCTTTTTAAATAATAACTTGAACTGGTGCTCAGTAATATATTTACCATTTCAAGCCTTCCTAAACAACTGCTTATAATATTCATCTCATGTCCAATGACATTTAAATGGAGTCCTGAATTACCAAAATAATATTAAATTTCATATGGGAAAAAGAGAAACATCAAATCTTCGAGCTTATTGAATTTTGAATCATTGCCAAACTTGAAGAGATTAGCAATGGATTATATTAATAAACTAGTCAAATCTAGCTCCGTTCGAAACTAACCTTACTCTAGCATGATATTACGTTACAAGTGAACACACACTTGACCGTGATGCGGTCATCAATTAATAAAAATCAAAAATTTAAAAAAATATAAAATTTGAAAAAAGTATAAAAATATTACAATTGATTAGCAATAAAATTGGCCTCTCTGCCGTTCTTAAAGCAACACGTTGGGCAAGCAATTTTGCTTCTGGCCCAACTGTAACATATCCTACAATTGGTCATCATTTTACTGACGTCAACCAACATGACTCGTAGTTCTTCCCTTGTTTTGTTAGGCCCTCTCTGCCGTTCTTAAAGCAACACTTTGCCGTTCTTAAAGCCCCACTTTGGGCCAGCCATTTTGCACCCGTCCACCTCCCGAGTCCCAGACTAGCATTTATCTCAGGGGTGTCGGTTCATTATTTAAATCATCACATATAAATATAACGGCATAATAGAACACGGGGATGAACGGAGCAACTTAAAATTAAAATGGGGAAGGCTCGATTGTAACTTGAATTTAAGGACTCCATGATAGGACTAGGAAGTGACTGTTACTTTAAAAAGGGCATCATCTAACTACAATAAAAAGATTATGAGAGTGGTTTCCTTTGAAATAATTTGCCAGAAGGAGCGGTTTATTACGCCATTTGACGTATAAAACTTTGATACACGTGGCAACAATATTTGAATTTACACACATGTTACATATATAAATCACTTGCCATACCGCAAGTGGTATCAATATCTTGCTGTGTTGCTTCTGAAATAAAATGACATTTTGGAGGTATAATTTACGGATCGATTCCATTTGAATCGAACCGTTACTCAAGGATATAGCTTCCTTCTATCGGGAGCCCGAGCATAACCCATGTTACGGTCGGCTTCCCGATTTAACTAAGATGACGTACTCCGGCTATATACATTTTTCCGAGACCGGTACTCGGACTGGGTAATGTTTCTCGTGAAATGCGAAAACTGGATTCCACGGACAGTTCCTATCTTACGATATCCAGCTGGTGCCATACCACTGAATTAGCATTTACATATTATTTACATGTGATCTGAATTGTCACCAGTTAGCCTCAGTAGACTACTGCCACAGATGAGATAACGAGAAGCGGTGGGAAATACCGTGCCAGTGACCCCCTCGCATCGCGAGCGAAGTAAACAACACGCCAAGTACTACTGTAACATCGTCCCATACGGAAACCGTACAATAAAGAGGTACCAAATGACTCTAATATTATCATTCTCATTATTCAACATACGAATAGAGGGATGTTGTCACCAAACAATTTAATCCACGATCGTCACAATATTCATGAAATTATCATCCTCGAAATTATTATTATTATTATTATTATTATTATTATTATTATTATTATTCAACGGTTCCTGGCACTGTCACGTTTGATTAATATCATCATTATTATGCGGGATGCAAACACAAATGGTTATTACTGTTATCATTATTATATCCCTCTCGTGATTATTATTATTATTAATGAATAGGTGACTCAAGATTTTATTATTATTATTATTCATGTCATTTAAGAGGTGATTATTATTAATGGACCGGTCACTTCCGCCAAAATATATACAGATATCGGTCGCAATTACAAACATTTCACTGATCAACCAACGACATCATTCCTGTTATTATTATGACAATTATTATTACTCCGACCGCGATGATTTAACATCGTCCTTACATTATTATTATTATTATTATTATTATCGGTTGCATATTATCATTTAGATTCCCGTTTAACATCTTTATCAACGCTCATTTAATTAAGGCGGTCCAATCCTTTATCTGCCATATTTATTATTATTATTATCACGACATCATGATTGTCCTCGCTCGTCATTACAATGGATACAATATACGACCATTTATGTGGAATCTGAACTCTCATTATCCTTAGATCCGTTGTATCTCAACGAACAGCTGTGCAGTCTATTTATTTCGTACATGCTGTCACGAGTTCGAATTCTCCCCGCTCTGTAACTCAGTATTTCTCTGTGACACTGCCCGTACATTTTACACTCATATCAATATCCTAAGTGTCTCTCGTACGGAATTTATTTTCCTCTCTATCTCAATATTCCTCGATTCATTTATTTCTCACAGAATTATCAACTGACTTATTTATTCATTTCTGACATCGTACGACCTTTTATTATCTGACTGCAGATTCTTTCACATTTTTCTATCTCATTTTTGATCTATGCTTTAGTTCATTCTCCACAAATAATCGTAACATCTTGAAATTATTTTTACCAAAATTTGACAATCATGGTCTCGTAATATTAGCACTACATGTTCCGGCTAATGAATCGCAACTTCAAAACGCGACATTTATACGTAAAAAAAAATATTGGACCGTAATTTAAACCACACGTTCATTAACATGTACGGATTATTAGCACCGATTTACATTTCAATATTATTAATTGATCAAATTAAATTATCACGCACTTTAATTCCGAACAAAAAAAAACGACCTCCCGTCATTAAATGATTCCCAATAAACTCAACACTTGATCACATGAATTATTATTATCTTCAAAACATATTTTAAAAAAAATCTTCACAAAAAATAGTTATATTATTTATTTATTTATTATTATTATTAATTAAAAAAAATAATTCGCCTGTTACTCGGTAGTCCACTCGTAATATGTTTAACGCATAACCCCTTGTACAAACTCGATTTATTCTGGCACGAATCACTCCAGATATGATTTACTTTGAATATTATTATATTAATCGAATCTCACAAATTTAACAACTTCACTTTGAAAATATGACCATTTTAATTACAACAAAACACACTTGGTATGGCGAAGCTGGATTTTCCTTCCATGTCATTAAATGGCTCGTTAAAATGACAAAACATAAAAGCACATATCGGGTCTTATTTAACTAGCATAACCAAAATCAAATGTAAAGAAAATTATTGACTACAAAGAAATATGAATGCATGTATGACTTAACGTACTACATTATATATACAAATTTACATCTCCAACAAACTGAATACATAAAAGACCCGATTATTTACATTATTATGATTTACTACTGTCCGTGCTACAAATTTAGGATGGGGTCGTTAAGCGACCCATCTTGTTACAGAAGGTAACCAAGTATAATCAAATTATTCCCATTTTTCCCATCACGATAACATTTCCCAAATATTATTTACAGTTTAGTACTCATCTTAGTTATCGGTATTCCATTGCAGCTTTGCAGACGAGAGGCTCCATCCGGCCCCTCTCTGCGTTTTACTCCTCCATCCTTGATGGCGTAGTTTCACAAAAGATTTCCTGGCACATTATCATTTAGCACTCTTATCTTAATTTCCACAAACCTTCACCATTTACAACGTTAACACTGTATACTTTAACTTGGATACAACAAATTTCTATCCTAGACCCAAGAATTTAATATATTTACACTATTTAATCGTCGTCCAACTACCGCACAATGGACCTGGACACGTACGCCGAGGTGTCAACTATTACGCCCGTCGCGATACGCCCGATTTATACGGCATTCTTGACGTGTTCATAATATCGGTTCGATACAGCAAAGTACAGGCTACTACTTCCTTGAAAGTACTGCTCGTCACACAGTCTGTTATGCACGTACTTATGGTGATATAATTTATACTACTCTCTTGCAGTGTAATTACTTTACGTCACTGATATTCACAAATGACAAACACTGTCCTATGTTAACTATTTCCAGATTTAACATGTTGCTTGAGCGCGATCACACTTTACAAACACTGGCAGATGCTCGCGCCATTAAATGACTGTACGTCCGTAGAATTCTAAGTTAGCGGCGACCAACAGTTCAGCTCCCGATATTCAATTCACGTGTGCTGGCGACCGTCAATTCAGCTCCAACGATTCAAGACAAGTGTGCTGGCGAGGATCCCTTGCCCCGTATATATGGATGAAGCCTTTTTCCCGCGGATTCGTTGACGTCATGCCCCTTTGGGAGGGGGTGGATTTTTAATATCGGTACTTGCATTCCGAATTGGAAGTTAAAATTTACATCAAATTAATCCACTCCGTTAGCATATCTGCTGGATAAAATATGAACTCCTGGTGATCACAGATTTAGGAGATATGGGTGGATTTAGCTCCTCACATTTCGCGCCTTCGTAAGCGTCCCTGACAACGTGGTCTTCTTTCAGCCAATGAGATTCAAGCTGTCTGGTTTCCAAGAAATCCAGCCTTCAATTTAATTAATTTGCCATTAAGTATTGATTATTTTTCCATGCGTGACATCTAATAAATTCATTACATTCATCCGCGTACTCATAATAATTTATTACTGATTACTTTTGTAGTTACGAAAATATCTCATCCATCATTCCTTAAGATGGTATTCCTGAGTCTCCCATCAAATTTTTACTATTGGCCGGCAAGCGGTCACGTGATTTAAATCTCCACCTGCTCGAACTTAGGCTAGCGAACGTACACGTAGCCGCTGTAATTTTCCATGAGGTCATGGAATTTCCGTCCTACCAAAAATATCCCAAGGTATTACTCATGTTGTGAGTTTCCTTTGTATGACTCTCCCCCTTCCTCTTTCTGACCAAGACTTATTTGTGGACTCTGTATTTCCTTGTACGCCAACTAATGATACTCCCTGCTGTGAAGTAGCTAAAAGTTGTCGTGTTGAGCTAATCCGTCAGGCTCCAGTCTGTCGTCCTTCCTTCGCTCTGATTTCGACATTACCTAAACGAAACATTTTCAAATACACTCCTCTGTATTCCAATAAATGTACCATATTATTTTACCGATCAAATCATGACTGACTATGGGCCTAAGTCACTCGGGTTCAGTACAGACAAACTCTTATTTTATATATATATATATATATTGATACGACCACTAATAATATAAATAACTTATTTGAGAATTACATTCCAGGCCTTCCCCTAAACTACCATTTCACTCAGCGTGAATAAAATAATTCATAGCCGAGCTTGTAGTAGTACATCACCCGTCATTACATACCGATTTTCATTAAATTCTCTTCAGCCGTTTTCTATTGATGCGTGTACAATCATTCATACAGGCAGACAGACAGACAGACAGACAGGCAGGCAGGCAGACAGACAGACAGACAGACAGACAGACAGATAGACAGACAGACAGACAGACAGACAGACAGACAGACAGACAGACAGACAGACAGACATTACGGAAAATAAAAAATGCATTTCCTTGTTACTGTGGACATGACAGATACAGAAATACCATTCATTTCAAATTCTGAGCAATGTACAGGCAAAACACTTATTTTATATATAGACTAGCTGATGTACCCGTGCTTCGCTACGGGATTCTCAGAAAGACTGACTTTGTGGTTTTCTTAACTGAAATCAACATAGGTCATTACAAAAACGTAAGTATCAATGTAGCGATTAAAAGCAATGCTATCATATAAAATACTCGATCAAATGGAAAGCCGCACGTTTTATTACTTTTAACGAACAGTGCTGCGGTTAGATTGCGGTGCCAATCTAATAGCCCAAAGTTCCAGAGCTGAGATGACCAGGCCGCAGATTGCCATGAACACTCATCTGCCATTATTCCGCTAAATATGTACACTGTTCATTCCAATCAGTGCCTCAGAGTAGGGATTGAATAGCCCGAATGCTATGATGATCCAGTGTGTTACGTACCAGTAGTATCAGAAAATTTATAAACCAGGGGAATGGCATGCTAAAGAAGAAAGTTATCTAACTCCCTAGCTACTTCCCATCAATATTCAGGCAGGTTGTTACACTCTGTACGACTGGGCAAGTTGACTGTGTGGTTAGCGGTGCGCAGCTGTGAGCTTGCATCCGAGAGATAGTGGATTTGAACCCCATTGTCGGCAGCGCTGAAGATGGTATTCCGTGGTTTCCTACTTTCACACCAATCAAATGCTGGACCTGTACATTAATTAAGGCCTAAGGCACTCCTAGCCCTTTCCTATCCCATCGTCGCCATAAAAGCTATCTATGTCGGTGCGACGTAAATCAAATAAAAAATACTCTGTACGCAGCAGTAGTCCTATCTACTGGAGATGAGGGGCAACAGAAGACAAAGCAAAAGCACATCACGACGAACAATGGTCAATGTAATGTTATTGTTGATCAATGTTAGGAGCTTTCTATATTGTAAGCCTTCACATTTAGTTTTCTTTCGACTCTGTGATTTGTAAAATATTTTATACCGTAAAATGTAGTTTCTTATTCTCCGACTTACATAGCGATTTCCATTAAATACTGTTTACCTATTTTCTCGTTATGGCGCTGATATGGACTTAGTAACAAAAATCCAAATTCCTGAACATGTTTGTGATCAAAGCCAGTACGGTAACAATGTATAAGACATGAATAATAGGAAATTTAATACTATATAACCTTAGTTATGTAGCATTCATCGATTACACCTCTAATAAGAAATATTTGAGAATTACATTTTAGGCCTTCCCCTAGACTACCATTTTTCTCAGCGTGAATACAATTATTGATAGCCTAGATTGTAACAACTTATTCCCCAACTTTGCATACCCATTTTCTTTAAAATACGACCATTAATAACATAAATAGTTGAGAATTCAATTTTAGGCCTTCCCCTAAACTACCATTTCACTCAGCGTGAGTAAAATGATTTATAGCCTAGATTGTAGAGGCTCATCTCCCGACTTCACATACCGATTTTCATTAGACCACTAATAACATAAATAGTTGAGAATTCAATTTTGGGCCTTCCCCTAAACTACCATTTCACTCAGCGTGAGTAAAATGATCTATAGCCTAGATTGTAGAGGCTCATCCCCCGACTTCACATACCGATTTTCATTAGACCACTAATAACATAAATAGTTGAGAATTCAATTTTAGGCCTTCCCCTAAACTACCATTTCACTCAGCGTGAGTAAAATGATCTATAGCCTAGATTGTAGAGGCTCATCCCCCGACTTCACATACCGATTTTCATTAAATTCTCTTAAACCGTTTTCTCGTGATGCGTGTACATACATACATACATACAGACAGACAGAAATTACGGAAAAGTAAAAAGTGCATTTTCTTGTTACTATGGACATGACCGATACAGAAATACTATTATTTTCAAATTCTGAGCAATGTACAGACAAAACTCTTATTTTATATATATAGATTACATTTCAGGCCTTCCCCTAAACTACCATTTCACTCAGTGTGAATAACATTTTTGACAGCCTAAATTATAGCGACCTATTCCTCGACTTTGCATACCAATTTTCGTGAAGATACGACCACTAATAAATGAAATGGCGTATGGCTTTTAGTGCCGGGAGTGTCCGAAGACATGTTCGGCTCGCCAGGTGCAGGTCTTTCTATGCGACACCCGTAGGTGACCTGCGCGTCGTGATGAGGATGAAATGATGATGAAGACAGCACATACACCCAGCCCTCGTGCCATTGGAATTAACCAATTAAGGTTAAAATCCCCGACCCGGCCGGGAATCGAACCCGCGACCCTCTGAACCGAAGGCCAGTACGCTGACCGTTCAGCCAACGAGTCGGACACCACTAATAAAATAAATATTTGACAATGAAATTTTAGGCCTTCCCCTAAACTACCATTTTTCTCAGCGTGTATAGCCTATATTGTAGCGACTTATTTCCCATTTTTGTCCAGCGATTTTCATTAAGACACGATCACTAATAACATAAATATTTGAGAATTAAATTTCAGGCCTTCCCCTAAACTACCATTTCACTTAGCGTGATTAAAATAATTTATAGCCTAGATTGTAGCGGATCATCACCCGACTTTACATTCCGATTTTCATCAAATTCTCTTCAGCCGTTTTCTCGTGATGCGTGTACATACATACATACATACATACATACATACAGTACAGTACAGACAGACAGACAGACAGACAGACAGACAGACAGAAATTACGGAAAAGTAAAAAATGCATTTTCTTGTTACTGTGGACATGACCGATACAGAAATACCATTCTTTTCAAATTCTGAGCAATGTACAGACAAAACTCTTATTTTATATATATAGATGTTCAAACGCCGGCCCCGTGGTGTAGGGGTAGCGTGCCTGCCTCTCACCCGGAGGCCCCGGGTTCGATTCCCGGCCAGGTCAGGGATTTTTACCTGGACCTGAGGGCTGGTTCGAGGTCCACTCAGCCTAAGTGATTAGAATTGAGGAGCTATCTGACGGTGAGATAGCGGCCCCGGTCTAGAAAGCCAAGAATAACGACCGAGAGGATTCGTCGTGCTGACCACACGACACCTCGTAATCTGCAGGCCTCCGGGCTGAGCAGCGGTCGCTTGGTAGGCCAAGGCTCTTCAAGGGCTGTAGTGCCATGGGGTTTGGTTTGGTTTTTTTAGATGTTCAAAATGTTGCCTCTCAGCTGTCAAACACGCCTGACACCTCGTAAATAGGTTTGCAGACACTCGGCGAATCTCAGCCCGTGTGATGTTCGAAATAACGTGTGTAGTGTTCTCTTGTAGTTCTTCTCTTGTGTGAGGGTTGTTCACATACACTTTTCCCTTCAGCATCCTCCTCAGGTAATAATAACAGGGATTTAAATCAGGAGATCTAGGGGGATAATTAGCCACACGATCTTCGAAAACTTCCCATATTACCTCCATAGACCGATTAACAGTGTGTGCCGTCGCATTATCTTGCATTAAGTAATCATTACTCCTTTCTTCTTCCGTCAGCTCTTGAAAGAATGGTCTGAGAATGAGGTCTATATATCGATCAGCATTTGTTGTTTCACGGAAAAATATAGGCCCTATAATTCTGCGAGCACTTACTGCGCACCAAACTCCTATCTTTACATCATGAGGTGGACGGACATGTTGCTGGTGGGGATTTTCTGCACACCAGTAGCGATTGTTTTGACTATTTACATAGCCACTCAAGTGTATCCATGCTTCATCACTGTAAAATAAAGTTCTGGGTCAACATACCCATCGTGAATTGACTGAAGCAACCAGTTACAATACCGAACCCTAGCGAAACTGTCAGGTCCTCTTAAATATTGGACAGGGGTGGGTTTGTACGGTTTTGCTTTTAACAGTTTTGTTGCTTTGTGGGCAGAACATAATGACACATTACGGCGAGACGCGACAGGGATTTTGTTGGAGTTCTTTCCAAGATAGCTCCTATTTCGTCAAGTTTTTCCTCTGTTGAAACGGTTCGTCTCCTGCGTGATTTCTTGTTAAGAATGGACCCGGTGGTGGGGAACTTCTTTACTAATTTACGTATCGTACTCCCGTGTGGAGGGAGGATGCTAGGAAAGTTGCGAATGAATCGAAAGCGGCACTCTGTGTAAGAAGAATGCTTCGCAGAGCACAACACAATGAATACACGCTGTTCTACTGTATACACCACTCGTTAAACACAGGATTACTTTAGTATTCCTACAGAAACTATGCTATTTTAAAGCGAACACATCGAACTCGCTACCAATACCACAGATGTTAAACTTAACTATTGCTGTGAAGCAATGGTTATCTCTACCGTACTGCATTAGATCATCTTAGGGCCGATTCTACCATCTGCTGGTAAAGTGGCTGGCAGCTGCCCGGGAGGTAAACTACCTGGAGGTGTAAATCGGTCATGAAGCAATATCTCCCTCGGCAAATGAGTCACCCGGCCGCGCTATCGCCTTCCGTGCATGTTTCCCTGACACACGGAGCGAGCTAAGAAAAGACCCTGTAGGCAACGACTGAAGTAAGGCAAGTTGGTTATTTTATACAGCAATCTTGTGATTATAGAGTACGAAACAGCTAGTTATATGAGAAATCATGACCATTGGGATATGATTTCCTGGTATAAATACCTCATGCCTGTCGACCAACATACAAACCATGTTTGCTGTCACACCATTTTGTATACGGTACCTGAAGTGTGAAATCGTCTCAATACATTGCTAGAATTATGGGGGATTCAGAAATCACAAAAGGATGTACAGTATGTACAACACTTAACAAGGATGGAATGTTTCACAAATTTAGCAGGACATCTTACCAGATTTCCAATACCCGGTCAGAGCGAAATGCAGCCCTATCCTCCTTTGCTTCCTGGATACTTTCTAGTATTTGAATATATTTTATCTTCTAGCAGTGTTCAAGTGAGATATTCCTACAATGAATTTATGTTATCATTGTGCAGGATTTTGAATAATTTATTGTTCTGATTTCAGCCGCTCATTTTTTTCTGATAAACAAAGGACATTGGTCTAATAAAAACTATGACGGCTGTCTCACCTTTGGTGTTGTCCGCCTCCGTAGCGTAACGGTTAGCACTATTAGCTGCCATCTTCGGAGGTCCGGGTTCGATTCCTGGTCCTGTCAGAGATTTGAGAATGACAGAAGGGCTGGTATGTGGTTCAAATGTTACATGTAACTTACCGGGTGTGTCTGAAAAGAGCTGCGCCATCTCGGGACGAGGACATGAGTTTACTTTACTTCATCGAGCAGACAGCATATGGTTAACCAGAGACAGTAAATAAGACTTTTGGGTCGATGACCTAGATGTTAGGCCCCTTTAAACAACAATAATAAAATATCTACTGAAACGTGGCGGGAAGGATTCAGTTAGGTGGAAATGCTGTAAGCAGTCTGGCCTATGCCGACGATTTGGTCTTAATGGCAGTCTGTGCTGAAAGCTTGCAATCATGGAACATGAAAATAGATGCAGTGAGTGTGATATAAAAATTAGTATTTTAAGAATTAAAGTGGCGTCAGTTTAGAATATAAAACTGGAACAGGTAGATCATTTAAACTATTTGGGATGTGAGTTCTTTCAGGATGGGATTATAGTAAGTGAGATTTAATCAAGGTGCAGCAAAGCTAATGCAGTGACCTCGCAGTTGTGATCAACAATATTCTGTAAGAAAGAAATCCTCCCAGATGGAACTATCTTTACATCGATCTGTTTTCAGACCAACTTTACTGTACGGGAATGAAAGATGGGTATAATCAGGATATCGTGTACACAATTAGAGCTGACAGACATGAACCTAGGGAGAATGATCGCTAGCACAAAAAAGTGGAAACACGGGAAGGGGGGTACTCGAATTGACGACATAAAGGCTAAGTTAGAAATTAACTCGATGGATGAAGTGGTACGCATAAACCGGCTTCAGTGATGGGGTCATCTAAGACTAATGGAAGATGATAGGTCATCTAGGGAATAATTGACTCGTTCATAGAGGGTAAGAGAAGAAGAGGGAGACCAAGTCGACGATAGTTAGACTCAGATTCTAATGATTTAAAGATAAGAGGTGCAGAACTGAACGAGGCCACAGAGCTAGTTATAAATATGAGATTGTGGAGGCGTTTAGTAAATTCACAGAGGTTTGCAGACCGAACGCTGAAAGGCAAAACTTTATTTCTTTTTTACTGTTTGCTTTACGTCACACTGTCACAGGTAGGTCTTATGGCCACGATGAGAGAGGAAAGGCCTAGGAGTGGGAAGGAAACGATCGTGGCCTTTATTAAGGTACAACCCCAACATTTGTTAGGTGTGAAAATGGGAAACCACGGAAAACCATCTTCTGGGTTGTCGATAGTGGGGTTCGGACCCACTATCTCCCGAATGCAAGCTCACAGCTGCGCGCACTTAACCACACGGCCAACTCGCTCGGTAAGGTACAACATTCTATAATGAATATGTATGTATGTATGTATGTATGTAGGTAGGTAGGTAGGTAGGTATAATACGGTCAAAACTAAGAGGTCTATTTATGCAATATTTTTTGAAGCCTATATTTTAAAATTTTTCCTCACCTCCCGACAGATTTCTCTCTTTTTATGTGATAAACACCCTAAATATGTGTTTAATACATTAGTGGTAGCTCTTGACCATAGGCATTAATAATAATAATAATAATAATAATAATAATAATAATAATACGAAGAAGAACTATCACACTTGTCTTAAATGAGTTAATCATAATTGGAGCTTTCCGGAGTTAATATCCGCAAGCGATCATCACTATTGTCAGCCGTCTTTAATGAAGGAGTCCAGGTTGTGACGTCATTCATATCACTAACAAGTAAGTAGGCAAACAGGTTGGAAGAAAGGTGAAGGTACTGAATGAGGCTACATAGTCTAATGTGGACAAGAGGTTGCTTTAATAAATAAGACAAAACACACGTAAATATCACAAGTTAATACAATGGTATGATACTGAACATCACTTACTCTACACAAATCTGAAAACATTACTTACTTATTCTCTTATACAGTATATTAGTATTTTCCACAAGTTGCTTTGGTAGCTCTCACAAATTCTCATATCTATGTTCATATCGAACATTCGTTTGATACGACCGTGACTTACCGCGAATTTGGACGTATTTTAAATATCACCATTAGTTATCTACTTTTATGTTCTATGTCATGAAAATCAAGGAATCATCGATACAAAAGTACAACGAATTATTTATTTAAAATATATAACGAACTACCTCATGAAATAAAATATATTTCAACAATTAATTTTAATTTAATTTAAGGAAATTATTGTTTCAGTCCTACCTGGTCTAAAAATATATCTGTAAATTAGTAAGCTAAACATGTAACAATTATTTTTGTTTTATTTAGGATACAATTTAGTGTCTTTCAATTTTATTATAGTTTTTGTTTGTATTATTATAGTAGTTTCTATTGTAACTAACAAATATCACACCTTGAATATGTCAGAATTTTTTTACATTTTGAATGGTAATCATATGTCTAATGTATATATCCTTTTAAAGTGAGTTTTGCTCGTTAGGGCCTTTCATGAATAAATAAATAAATAAATAAATAAATAAATAAATAAATAAATAAATAAATAAATAAATAAATAAATAAATAAATAAATAAATAAATAATAATAATAATAATAATAATAATAATAATAATAATAATAATAATAATAATAATAATAATAATAATAATATCCTCAATTTTAAAACATACTATTCTTTTCATGGTGACAGAGTCTACGATTTCGATTAGAGAATATTCCGTTTTACGCCATATACGAACATGGACGCGGCTTTTTTTTGCGGCTAGCATTTCACCTCCTTAATCAGCATTTGTAGAGTATAATATATAACATTTATGCAGGGAGATGAGGAATGAGCGAACGAGATACTATCGGCCATGGTCTTCCAAAGTGGAAGTATTCTTAAGGATTAAATGAATACAGGAATCGAAGATTATCATCAATAGTAAGACAGTTCCTAAGGTTAACCGATTTATAAGCACTAACGAGCTCAATGTATATAACATTTTAGAGACTTATGCAGAGCATACTGGGGCATAATAATTCACCATGTGACTAGAAAGTCAAATTTCGATGATTTAATCCAGACCGTTCCAGTATTTGGTGACTATCCTGATCTCTTCCTGTCATTTCCCACATCCTAATCTAGGCAAATCAAGGGATATGTGTATATATTTAACATCCCGTAATAATAATAATAATAATAATAATAATAATAACAATAATAATAATGTTAATGATAATCAGTTAAAACTGTTACCAATCACAAGTTTTATTAATTTGTATTCAACAACGAGTTTTATACTCTATCGTCAGATGATGAAATGGTGACATTTAATTGTTGCTCATTTTGATACTCTATTGCTTTCAAAGAATATTACATTATTTCATTGAAGAGTAGGGGCTATGTGCATTACGAATTTATTACAACTATGTTGGGTCAACTATAGATGTGTTTTGTCTCAGAAATATACAGTTCCTGCTAAAGTTTAATATTGTTTTTAAATATTAATTTTCAGTTTTGTCATTGAGCATGTGTTGAGAATCTATTACATCTTGTTGTAAATTTCTTGAGTCTCTAAAAGTTCAGTTTTATCCCTTTTGGACGTGTGTGTAAAACGGTGAGAGAATTTTGTGTTTTTGTATTAATTAATGTCCTCTGCCATGTAGATCTACAGCAACTGATGAATTTTCATGCTTATGTAGCCTATGTGCCGTCAGATGTTCTTGAAATCTGTTGTCAAATTATCTGCCAGTTTGTCCAATGTAAAAACATTCACAGTCTGTTCGAATTTATCTGGTCTATTGACTGATTGTGGTACAATCTGGGCCAGGTTGTTTATGGTTAAGAAGCTAATGAGTATATATGCATACACCATATGAACCAACCATCCCATTCTATCAACAAGAATGCCAGTTGGCTGATATCGAAGTCATCGGATTAATGATTGGCACTAGAGGAACCATCCGTCTCTTTTTCGTTAAGTTCTGCAAATCTTTTAACCTCGATCAGACATTAATAAGAGAAGTTTCAGTCACCGCCTTGAAATATTCGATCCAAATCCCGAAGAACCGTATCACCCAAACTCTTTAATGCAACATGTCAGATGTGCTGACCAACCATTATGTAATCGAGTCACAATTGCTTTCAAAGTTTATCTTGTTTTACTGTATGCTTTGTCCTCAGGGGCAATCTCCAGTTGAAGAAAGTCGAAATAAATAAAAATTTCATCTTGAGGGCTCTGGCTTCTGCATGAGATTCTACCACACTCAATCAATACTTCAGATAAATTCAAAAAGACTGGTGTATATAGAATCACGTGTGAAAACTGTGAATGTTTTTGCACTGGGCAAACTGGAAGAGGACTTGACATCAGATTTCAAGAACACCTGCCTGCACTTCGTCTATATCAGCAGTTGCTGCACATCGGCATGATACAGGTCATAAAAGTGACAGAGAGAGGATAGAGCAGTCACATCCGGAACACACCGTGACAGTTTCAAACTATACGGCTTTTGATTTTCACTCAGTGTGGCAGTCGTGTGGCCAGATGTGATGTGAGATTTACTGGAGACAATAGGAAACTTGTCTTCATCATACAATAGCAACACAGAAAATGGTAGGCATTTAGCAGATTTACACAATCTCGGTTTTAATATTTCTGTATAACCAAGAATACTTCTCGGGACGAGTCGGTGGGTCCCTGGCAAGAATAATGGAAATATCTCTCCTCTGTTTTCTGTCAAGTATCGCTTCGCATAATTTTTCTATGCTTTTTTCTTTCCTAAACATCCGTTTGTGGTATGGAAACGCCACCAAATTGAATTATCTTTCCACTTTTATGAGTTCGTTTGCTAATTACAATTTGAAAAAAGTGGCGTGGCGTTTGTGAGTTTTGCAGTTGGACCCCTCATTTGATTGTTACGGAAATTCTCAGCTAGAGAGGTAGTGTTTATCTTCCCTACAGTTTCAACTAGTGGTATCGCTGCACGTACAATTCGCAATGAGTTTTAAGAAAAATAGTTGAATAGTAAACGTATTACCAATAGAATGGAGCGAATGTAATAATATTAATAAACAAGTGAGCCAGATCCATAGCAGTCTTCAAATTAAACGAACAAAATACATTCAGTAAGGTATATGAAGAGTCACTCAAAAGAAGAATGACGGAATGGTTTTGTAGAAGTTCCTCCCAGGTTCACACAACACTGCATTCATTCCTTATTTTTGAGCGACTGTACATTTTTCTTTCCTATATATTTATTTAACAATTGGATTTCTTATCAGGACACGTGTTTTGTTTCTAAGCACATAATTTCAATGCACCTTAACTGTGTATGTTGGGTATTCAGCCCGAAGGCTGGTTTGATTCTCCACAGCTCCGCTAACAGCTGTTATAAATAGCCAAGGCGTCGCTGAAGAGGCGTACTAGGTAAATGAGGAGTAAGGCAGTTTCCTGTTGCTTTCCTCACTGAGCCAGAGATTGCTATTACATATCAGTCTACCAAGGACACAGAAATGCATGCACCAACCGACCCTATGAGTGATATTTTCACACCATTCATAACAGGGACTGGCTGTATAAGGAATGGTATTACTAGCATCACTCATACCTCAGTCGCTTTCATATTGTCAAAGCCAAGGATGAGACTGAGACAGGTGAATGAAAGTAACAGATTTATTCTAGCCCAAACCAGAAGATATAGTGCATTGTAAACACTACACCTCGCCAACTGATAAGAAACGAGATTACTTCAATGGGTTTCCTTTATTGCCAAATACTGTCTCCTTACTTCCTTAATATTTCGGAAATTTATCTGAACACATTCTCTAGGTTTGATGCCGAAATAAGTTTGGACTAAGTCTATGAAAATTCTGGGTCATCCCACTGGGTGAAAAATGCTTATTCCCTTCATGCTGTTTTGCTTCTGGCCCCATTTTCGAATCCCCGAGCTCTACAATCTCGTGAAATTTCGGGAATTTCGATTTTTAACGGGATCTTGGATGTATAAGGTTCTCTGATAGCAAGTTTCTAGAGTTCCTATAACTGCCTCATTAATTCATGTCTATTTTCATTATTATAATTACTGGTAATACATAATTCCACGTCGATTTCCTTTTAGTATAATGTCCTGTTCTGTAATTCCCGTATGTTCGAGAACACCCGTAGTTTTATTGTCTGTGGGTTGTTTCACGACATACGCTGAAGAAATCTTTATCATACTGGTTTAACAATAAGTCTACGTCATTTGATTAGAAAGGCTAGCTGCTGGCCTCTTATGGACTATCAATTTTCGTGTCATAAGATTTTTCATATATAACCAAACTGATATAAACAAATCTCTCGTTCTCATTATCTTGAAGACTCCCTGGTTTTGAGTTCAGTGATTGTGGAAAATACTAACACTCATCAGATTCTTACAAACATACATTACCTACTTAAATTCAAACATGAGCTTAAATTATGACAAGTAAGACTAAACAGAACATACAGTACCTTAAATAATAGTGTGTAATATTTTGAGCGATTTCTTCCTGCACCAAGAAGTACGATGAAATAAAAAATAGGTTTACATTATACTTAGATAATTGATAATGTTATACTCAATTTCTCAGCGTTAATCAGATTAATTCGTGTTTCACATTACATTTGAGCACCTTTCAGTGGTTAAATATCTGTTTTGTATTTCGTAATCAAACATTTGAAATCATCCGTTCTCAATTTTTCGTACCACCGTACTAAATCAGTCTTATTCTTACGGTCATGGTGATTTGACTACCAGTATGAGGATTACTTATTTGCATTTTATGGTATAAAATACACGATGTTGATTCAAGTCTGTTTCCACTTTTAAGAACTATAATTAAACGTAATGAGATACAGGCCTATACGATTTAAAAAATGAATTCTGAAATCATTAGATACTCGTAGATGCTTTAGCGATAATCTCAATCGTTGGTTTGATCATGTTTAGGATCTCGTTATCACAGTGCCGAATGATGATGGTGGTGATTTTTTATAAACAATAAAAAACAACAAGATTACAAACCCTGCTCTAGACAACTGATGACAGAGATGTGGGGAACTTCTTCCATTTAACTCAAGGAAGGTTTGAGATATTTGAATTAAAATAAATTTGATTAAATTTAATTTCTGCCCATATTAATGGCGAAAACAATTCGTATTTCTTTCTTTATTAATCTGCTTACCCTCCAGGGTTGGTTTTTTCCTCGGACTCAGTGAAGGATCCCACCTCTACAGCCTCAAGGGCAGTGTTCTGGAGCGTGAGACTTTGGGTCGGGGGATACAACTGGAGAAGGAGGACCGGTACCTCGCCCAGGCGGCCTCATTTGCTACGCTGAGCAGGGGCTTTGTGGCGAATGGGAAGATTGGAAGGGATAGACAAGGAAGCGACGGGAATAGGACCCGGGCTCCGGGGGTGGCAGCTAATCACAATAACCACTACACCACAGAGGCGGACATAATTCATACCATGTATATGCATAAGTCTTTTCTGGTTTCACTAAGAGATGGCGCCAGCGAACAGTACGCAGCGTACGAATTTGACACATACGTCAGTTTGTTCGTCTGACATTAACCTACCAACTCACACAAGTTGAGTCCGTCAAACGCTAGCGTCTGTGTTGTATCGTTCAGTGATTATGTTGATGTTTGGCCTGAAAAGGTACATTTGCGGCACGCATTGCTTTTCTTATTTAGTGAAAATAAAAAGGCTGTGGAAAGTCATCGTTTGCTGGTATAAACATATGGTAAACACGCTCCATCGCTTAGAACACGTGAGACATGGTTTTGACAACATAAACATGGTGATTTCAATGTGAAAGAGAGTGCGCGTTCCGGTAGACCACAAAAGTGCGAAGACGAACAATTGCGGCGAAACCATTAATGCACAACGCTACGTATTGCCAACAAATGATTAATTTAAATCACGCATTGATCGAAAGACGGCTGGAATGGGCCGAAGACATGGCAAAGTGATTTTTTTTTACACGATAATGCGCCGTCTCACACAGCAAAACCAGTGAAAGACACCTTGAAATCGCTTTGATGGGACATCCTTCCGCACCCGCCGTACTCACCCGACCTGACGCCATAATGACTATCACCTCTTCGCATCAATGGGGCACGTGCTCCCAGAGCAGCACTTCAGCAATTTCGACGAATGGTTTGCCGCAAAAGACAAGCAGTTTTTCTGGTGTGGTATATATAACTTACCTGAAAGATGGGCGAAGTGTGTAGAAGCCGATGGCCAATATTTTGAATGAACAAAAAATGAATTTCCTTTGAAAATTATGTGTTTACTTTACCACAAAACCGGCAAAAACTTATGCGTACACCTGGTATTAATTTAAAAAATTTAGACGTACTTTGAAGATCTCTGGATAAATATTAATATTAAAAGACAAAGACCAGCCAATATTGTTTGAGAATCGTGCTATATATTTAATATACACGAGTTCGAATGGTGAAATTTTGGTATGAAAATTCTTTACCTTACGCTCTACTAATTGCCAATAAATGCTGACCTAGGAGGGCAGGAGTATATCCCCTGTATGTATAATGAAAGACGATTGTCACTGCCAAATGTGAACATTGATGTTCCTTTGGAAGGAAGGTTCACCTGTTGTGGAGATCCATGGAAATGGCCCCACAATATCCTGCTGCTCCATGCTAATGTCAAGATTTACACTAAGTATCCCGTCTTTGCAGTCTTTGACTCTTGGTCTACATCAAGCAACACATTCTCCGGGTCTGGCTCCGTCCGATTAGGTTTCCTGTAGCAGTGTGAAATTCTCTCTCTGTTGATGAAATAAAATTCAGTATCTAACGACCTTCAAACTGTCTTCGGATATCCCAAGAGAACTGTTTGTTTGCTGAGGTAGAGTAAATTAGTGTCATCGCCTCGAGGTGGTGCAGCTCTTTTCACGTACACCCCCAATGGAGGTGAGCTGCATGCACCAGTTTAAGCACGTACCAGCCCTCCTGCCATTCAGAAATTTCTGGCAGTACCGGGAATTGAACCCGGACCCCCGAGGACGGCCACTATAGTGCTGGGTAGTACCGAACTGTTCCGACAGTCGAAACATTCCAAAGTTGTTTTTCTTCCATGGCGAAAGGTCGCGGTCGAACTGGTCCGACGGGTAGTTGGCAGGTAGAGGAAGGAATTTCCGAACTGGTTACTAACCTAACCCGCCACTCCTCAACAACTGCCCCAATTCATTAGACTCAGCGTCAGTTCTCAGTGCAGTGTAGCACTAGCAGCAGTGTACAATGGTTTCCATGTTAAGTGACAGGGACTTGAAGTTAGTCGTTTCTGAGGGATTTAAATATTAAAAAGGTGACAAGACACAATCGGGTCAGAAGTGCCTAACCTAAACCAACCCAGCCTAACCTAAAGACCACTACATATATTTACTATATTGTCCTGTGTAATGTTATAGGGACAGATGGTATAATAAATGAGAAATCGATAATGCTTCTTCTTTCCTAGGAATAAGAAAAAGGTATTAGACAAGGTCGAAAGACCGCTACATATATTTACTATATAATCCTGTGTATTTCATTGCAACAGTTAGTATAATATATGATTGGGCGATGAGACTTTTTCCATCCTTGGTTTTGATATTATAGCATCGGACCAATTCGACCCCACCTTTGCTGAGTATCGGACCAGTTCGACTCCACTAATTGGTTGATCTATAAATTCTTATAACCATCGGACCAATTCGACAACACCCAATAGTGCTTACTGTTGCGCTACGAAGGCGGACGTTTGCTGAGGTAATTACCACGCTTTTATGTCTCCGGCAATTGTGTGTAGCGTAGTATTGGAATATATAGGGGATAAGACATAATCTCTGTTAGATTTATGATCATTCTCCTTATGCAGGTAAGTCTCAACCAATACTGACTCTTGTAAAAATCAAAATACCAGTAACACCCATACCGACTTGAGCCATTAAAATCTACAAGACAAGCGTTCTTAGGCAGAGTTTAAGTGTCGAAGATGGCCGGATATTTTCCTGTTCTTCATTTTCCACATAATCTGGAAGGTTCTCTTTGTGGCAGATTGATTATTACTAAGCATGGTAGCTTAACTGACTAATCGTCCCTCTGTCATACTGTATCTGTCCCATTTGGCACATTCCTTTACCTACTAATGCGGTCTTTTCAGTTGTTGTGGATTCTATATTATAGCTTTAGTATTTAAATCCTATGGAAGGTAAGGACATTGTTAATGGTAGTTCTTGTAAAAACCAACGGTAAAAATTAGTATCTCTGAGGCCTGGAACGGCTGTGAACCACTTACCAAATAGACTATTAATAAAGCATTTTACTCTGTTTTTAATGAACTTCTGGAAGGATATAACACTCCTGAAAGGAATCTTTGGATCATAATTATACATTGTTTACAACGTGCAGTATGTAGGCCTATCCCACATTTTCCCATAATTTCACTGGTAGTCAAATCACCAATATACCACTTAGAAAACAAATAACACAATTAGAACTATTCTTATATATACAAGTGACAGAATAAATACATTACCATTCTTTACAATACTTCTCCACAAAATGTTACGATACATTTTCCATCCATGTAATATCTGAGTGCAGTTTACCAAGAATACAATTTCCACTGAAATTATCAGTTCGAATCCGCCTTCATGAACTTACCCTAATTTTCGACTTCACCGTTAAATATTACCGCTGTTCTGAGTATATTGGAAGATAAGTGGTACATATAGGATATTGTGCACTTATGTGATGTTCATACAAAATTTATATATTCTAGTAGTGAATGTGAATGAGCAAGATAAATTATTTAATAAGTTTATGCCATATTACAGGAGTACCGAGCATTTATTTCAAGTCAATATGATGAAAATATAACTCATCTTTGGAACAGTGCTTCCTCATGCAAGGTGAGTAGACAGCTCATAATGTCTCCACATAGACGTATATGACTGACGAGTACGTAAAAATTGTCGTGTTAAATAATAATTTATAAGTATGTCTTTATCGGCTAAAACGTTTATTCTATGTAGTTGATGTAGATGACCATAATAGGCCAGTTTAAGCAGCCGTAACAACAATATCCACTACTCTGCACAGAGCTGGTCGTTTCGAAGCTTTAAGGAAACTTGAAAGCCGTGGTTATCGGCCTAATCTGCTATTCCAGCGGTTTGTATTCTGGCAATTGACAAGCAGAGGGGTTCAGAGAAGAATGTCACTATGGTGGATATGGACCAAGAACGTAGGCTCCTCCTTTCCTCGATATAATCATATAATACGAGGAGAGTATGCTAACTAAATTAAGTTATTGTGAGCAATACGTAATTTTTTTCCTGGTAAATGGAAAATAATATAATAAAGTAGATCAATGAAATCTACCTACTCAGTATTGTTTGAATAGTTTCAAAACATTCCGAAGTTCACAAGAAAGGAATAATAATATCAGTAATATATTTTCACTTTCATCTTAATTTATTTTTATAAGGAATCTAATTTACTTGTCTCTATTAGGACTGCCATATTAAATGCCATTCTTTGCAAATTTAACATCACTGGACATTTTGGTCAGAGATTCTGAAGCATACGTTTGCTTATTTCTTGTGTTACGTAGGTTATGTCACTTCGTTTTTGGAGGAATATAATAATGGTATTATTAATACCAATCACCACTATAATTCAGACTACTATTATTCTAACATTTTTGGAACAATGTTGTCAAGAAATGGAAGTACAAGCACAATTAACTGTTTCTATACTTTTGTCTTCTCGATCAACACAACACTTATGTATTGCTCTTTTTTAAACATAAAACACAAATACTTAATACTACTTCATCTTTTAGCTTTGTTTACATTTTGGAATACATTTTTAATAAACTTTCTTTCTATACCTCCTACCATTGTTTTTCGGTTAATTCTAGTCATTCTCATTATGTGAAATTACACAAAATGACGTTCTTACTTCAGACTTTGCAGACTTTTGAGTTTATGCCATGTGAAATGAGGCAAACTACGGTTACGTTTCTGTATTGTTAGCCGAACCTTTGTTTCTTCTGAGGAGTTAAAGCTGTATCGTTAACAGAATTGGCAATAATTTTCACTTTTCATACATCATAAGCAAAGCAAAGTCACCTCCGTACAGGCCACGAAGGCCCTTGGAGGAGTGGAAGGTAAAGGCTTCCACCATTGTTAACTTCGGCACTTGATGGGGTAGAGTGGTTAGCTCTACGCCCGGCCGCCTTTTCCTCCAGGAATTACCCTGGTACTCATTTTGGTGTAGGCTGAGAGAACCTCCGGAAGTGGAAATCTCGTTTCTTAAATTTTACGACTTCCTGACGGGGATTCGAACCCACGTCCTTCTGGGCGAACCGAGCACGCCTTTACCACTTCGGCCAGGCAGCCCCTCTCCTACATCATAAACCCT
Source organism: Anabrus simplex (assembly GCF_040414725.1). Taxonomy (NCBI): domain Eukaryota; kingdom Metazoa; phylum Arthropoda; class Insecta; order Orthoptera; family Tettigoniidae; genus Anabrus; species Anabrus simplex. The sequence continues at coordinate 808,041,074 of NC_090265.1, read as the reverse complement.
AGGTAATTATGTTTAGTATTGTGTGACGTGGTAAATTAAATAGGCCTAATTACTTATTTCACTTACAAATTACGAGTGGAGTGCCTTCGTAAAATACAAACATTGTCGTTTTAAAAAATCGAACACATCTTTCTGCTGGACAATATACGATGCCTTTGTCAAAATTCATGCATTCATTAATCGCCGCACGTGGCCTATAATGGCAGTAGTGATTATTGTATACCCTTTTAAGGAAGAGGTACACCTTTCATCAGATTCAGTTTGGTAAATTCCACTTTTTCTTATCGCTCAGCAACTGCAGATACACTCAATGCTTTGTGTGTTTAACATTCATTCATTACTTAGTTCGGAATGTACAGAAAACAACAACACGGTACAACGCGGAAAAAATAACTAAATAATTCTACAAACCGCGGAAGCTTCACTTCTAAGAAAACATTCATTCATTGTCATTTATGATATTGTTTTCAAATGTTTCAAAAATATCGTCAAATTCACACATTTTCTTCCAGCTAAACGGAGTTTGCACTACAAGTATCATAGATCTAATTCATGTAATATTTACATGACTCATTTGTTCAAGTAACTTCAACAAACTCTATAATAATCTAAGATATTTCTTCATAAAATATATTTTCTTAATAGCTTCTTTTCATATCAATTTTTCCATTTTTGTATTAATTTTTCATGAATTTCATTTGCTTATGTCATAGAAAATAGGCTAGAAATAAAATGTAATACAATGCCAATATCTTCAGTAGTTTTTGAATTAACACGAAAACCATGGCCAAAATTAAAAGTTGCGGAAGATGAAGAACAAACATATGACAGAATGGGACGTTGTAGATCAGGGGTTCTCACCTTAATTTGCGGGCGGGCCGAATGGCAGATTCTTAAACGAACCGCGGGCCACATTATTCTCTACCCCACCCCGACCCTTCCCGTCCTTCCCTAACACACATCCAGGTGCCCCCTCCTTCAGTCACCAACCAATTAACCAAGCTCTCACATGGCTATTCGACATAACAAACCTGACATGCAATACAAAAGAAATTGGAAAATGTTAACAATACCCTGTAACTTTGGATAATCTTACCAATTAATGAGAGGTCTGCGCCTCACGGCACGACACACTGTCCACTTTTCTACGTTTGGAAAAGGCATTTTAGTTTACAAATAAATTATTAAAACGACTTTAAATATCAGCAGTTCGTAAGAACGTTAGCTCACACTAAAGTAGTAAACCACAATGAACCTCCCAAAGCACTTTCCGGGCGTAAACTGGCCATTTTCTTGTAGATATCCCAAGATAACTATATATAACCCCCGTGGAGTGAAGCTGTAATTCGAAGAAACGATTGGATTAAGTCTAATAGCTGTAGTTCGAAGAAACGAAGGGATAACGTCTAATTCTTACCTTATTTTAAGGTGGGAATAATTATGAATCTTAGAAGTTTCCTACAACCCAGTGAAAGAAACATCACGTGAAGAAGAACTACGAATAATTTATAGATTTTCTTATGGTTTATCTCCTTTCTCCGTAAATTACAACAAAGTTCTTACTGACTATGTTTTTCGGTATAGACTATACGAAAAACATAAACTGAAACTTAAGCACATTATAAAATGCTCGGCCACATAAAATGCCGAATCCGACCCGCGGGCCGTATGTTAGGCACTCCTGTTGTAGATGATATACGTGGGAATTTTCAAACATATGTTGTGTCATAGTCGGCTTAATTCATTTTTTCACCATATTTTATTAATGTTATTTGCTTTACGTCCCACTAGCTACTTTTACGGTTTCCGGAGACGCCAAGGTGCCGGAATTTAGTCCCGCAGGAGTTCTTTTACGTGCCAGTAAATCTACCGACACGACTGCCGTATTGGAGCATCTCCAAATACCACCGAACTGAGCCAGCATCGAACCTGCCAAGTTGGGACAGATGGCCAGCGCATCAACCGTCTGAGCCACTCAGCCCGGCTCACCATATTTTATAGGGCACACTAATAATAATAAAAAATTAGAAGATATATTCTTTTACCCTTAAAGGTGTATCTCTTCCCTTAAAAGAATGTAGACTTTTACTATGGTAGTTGCTTATGGACTGACTCTTCAAAGTCACACCCATAGAGTGTAGAAGACGTGCGTGTCTGGTGTTTTGTTGTTCCTATGCAAATTGAGGTTCTATTCCTGAGCAGTACAGTTCAGCCCATAGTGATCGTAAAACTAGACAATGCTGACGACTAGTGTTCATTCTCAATTGTTCTTCAATGTTTTACAACATACAGCCGCATTTATGTTGTGCCTTGGGCATTAGGTGTAGCAGGAGAGCAACCTATATGCCCTAGATTTCGGTGCATGATCTATGTAATAGAAACTGTCTGCTTATTTAATGTGGAACATTCAGATTAACACAAAACTCAGCGAAACCTTTGTATCCAGTAATTATCTGCCTCTGTGGATCTGTGGTAGAGTGTCGGCCTTCGGATCCCAAGATAGCGGGTTCAAACCCGGCAGAGGTAGTCGGATTTTTGAAGGGCGGAAAAAAGTCCATTCGACACTCCATGTCGTACGATGTCGGCATGTAAAAGATCTCTGGTGACACATTTGGTGTTTACCCGACAAAATTCATTAAATATCAGCTATAGACGCCCAAGAGAGTTTCGGTTTACTCGGTCTGCCATCTAGTGGGCCTGGAGTAAAACGGAACGTCGAAATTGACGAGCAGACAGCCAGATGGCGTCAAATTGAAATGTCTGCACACGGTAGCTGAGGCCATACGATTATTATTATTATTATTATTATTATTATTATTATTATTATTATTATTATTATTATTATTATTATTATTATCCAGTAATCAACAAGAAATCAGTCGTACGTACGTGAACTGTATCATCCTCATGAATAAATTAGTTTTACATCCTTTAATGCTGTACGATAATCAGATGTGGGAAAGAAAGGGTCTCTCAAGCAAGAATGTACTCGTATAACTGTACTGTCTAGGACTTTTTGGTTGGCGCACACCCAAAATACAATTGTTTTACCCTGACAACCCTCGAAGTACGGGTATATTGCGATTATACCAGAAATAACAAATTATTGTTTCTGGATGCAAAATAATAGTAATTATAATAATCATCGTCATCAATCTTCCGCAACTTATCCCGTTTCCTAAGGGTCCCTGCACGGACTGAGGCATGAAAGCATTGTGGCGGGAGATTTACGGTCGCATGCCCTTCCTGACACCTCAGGATTTCAACTGAAAATCCCACCCCTACAACACAAGAAATGAAACCACGTTCGCCGCGATCACACAGGCGATCAGCTAAGCCGTTACACCATCCTGTTCTCCAATAATAACAATAATGCATTGTATATGACTTATATAGTTGTTGGGCAAAGAAAACCTGGTAATTTCTTCGGATTAAAGTTTACAGAAGAAGTTCAAAACTGAGCGGGGAGAACTGTTCCTGGCATTTTCTGTGCTTAATAATACTCCAGTTATTCGACCATTGGAGTCTCCTGTTCCCTTCTCAGGCAGCGAGGCAAGCCTTCAGAAGGCAGATGGAGGAACGTGGCTTTGTCGTGAGTGGAATTACGAGGTTTTCAGTGCCTATCAAAGATAAATATACAAGAGTATAGGGCCTAGTGATTAACACAACCATTACTATTGTATTGTACACTACTACAGAAGAAACATTGAAATGAATGGGTGGATTTCGAAACAAGAATTAATAAAAAAGAGAAATGCGGTATAAGTAAGCATTTTTACATACCTAGTCAATGGGTGGTACAAACGGACACATCGGCTATTTTAGGATGAAGAGTTCGGAAAGGGGATTCTGTGTAGTGGTCTACAGAACCACTAAATCAAAACAAGATTTTATTGAAAATGAGCAGGCTCAACTCTTTCCTGAACTGCTCACCGAAAACAGTTAGAAGCTACGATAATTTTGCGGACCCCTTGAGACAACCCCACATACCCCTAGTGGTACGCGTACCACACTTTGAATACTACTGCTCTAGACCATAGATTTTCAACCGGTGCGCCGTGGAGTTTGTCGTTTTATCGATGCAGAAAGCAGCGTGCAAAGAAAATTGAGCATGTACTTTATTCAAAAATGTTGTTATTTAATAAATTTCCTTTCACTTTTGTTTTAGTCTTTAATTTTCAAAAGTATTAGAAAGGGAAGAGCCTTATCTATTCTGCTTTTTATGACGTAGTAATGGTTTTTCATATCTCACTTTTTGGGTACGAGTTTTTTTTCTTGTGCGTTGGTTAGTATATTTTCTGCACAGATTCTAAAAGTAAATATCGGAAGCTTATGTGGCTCAGGCGGTAGCGCGCCGGCCTCTCACCGCTAGGTTCTGTGATTCAAATTCCGGTCACTCCATGTGCGATTTGTGCCGGACAAAGCGGTGACGGGACAGGATTTTCTCCGGGTACTCCGGTTTTCCAAGTTTTATTCCAGCAAAACTCTCCAATATCCTTTAATTTCATCTGTCAGCCATTAATCATTGCCCCCGAGGAGTGCGGCATGTTTCGGCAACCGTCACAATTCTTATCCTCAAGACTAGATGGGCGCTTCATTCATTACACTCCTGACCGGACCGAATGACTGGAAACGGGTTGTGGATTTTCATTGAGTTTTCCTTGGAGTAAATATTAAAATATCGACAGTTTTACTGGGTATCACACAAGGGAGTCGTGGAAGAATGTTGCTGGTTAGGGGAACCATAGATTCAGAAAGGTTGAAAACCACTGGTCGAGACTATAATGGACGCTCCATGGTATATTAGAAATAGACTGCGACATTATGAATTCGAATTCTATATCAGTGAGGAATGTTGAGAATATTAATCACAAATTATTTCCTACTGTGATAAATAATCATGAAGTTTCATGTTATGAACTTATGATTAATATAAACACCTTATTTAGACTAAAAGTATGGTCTACCTCAAGACTGATCACTTCCTGCAACCGAATATGGGGATAAACAGAGATCAAACGTAGCCTATGACAAGAATGTCTATTTCTTAGTTCTAGTATCTTATCAACTTTAATAATTAAAATAATACTTAAGTTTCCTCAATAAAATAACCGAAAGCACAATGTCCAGACGAGAATTTCCATTAAGAAATTAAATAAAGGCACTCAAACGGAACCGTACGGTTTATATACTATTCCAATTGATACCCATGATGAGTTCATTTGGACAGATTTCCCTCCAATAACATTTTCATTTATGTTTTGTTTATGGTTTTTCTGTTTGTCTGTTTAAGAATGGTGATCTGATCCAGCAATACATTTTGCAGAGCAATGATAATTATTTTCAAAAACTGAAAATATATTCTTCAATTATTTTCCATTTGACAAGACCGTAGGCTTTCGTTATGTGCACTACTCTTTTGTTTGGGTGTGATGTAAACATCCACGATATTTTTCACAACATAAATTAAAATTTCCCTCCCTCCGGTAGATAAGTCATGTCAAAGAAGTGCGGGAAATATTCTATTTTTCCTAAAAGCATCACTCAATTTCTAACAATAATTTTTGTCAGTGTATGCTAACTAAATTTGACAAGTTCTTCTCAAGAACATCAGTGTTAACCTTACATACTAAGTCATCATTCAACAGAAATGGTTACCAGCACCAAGTCTTAAGTGAACATTCACATGTTCCGAACAGACTATTCAAAATTCGTTTTCCTAGCCATGCAATCAATCGTTGTTATGTATCCACAGCCGTCAAGGTTTTCAAAATTAATTTTACTTGGTTGCAAATTCCTAAGCTTCACCAACGACGTACAGACAGTGTTTTAGTGAGCAGGTTGTCTGGAATATATATAACACACGGTAAAAGGTGCAAATATAACACGGAGTCATTACATAGGCTACTGTATATCCAAAGAGACAGAAATATCCGTGAACGGCACTTACTTTCCGAACAGTTAATCAATAGCACACCTATTCTCGCAGGTTTGAGACGTCAGAGTTGCCAGTAGTTGCAGATTTGTCAATCAAATGACAACGCCTGGCGTTCACTGGAATGCTTGTGGTAAGCTGCACTCTATAGCAGATTAGAATCATTATGTTTAAATGAGCTGCCTTTAACTTTCACTGTATCAAAATGAAATAACTCGCTTAACTTCACTGTTTCAGTCGGTCAGTTTACACCTTACACGCGATGGCTCTTGCTAAAGCTTTGATGGCAGCGAACGCTTCCTTGCCCGTAGGGACGATCTCAGAAGCTGGCAGAAGAAATCCATAATCACCTTTATCTCGCAGCTCAACCGTGTAGGCGTACTTGATCCCAGCTACACCTTTAGCCCAATCATCAGATCCTCCTGAAAATAAATACATGGATATTACTTAACTAGAAACAAAAGAACGATTAGCGAGTAACAACAACACGTAACTTAAAGAGGAAATCAGGAAGCTAACACTAATAATACAAGGCGTTCGACGTATGATGTCATTCTGTGTAGAGTAATAAATAAGTTACAAGATTGTGAGAAACTGCAAAGTGACCTCGATAATGTTTTTTTTGCTATTTGTTTTACGTCGCACCGACACAGATAGGTCTTATGGCGACGATGGGATAGGAAAGGCCTAGGAATGGGAAGGAAGCGGCCGTGGCCTTAATTAAGGTACAGCCCCAGCATTTGCCTGGTGTGAAAGTGGGAAACCATGGAAAACCATCTTCAGGGCTGCCGACAGTGGGGTTCGAACCCACTATCTCCCGGATGCAAGCTCACAGCTGCGCGACCCTAATCGCACGGCCAACTCGCCCGGTCCTCGATAATGTTGTGAGATGGACAGTAGGCAATGGTATAATGATAAACGGGGTTAAAAGTCAGGTTGTGAGTTTCAGAAATACGAAAAGTCCTCTCAGTTTTAATTACTGCGTTGATGGGGTAAAAGTTCCTTATGGAGGATCACTGCAAGTACCTAGGTGTTAATATAAGGAAAGCCCACCCTCATCGGAGGGTCTGCCTTACAAGGGCTGCACTCGGCTAGAAATAGCCACACGAAAAAAAAATATATAAGGAAAGATCTTCATTGGGGCAATCACATAAATGGGATTGTAAATAAAGGGTACAGATCTCTGCACATGGTTATGAGGACATTTAAGGGTCGTAGTAAGGATGAAAAATCTGTGGTAAGACCCCAGTTAGAGTATGGTTCTAGTGTATGAGACCCACACCAGGACCACTTGAAACGATAACTGGAAAATATCCAAAGGAAAGCAACACGATTTGTTCTGGGTGGTTTACGACAAAAGAGTAGCGTTACAAAAATGTTGAAAACTTTGCGCTGGGAAGACTCGGGAGTAAGGAGACGAAATGCTCGACTAAGTGGTATGTTTCGAGCTGTCAGGGGAGAGTTGGGGTGGAATGACATTAGTAGACGAATAAGCTTGAGTGGAGCTTTTAAAAGCAGCTACTGAGCGAGTTGGCCGTGCAGTTAGTGGCGCGCAGCTGTGAGTTCGCATCCGGGAGATAGTGGGTTCGAATCCCACTGTTGGCAGCCCTGAGATGGTTTTCCGTGGTTTTCCATTTTCACACCAAGCAAATGCTGGGGCTGTACCTTAATTAAGGCCATGGCCGCTTCCTTCCTATTCCTAAGCCTTTCCTATCTCATCGTCGCCATAAGACCTATCTGTGTCGGTGCGACGTAAAGGAAATAGCAAAAAAAAAAAACACAGGAAATATCATACTTTCAAGATAAAGTTGGAATTCAAGAGGACAAATTGGGATAAATATTCATTTATAGGACGAGGAGGAAGAGACTGGTATATCGGGGGAAATATTCAATAAATTTCCAAGTTCTTTGAAAACGTTGAAGGAAAAGCTAAGTAAACAATTCATAGCGAAACTGTCACTCGGGCGATAGCCCTAAATGCATATTCTTGATGATTGATTGTTTTAAAATAACGATTAGCCATATCGACAATACATAACTTGTAAAGGAAATCAGGAAGCTAACACTAATAATACAAGACGTTTGACGGAAAACGCAAGAAGCTACGGATAGCAGCAGGAGAGAACGCACTCGCGATAAGCGCGGGGCCATTCTCTAACACGGTGGGCTGTCGGTCGTGACAATACTTACAAACAACTATTGTTTATTATAACTGTATATTATTTAAATGCAAATGAAAGTTAAAATATAAATACGTGCGATGTATTTCATTACTTTACCTTGTAAAGGATGCACAAACTGCTTGCCATGAACTACGCATCTCGTTTTACACGAGTAAGGATGTTTTGAGGAGATAGAAGGAACATCATTGTGTGCTTGAAAAATAATATCCCGTAAGGTCTTAGTTTTTCTTTTAGTTACGTATGATTTGGTGATGTACATTGTTATGATTTCCTTAATGTTGATTTCACGTGACCATAGAGTTATTTGGATGATGTTATGCATCACTTAATCAAGTGAAAAAAAGATTCAGAGATATTTACAAAAACGCTAACTCGTTTAAATATTGACCTTTCCTGTGAAATGTAAAGTATTATATACCAAAATGAAAGTAAAAACACTTTTTTGTTAATGTATCAAATTTAGTAATATTCTAAATATTTTGTCGTAATTTGAGATAATGGTGCTTGATTATTTGATGCTTTACTGTGGTTCCGTTAGTTTTAATATTTGCATCACTTACTTCCCAATTAAATTTGTGATCTGGTGATTCGCTTTGACTTGAAGAAATTCATTGCAATGGAGAATATGTTACTTTTAACAACTTTAAGTACAGGATTATCATCTGTCAAATACTATATCGTGTGTTATATTCACCATATTCGTTTGCAGACCTGTTTCACAAATGCCTGCAATTTTGACGCGTTACTTAGACTCAGAAATGGTGGTTCGTCACTTGATTTTTATTTATTTCTTAATCCGTTTACCCTCCAGGGTTGGTTTTTCCCTCGGACTCAGTGAGGGATCCCACCTCTAGCGCCTCAAGAGCAGTGTCCTGGAGAGTGAGACATTTGGTCGGAGGGATATAACTGGGAAGGAGGAGCAGTACCTCGCCCAGGTGGCCTCACCTGCTATGCTGAACAGGGGCCTTGTCGGAGATGGAAAGATTGGAAGGGTTAGACAAGGAAGAGGGAAGGAAGCGGCCGTAGCCTTAAGTTAGGTACCATCCCCGTATTTGCTGGAAGATGAAGTGGGTAACCACGAAAAAACCCAGCGTTTCGTATTAAGCCTGATGACTCTAGTGTCAGCTCAATACAAAACGCCCGTTTATAGAACAAACTACTGAAAAGCCTTACATCTAATTTATTTAAATGTATCGTATTCTGTTGTTGGAATAAAAAAATGGCAACGTATTTACTACTCTGTTAAAATTTAAGTTCGCTGGTCCATACGAAACAATTCCCTTGTTTGAGAACCTCATTCCAACCCTCATCGTATGAAATAGAAACCTAAGACTTAATGTAAAGCACATCCTGTACAGTGAGGGTAGTGTCCCTGTCATTGTAATCTATTTCCATTCACCGAACTTACGGACTTACCTGAAGTAGGATACATGAGTTTCGGTGACGGTCCCAACTCGTACTTGACCCCGCTGACTTTAGAGATGGCCTCTACTGCTTTCTTGCCCATATTCATCATGTCATCGTAGTCCGACGGCTTCTTGTAGGTGTATCCCCAGGGCACTAGCCACATCTGGGAGTACGAGTGGAGAGTGAGGTATAACTTTATGCGTTCCTTACGGTCCATGATGAAGTCTGCTATGGCTCGAGACTCAGGTTCTGAGAAGGGTCGAGGGCCCGCGTACGTCTCGTGACAAGGATCGTCACTGGCACCCTTCTCTCCCCAGTGGAAGTCCCAGTTGCGATTCAGGTCCACGCCTGTTCAACAAATACGGTACATGATTAGTTGGCTGGACTTTAGTATCCACACATATACTTCCTGGCATGTAAGTGCATACAACCTTACTCTTTCACCGCAGTTAATACTGAAGGTAGAGAATTATAGTTATTTTCTAACTGTTGGGTTCGATTCAGTGTCGCCAACCATACAGTCTATGAAGACGGCAGTAAAATAGTAGAACATTTTTGCCATCATAATTTGGACAGAAATACTTATTCCAGGTGGACAAAAATGATCATGTGCAATGAATGAACATTGTGGGTTGTTATTAGCTTATTAGATAGTGGTCACATTTCATAGTTAATTTTTATGGCAGTTTATTCCTTCCAGTTTTTAAGGATGCAAATTCACTCCAGCTGTCGGAAGGATAAACTCGGAAACTACTCAACATGACACGAATTATATTTTCACAGCTGATACCCACAGCTTGTAGGTACAAAGTAGTGTACAATCATGATATTTAGTAAAATAGGTTTTGTAAAGAAAACTCCAAATATTGTTATTCAAATTCTCATAAATTGTTTTGAAATTTTTACTGCCCTTATTAGCTGCCTCTGTGGATCCGTGGTAGAGTGTCGGCCTCCGGATCCCAAGATAGCGGGTTCAAACCCGGCAGAGGTAGTCGGATTTTTGAAGGGCGGAAAAAAGTCCATTCGACACTCCATGTCGTACGATGTCGGCATGTAAAAGATCTCTGGTGATACATTTGGTATTTACCCGACCAAATTAATTAAATCTCAGCCATAGACGCCCAAGAGAGTTTCGGTTTACTCTGTCTGCCATCTAGCGGACCTAGAGTAAAACGGAACGTCGAAATTGACGAGCAGACAGCCAGATGGCGTCAAATCGAAATGTCTGCACACGGTAGCTGAGGCCATACGATTATTATTATTATTATTATTATTATTATTATTATTATTATTATTACTGCCCTTATTTTCATAAATAAAGAGCTACATTCATGATATATTCCATTTTTAAGATAATTGCACTCTAAAAAGCGTGCCAAATTTAAGTTGTCTATGATTAATAGTTACAGAGGTAGTAACATCAATATTTTAAACATGCACTTTTACAGGAGAGTAATACAAAGCAAATCCGTATAACTCCAGTTTTTCAGTAACTATTAATGATAGACCAATGCAATTAGGCACACTGTTTTAGTGTGCAATTATCTTAAATGTGGACTTCAAATTGTGGAGACTGTTAAATGCTGTTCTATTTGTCATGCTTCTGGAAACGGTGTGAAGTTTTGAAAAATTCACAATTTTTTAGTATTTCCTCCAGACAACCAATAGTTGTATTAAATGCGGTTGGACTCACACTTACAACTAAATTCATCCAATTTTGAAGCTATGTACATTTTAAACATAGATTTCCATTGCATTTGTTGATTGTATTTTATCTCAAGTGTTTTATGCATCACTGTTTTTTGTATGTTTTTCTTCATGTTATTTTAGCTGATGATGACCTCTAGGATAAGTCGGACATGTCCTATGTAGCATTTTAGACAGACCATTTAAAAATGACAAACGTGTATTGAACAGGTAGACTTTATACAATTAAATTCTTTTAGAATAATATTTTATCTAATTCTCTGTAACTGAAATAGCTTCATTCTGTGATCCAAAGGAAGGTACAGGAGTAAGATGAAGAAGTAAGCAAAGAAGATAACGGAATAAGAGATTTTGAATGGAGAATATTCAAGTAGCAATGCAATGAGCCGAGATCGAATCCACCACTTCGGGCAAAGAAAGCGGCACTCTACTCTGCAAGCTACCCAGCCCGGCGATTTCCATCCCTTCTCCATTTAATTTCCAGACGTAAGCTGTGGAGACATCTGCAGTAGTAAGAATTGAAGGTCATAAATAGAGGGCGGTTTCATATGCATTAAAATTGGCAAAATATGCATGCATCTATGCACTAAGAAAAGCAGTATATGCACCATTGCATACTCTGCAAAATACCGTAGTCGTGTTTCCTCTATATACACAGTTGGTTCTCCAAATATCAACTGCTGAAGCGGAATACTTTTAGTTGATTTCTAGTGATTACTGATCTTCATACAACGAAGAAATGGAAGTATAGGTCATAGATCCAACATAGCGCCGGCTCCGGCAAGCTCGCAATGCACTGAACAGGCTTGCCAACGTCGGCTCATTATCCACAGATTCTGAATTACACGAAAGATGAACGGTAAAGATATGTTAGAGCTACAAAATATTGGTCTGGACTGGTTAGGTCCTGCTAGCGACAAGACCATAGGAACAAAGAAAATGGTGGCAATATTTAGTTTCAGGCTGTTTCTGTTTTAATTCTTGTCTATAAGTAAGAATGTTTTTGGAGCAGATCTCTCCTCTCTGCTACTTAAGGTCTCGTAAAACATAATTTTTCTATGATTCCAACATCCGAATCGAATACCAAAATGCCACCGGAAAAGGAAAATACACATTGTCAAGCTCGTGTCAGTACTGTTGGCTGTCAACAACAATGCTTTGTAAAGGCTTCCTGCGGCGAATAGAATTTTTAAATATTTATTTCTTTGCATTATTGTACCGATTTGAAAATTAATATACAATATTATACGTTGTTTTATACAAAATAATAATAAAAAGCACAATTATGCATTTATATGACATACATTAAGAATATGCGCGTATTCCGTATATATGCATTTACATGCACTATCAGACTTAGCCATTAGATTTCAAATGGTATGAATTGCCTTTATTTCTTATGGCCGCATTATATCTTGAAACAAATAAAACATGCCAATATGCCAAAATCCGCCCTGTAGTTATAAAACAATAAGCAAGAGAAAGCGCTGCAGTTTGCCCTCTCTTATTTTTCAGTGTTTATATACAACAGAGGTAGTCAGAAAATCAGTCTGGAAAAGGAATCAAAGTTCAAGGAGAGGAAATCAGAACTTTTAAATTTTCCAATGTTATTGTTATTTTATCTGAGTGTGCAGAAGATATACAGTAGATAATTTGCGGAATGTTATAGACAGTCTTGGAGAAGGTGAACAAGATGAACATACTGTAAATGGATCCAAACAAAACAAAATCAATTGACTGCACTCAAGCTTAGTGGAGTAATACACAAAATATTAGATTAGGAAATGAAAAAGGAATATTGTTATTTGGGTACTAGAGTAATTAACGATGGTAGAAGTAAGGAAGACTAAAATGCAGACTAGCGAAAGCAAGGGAAGTATATTAGAAATATGTTTTTAAAGACTTTTGTATGGAGCATGGCACTGTACTGAAGTGAAGCACGGGCAATGGCTATTTTAGAAGGAAAGAGAATAGACACGTTTGAAACGTGGTGTTTCAGGAGAATGCTGAAGGTAGACCATGTCACAAATGAAGAATACGGAATCCAGTTGATATGAGAAGAACGATTTGGCGACATTTGATCAGAAGGAGAGAGAAATTAATAAGACACATCTTAGAACAGTTCAGTTAGATTTTGAGGGAAGTACAGATGGTAAGAACAGTAGGGGTAGACAAGTAGGTTTATGCACATTGTTATGAGGGTATTTAGGGGTTGTAGTAAAGATGTAAAGGAGAGGGCATATAAGTCTCTGGAAGGACCCCAACTAGAGAATGGTTCCAGTGTATTGGATCCTCACCAGAAACTGGAAAATTATCCGAAGGAAAGCAGCTCGATTTGTTCTTGGTGATTTCCGACAAAAGTGTAGCATTAAGGAAAATGTTTGCAAAGTTTGGGCTGGGGAGACTTGGAGGAAAGGAGACAAGCTGCTCTACCTATGTTCCGAGCTATCAGGGGAGAGATGGCGTGGAGTGAAATTAGTAGACGAATACGTTTGAGTGGTGCTTTTTGAAAGTAGGAAAGATTGCAATATGAAGATAAAGTTGGAATCCAAGAGGACGAATTAGAGCAAATATTTTATAGGAAGGGGAGTTGGGGATTGGAATGATTTACCAATGGAGATGTTCAATAAATTTTCAAATTCTTTGTAATTATTTAAGGAAAGACTAGGTAAACAACAGATAGGGAATATGCCACTTGGGCGACTGCCCTAAATGAAGATCCATGTGAATAATTGTGTTAAGGCATGGATATGATATACTGATTAGGGGTAGAATGTACTAGATGAAAAGGTTAGCCTAGGATCGGGTGGCATGGAGAGCGACGTCAAACTAGTCAATGGAATGATAATCCAACCAACAAAACCTTACCTTCACAAGAATCTGGCCAGAGGAACCGTGAAAACTTCTCTTCACTGTCGTCGTGATTTGAGAGTGTCTTTCTCCAGAGTCTGTCCGTGGTATGGGTATACTCATAGCCGTCAGGGTTGACCACAGGTAAGATGTACCAGTCCGCTGCTTCCACGATCCTCCTGTTTACTTTGAAGTTCTCTACTAGCTGCTTCAGGGTGTACATGGCTACGGCGGGGGAGATCCACTCCCTGGCATGCATACCTGAAACACAATGACTCCATTCACAAGGGCTGCTCAGTTGAAAGATGTTTAGAAACTTGCAATGTATTTATTGGACGATATACACTATGTCAGAACGACAGCATACAGTTCGAGAGAGTCTACAAACAATCGACTCAATCGTCTGGCTGCATGACTAAATGGTTCGCGTGCTGGCTTTTGGTCCATCAGGTCCCGGGTTCGATTCCTGGCTGGTCATTGATAAATTGCTATGGCTCGGGGGCTGGTTATGTGTGGCGTCTTCAGCATTATAATTCATCATAGGCAGGGCCCCATCCTCACAGACATGCAGGTCAGCTATACGGCGTCAACTCGAAAGACTTTCTTCGGAGACCGCACGCCATTGGCCAATCAATCAAACAATCTATCAACTCGACCATTCAGACACCTGTCCCAATACTGGAAATGTTTCTCTATACCGTTCACATTGGCTTACACCGTGTCACATGTGGAGATGTTTCTGTTGTGGTTGCGTATGACAAAAATATTTGGGCATGACGCAAGTGAAATGTAATGCAGTGAAATTTTCCGCGGACCGCAACGCATTGAGTGGGAGGGATAACGCGACTACATAAAGTAGTGATAACGAAGTCCAGACACTCGTAGGAGATCGGGCATGCGCAAACAGGATATGTGAGTGGTCAGGTGGCTCTGTTGTCGATGTGTAGTGTGCGTTTGACGGGCATCCAGTTGAGAGTGTTGTTGCTGTGTGGCATTGAAGTGAAGAGTGTCGATATCAGCACTTTAAAGCATGTTTTCAAAAGATGATCAGCGTTCGTGGATTAAACTCGGGGTTGTCCGTAGCAAAAATGCATCAGAATCTTATTGAGGATTACGTGAAGCCTGTGACGAGAATGGATTACCGTATAGGACGGTTGCACGATGGATCAAGGCGTATCGTGCGGATATGAAGGAGACTGCGTATTTGCACCGCACAGGTCGGTCGGTTCTCCATTCCTCAAGATGAAATTGACATCGTGAGTGGTCTCGTTTCGGTAGACCATCGATGGACTGTCCGAGAATTACCCGTAGAGGTTGGTCTCAGTCATCAAACCGTGTGGCACATACTAACGAAATAGGAAAATTGCGCCCCGTTGGGTTCCACATCAACTCACCTACGTAGAAAAATGACACCGGTATGCACCGGCTGGCATCCACCTGGACAGATACCGCAACGAAGGAGACGCAATTCTGCAGCGTACTGTCGTCATTGATTCAACGTGGCCACGAGCATACGAGCCTGAATTAAAGCCTCAATCGAACATCTACAGAAATTTCGACAGGAACCCAGTTGAGTGAAGCTTATTGCTGATTGTGGCATACGACTACGAGAGTGTTATTCTTACGCATGCTGTGCCTGACGGACAAACAGTCTTCAGTGAGTACTACACTGAAGAAAATGGAAATTGCAACACCCAGAAGGAATGGTGCTACATTGCTGCAATTGAACATGCAGGACGAGTGTTCGGTTGAGATTCGATGATTACACTTTCAGGTTCTCTGACCGCAAGTTTGGACAACAACCAATACAGGATGTGCCCACCACGAGCTGCAATGCATTGATGAATTCGTCCACTCGATGGTAAGGCAGATTAAGGTGACCAATTCTGCATCTGATTTTTCCATTGCTAATTAAGCTGTCTTAAAATAAAAATAAAACCAATGTCGTTCTGATTAGAAAGAATATGCACACTGCTCAACTGAATATACACGAGTACCCGAACAAATTTTAAATGAAACTCAACCTTCATCAACCGGTTTACTTTGGGATGTGCTATACTGACAAGGAAATGATCAATGAGCTCATATCGAAACCTGCCTTGAAAATTTGCTAAAGTCAGCTATAGTCCTATAGGAAGTTTACTTACCAAAAATTGGCTGCACGTTTAAACTATAAGGTTCTGAAATAAATACCAGAATCTCGAGAAAAATAGCAGTTTAACCTTATGGGTTGTTACTGTTACGTTTCGGCAACAGTCATTACAGGCGGAACACATGCAAGCGTGCTGCGGTCAAGCGGCTACCCCACCTTTCATTTCTGGAAAAATCGCTAAACTGTTTCAGCACTAATTTTAAACTGAAATGGAGTACTTTAGATGATTATAAAAATCCTGGAAATGTAGAACTTGGTATGCCTCTCATATTCACTTTTACTCTCACAAGGGAACTATCAATGAGCTCATAACGAAATATACCTTGAAATTTTGCAAAAATCATCTTCGTCCTATAGGAAGCTCACTTATACCGTAAATTATTTGCGAGTTTTAATTTGACAGTTCCGAAGAAGAATCATAAATGTGTCGTACAAAAGCAGTGAGTTAACAGAAGTTGAATATCGCTGAATAGTTACAGCTACTCGAATTTTACGGAATAGAACATGTCCTATTTTATGAAAAGTCTTATCAAAGGTTTTATAAAACTTGAATTTGACCGTGAGCAACAGGCATAAGGCTTGCATTTTATTATATGCTGCAGAGACCTTACTGATGAACAGGGAAGGATGGTTGCCTAGTTGTACTTTCTCTTAAAACAATAATCACCACCACCACCATGGCTGACCTAGAAAAAGTCGAAAGACATATCCTCTGGAAAATTCATGGGCCAAGAGTGGTCCCGGATGGAACCTTCCGACTGAAAGTGAACTCTGAACTGTACCAACAGTTGGAAACGGCTAACACTAGCATGCGATGTAGGCGGCTGAAGTTTATGGTCACCTTCTGAGCAGGGACAACGGCAGGCTTACGAAGATCTTCTAAGTCATCAAAAGCTGCAAGACTGGACGCATGTGACTTAATGAGGTGAAAAAAGAAGACGTACGATTCCTCTGGGATTTCTGATACTGATGTCTCAGACCGCCCCAAATTTTGTAAAATGGTAAACTCGAGGTGTCCTCTATCAAAGGCTGTTAAATGTCGCAAAACTGTTTCACAGGAAAGGAAGGAAAAAATAATAGCAGGTATTGTTAACGAAAGCGAGCATCTAAAAATGCGCTCTCTAGTGGGCTTAAATAATAAATAATAATTAAACTACAGAGTTTTCAATGAACAGAGGAGGAATGTGCTCTTGCTGAGTTACAAAATAACGCTTTCAATATAGCAACTTTCAAGATTTTCAGATTGGTAGTTTCCTAGAACAAAAATATAATTCCACTGTTGCGTTATAGAAATTGTTGTAAATTAACATGAGCACTTGCACGGAACTATTAGAAGACAAAATAATCAGACACTGTACGACTAAATGTTCAGACCCATTTATAATCAGTGGCTGCCGTCTGTAGAACACTGTGAACCTCCATATGCTGCTTCAGAAATCGCCTCGCTATCGCAAGGATTATAAAAATACAAATCAATAAAGTTATCTGAAAATTAAATAATTTATGCATTCCTGTTATTTTGATATCTACCTTGTATGTGGTTTATTTTTATTCATTAACTAGCAAGATACCCGTGCTTCGCTACGGTATTATACTGAAATTTGTAATTGAATGCTTATTGTTTTAGATATATAATACGCCGAAATTCGCGATCTGACTCGTTTTCTGCGAGAATCCGCCAAAATTTGCGATCTGACTCGTTTTCTAATAGATTACGGCAAGTTTCCTCCCATCTTTCAATCTTTCTTTTAGCAATCGATTTCGTACTTCCCGGGCTAGGTCCAGGTATTCCACCTGGTCAGTTGGGTCCCTAAATCTTTGCCATCTTTTCCTATAAGCATTTTTAATATGGATCAAATCCTTCAGGAGATCCGGCGTGGTGTCGTCTTGGATGTCTTGATGGTACTGAACCCGCGCCCAGAATGCATTCTTAGTCATTACCCGTCCAGGACCTGTTTCCAGCGCGGTCCGCACATTTGACGACGGTTCAGAACATTATTATTATTATTATTATTATTATTATTATTATTATTATTATTATTATTATTAGATGTTCTGGACCCCACAGCAAGATGCAAGACCGCTACTTGTCAGTAAATTACATCTGTTGCCATGGTCATTGTTGAGAATGTGACCAGCATCATTGTCGCGCGTAGGCAAGTGTGCGGGATTTCTGGCCATACGAATGACATACTTCCGTGCATTATTGACCTTATTATAGAGGTGAAAAATTGAACGTTCGATCGCATTCCTATCGTTTATTTCAAATGTGTTTAAATTGTATTTATATGCCAGGAGGATCTACTGTAATCTAAGAACGTTCTCCGAAGGAAAATATGGTTCTTGAAAACGAACCCAAGAAAGATTAAAAATGATCGGTTTATGATCAGAATAAGTACATTGTAAATCCACAGCCTGTTTCCAGTCATTCAACCGGCTCAGGAATGGAATGAATAAGCCCCCAGCTAGCGGTGAGGGTAGAAATTGTGCCGGCCGCCGAAGCCTGTCGCACTCCTCTGGGGCAATGATTAATGAATGACAACTGAAATGGAATGATATTGGACAGTGTTGCAGGAATGAATGATGACAGGGAAAACCGGAGTATCCGGAGAAAAACCTGTCCCGCCTCCGTTTTGTCCAGCACGAATGTCACATGGAGAGACCGGGATTTGAACCAGGGAACCCAGCTGTGAGAGGCCCGCGCGCTGCCGCCTGAGCAACGGAGGCTCCTTATAAATACATAATGAACAGTAAAATCAATTGGTCTCACCTCCTTTTACACCCCACCGCCGTTAAGTTTATTTACCCCCTCCCCCCAAAGAAAAAACTAAAAGAAGGCGTATTTCTTTATGTTTAAAGGAGATTCCAAACACCGATGTTGACGTCTATTACCTTCAGTTTTGAGATAAAAATAATTCACTTTTTTCACTTTCATACTCCTCCTCCCCCCCCCCCAAGTGAATTTTCCGAAAAAGAATACTTGTTTCTTTAATAGTAAAGGATCTTCTCAATACCAATTATCACGACTGTAACGTCTTGAGTTTTTGATTTATGTGTCCTCATGAAAGGAATTCAACTCCTTTTCACTCCCGCCCCCCAAGATGATTACCCCCCCCCCCAAAACGGGCTTTTCTTTGTTTCTAAAGGAGATCCAAATACCAATTTTCACGTCTGTAGGCCCAAACAACTTTAGTTTTTATTAGATACAAGTATTCTCATACAATTAAGTCAATTAATTTTTCAAATCTTTCACCTCACCCCCCCCCCCCCACCCCACTCATTGGACTTTCCGATAATACGTGTTTCTTTACTTTCAAAGCAGATTCCAAATATCAAACTTCGCGTCTGTAACATCTTCATTTTTGAGATAACAGTAGCCTAATTAAAAGAATGCAACACCACTTTCAGTCACTCCCCCTCCCCTCCACCCAAGTGGTATTTCCGAAAACTAAAAATACACGTTTTAAAAATACCATTTTTCACTTCTGTAACGTTACGTTTTTTTAGATATACTGTAGAAATTCTCATTTTAAAATTTCACCCCCTTTTTAGTTCCCCTTAAGAGGAGTTTCCAAAAACAAATCACCTATGTTTCTTTACATTTACAGGAGATTCCAAATACCACTTTTTACGTCTGTAACATTCTACGTTTCTCAGATACTCTGTAGATATAGTCTTTCAAGAAATTCACCCCAATATGTCACTCCTGTTTAACCCATTAATTGGATTTTCCAAAAAAAAAAAAAAAAAAAAAATAATACGTGTTTCTTTATTTTTAAAGGAGAACCCACATACAAATTTTCAGGTCTGTAATATCTTCAGTTTCTGAGATTTAAGTATCCTCATTAAAGGCATTTAACTCCTTTTTCACCCCTCCTATTGGGATTTTCCGAAAATGCAAAATACATGTTTCTTTGTTTTTAAAGAAGATTCTAAATACCAATTTTTACATCTATAAACTTTAAAAGTTTTGTGATATAGATACACTCATTTTAAAAATTCATTCCCCTTTTTACCCTCACACTAATTGGATTTTCCAAATACAAAAAAATATGTGTTTCTTTATTTTTATAAAAGATCAAAAGTACCAATTTTCAAGTCTGTAATATCTTCAGTTTCTTAAATATAAGTACCGGTATCCGATTAAAGGCGTTCAACCCCTTTTTCACCCGTCCTATTGGGATTTTCTGAAAACAAAAAAATACGTGTTTCCTTATTTTTAAAGAAGATTCTAAATACCAATTTTCACATTTGTAAACTTTTAAAGTTTTGAGATATAGATACACTCATTTTAAAATTGAACCCCCGTTTTCACCCCCTTGGCGACGGGATATCAAAAAATCCTCTCTTAGCGAGCACCTACGTCTTAATATGGATGTATCTCCAAAATTTCATTTCATTATGTCCAGTAGTTTTGGCTCGGCGATGATGAATCAGTCAGTCAGTCAGTCAGTCAGTGAGTGAGTGAGTGAGTGAGTGAGTCAGTCAGTCAGTCAGGACAAGCTATTTTATATATATAGATAGCATTTGTACCCATTCTTCGCACGGGAGTTTGCAGTGGAAAGATGTATGTTTTCTTCAGGAATTTCTGCGAAGTTACATGGTTCTATTCCCATGTTAAATGCGACATTTCAAAATGATATTCTTCTACGAAACCGCATGTCAGTAACGTGAAATATGATGATGAACAAAGTCGAGAGAGAATGAGGACGATTTCCGAATTTATTGTACGGTATAGTTCATGGTCCGAAGTTGTGCAAAATTCTTTATGGTTCTCAGGTTGTATATTGTATCTCTGACCACTGGCGTGGCGCTCTGGCGTTGATAATACCTCCCTTAATATTTGCCCTATCGAAAGGAATAAAATGGCTCTTTAGTTTTTCCCGTTATCCACCTTAAAGTGACATGCATGATATGTCCCACGGGCTTGGGAATAAAATTCCATTTTTCGTAATCATCTGCGTTATTATTCGTCGTACAATAAATACGTACGAGGCATAAAGGAACGGAAATAACATATTCTTGAACGTTTGTAATACACAGTTTTTAGATAGACCTACTTTCAAATGTGTTCTTCATAGTTTAT
Organism: Anabrus simplex; assembly: GCF_040414725.1. NCBI lineage: Eukaryota > Metazoa > Arthropoda > Insecta > Orthoptera > Tettigoniidae > Anabrus > Anabrus simplex. The sequence goes on along the minus strand of NC_090265.1, from coordinate 808,019,754 downwards.
ATGGATCGACCGGTGAAAGGTATAAAATGGCAGGAAGGGATTCAGTTAGGTGGGAATGTAGTAAGCAGTCTGACCCATGCTGACGACTCGATCTCAATGGCAGATTGTGCCGAAAGCCTGCAGTCTAATATCTTGCAACTTGAAAATAGGTGCAATGAGTATGACATGAAAATTTGCCTTTCGAAGACTAAAGTGATGTCAGTAGGTAAGAACTTCAACAGAACTGAATGTCAGAGTGGTGATACAAAGCTGAAACAGGTCCATACTTTCAAGTATTTAGGTTGTGTGTTCTCGTAGGATGGTAATATAGTTAGTGAGATTGAATCAAGGTGTAGTGAAGCTAATGCAGTGAGCTCGCAGTTGCGATCTACAGTATTCTGTAAGTATTCTTTAAATCGGTCTGTTTTCAGACCAACTTGGCTTTACGGGAGCGAAAGCGAAAGTTAGAGGTAACAGACATGAAAGTAGCGAGAATGATTGCTGGTACAAACAGGTAGGAACAATGGCAAGAGGTACTCGGAATAAGGAGATAAAGGCTAAGTTAAGAATGAACTCGATGGATGAAGCTGTACGCATAAACTGGCTTTGGTGGTGGGGACATGTGAGGTGAATGGAGGAGGAAAGGTTACCTAGGAGAATAATACTCTGTTAAGGAGGGTAAGAGAAGTAGAGAGAGACCAAGACGACGATGGTTGGACTCAGTTTCCCAACTATTTAAACATAAGAGGTATAGAACTAAATGAGGACACAGCACTAGTTGCAAATAGAGGATTGTGGCGAAATTTAATAAATTCACAGAGGCTTGCATTCCCGCATAACGGTCTATAATGATGTATGTATGTATGTATGTATGTATGAAGAGCAGTTTCACATATATTCTACAGATTTTACATACACTGGGCGGCCAAAAGTCATGGGAAGACACTGACTGTAAAGTTAATAACTAGTTTCTCCTCCGTGAGCCCTCAAAACAGCATCGACTCTACAAGGTGTTGGAAACGTTCTGGAGGGATGTGGACCCACGCATCTTGCACTGCTACCCACGATTGGTCTTGTGTAGTTGGTGTGCGGGGTTCATGGAGCGTACACCAGCATCGACAGCATCCCATAAATGCTTAATTGGATTAAGATCGGGGGATATGGAGGGCCAATCCATGGTCGTAACTTCACTGGAATGCTTCTCAAACCACCTGCATGCCATCACAGTGAGGTGACATGGCGCATTGTCCTGTTGAAACATGGCATCTCCATCAGGTTACTCTAGGGCCAGAAAGGGATGCAGATGGTCTGAAAGAAAGTCCACATAACGTTCATCTGTCAGCGCTCTCTGCAGCCTGACAATGGGGCCTAATTGCGACCATGAGAACGCCGCCGAGACCAGAACTGAATCACTTCCTGCCTGGACACAAACTTGTTGACACGCAGGATCCTTAGATTCATGGGGCATACGCCAAACTCTCACGCGCCCATCAGCTCGATACAACTGGAACCGAAATTCATCAGACCATACCACATGCCGCCACTGTTTCATGGTCTATTGCCGATGTTCGCGGGCCCATCCACGTCGTTGAACTCTGTGTCGAGGTGTCAGCAAAAGGACACGAGTTGGTCGTCGGCTGGTGAAGCCTATGCGGTGCAGTTGCCTCCTTAAAGTCATGGTAGAAATGAGTTCATGCCTTCCAACATTCAACTGGGTGGAGATCTGACTCACACTAGCCCGTCGATCGCCCAGTATGGTTCCGCGGAGGCGAGGTGTTGTCCGTTCGTTAAGCACCTCACGCGAGTGGTAACATTCTCTCTGCGATATTCTCTCTGGAATATTATGTTTGTAGGGCCAATTTTTCGGTACATAATTAAGACCTTCAATACTGTTGACCTCGGAAACCGGAATGCCCCGTGTCCCGATGATCATCCCAAGTAGGTTAACTCGAGACGTGTTTCCACCTTCACGACACTGGTGTCTGTGACAGACTGCTCAATTACTCTGCAGCTATCCGCAACGCTCAGGTGTCATACACGGCATATTTTCTAATGGAACACCCCTTCCCTTGACTTTTGGCCACTCAGTGTATAATCAATAGTGTAAGAGAAAATTAAAAAAAAGAAACCCTCTTCTGGTCCTCCTATAACCCCCAGTCTATTCAGTGGCTTTTAAATGATATGCGTATCGAAACCTGATTCTGGACGAGTAGACTCAAAATATGAAGTTTAGTCGAGATATAATTTTTCTCTTTTACAATTGGACTATGTGCAAGTAGGGCAGCATCCTGCTTCATGAATTTACCGAGCTCAGAACACTTTAAGCAAGCCTCGGACCTATGGGAGTAATGGAGTCCCACTCCCATTTGACAGGCGAGGGACTCCTTGGAAACAACTTGGCGAACGAAATGGAATTCGATGGGGAGCTATCAATATTAATGGGGCTTATGGAAGAAAGAAGGTAGAACTTGCTGAGTCAGCAAAGAGGATGCATCTGGATGTGCTAGGAGTAAGTGATATTCGGGTAAGGGGAGATAAGGAGGAAGAGATAGGAGATTATAAAGTGTACTTGACGGGTGTTAGAAAGGGAAGGGCAGAGTCTGGGGTAGGGCTCTTTATCAGGAATACCATTGCACGCAACATAGTTTCTGTTAGGCACGTAAGTGAGCGAATGATGTGGGTAGATTTGTCAGTGGGAGGAATTAGGACAAGAATTGTGTCCGTGTATTCACCATGTGAGGGTGCAGATGAGGATGAAGTTGACAAGTTTTATGAAGCATTGAGTGACATCGTGGTCAGGGTCAACAGCAAGGATAGAATAGTGCTAATGGGCGATTTCAATGCGAGAGTTGGGAATAGAACTGAAGGATACGAAAGGGTGATTGGTAAATGTGGGGAAGATATGGAAGCCAATGGGAATGGGAAGCGTTTGCTGGACTTCTGTGCTAGTATGGGTTTAGCTGTTACAAATACATTCTTCAAGCATAAGGCTATTCACCGCTACACATGGGAGGCTAGGGGTACCAGATCCATAATAGACTATATCTTAACAGACTTTGAATTCAGGAAATCTTTTAGGAATGTACGAGTTTTTCGGGGATTTTTCGATGATACAGACCATTATCTGATCTGTAGTGAACTAAGTATCTCTAGGCCTAGGGTAGAGAAAGTGAAATCTGTCTGCAAACGAATAAGGGTAGAAAATCTCCAGGATGAGGAAATTAGACAGAAGTACATGGATATGATTAGTGAGAAGTTTCGAACAGTAGACAGTAAGCAGGTTCAGGATATAGAAAGTGAATGGGTGGCATACAGGGATGCTGTAGTAGAAACAGCAAGGGAATGCCTAGGAACAACTGTGTGTAAAGGTGGGAAAAGGCGAACATCTTGGTGGAATGATGAAGTTAGAGCAGCCTGTAAACGTAAAAAGAAGGCTTATCAGAAATGGCTCCAAACAAGGGCCGAGGCAGACAGGGATTTGTACGTAGATGAAAGAAACAGAGCGAAAGAAATACTTGTCGAATCCAAAAAGAAGTCATGGGAAGATTTTGGTAATAACCTGGAAAGGCTAGGTCAAGCAGCAGGGAAACCATTCTGGACAGTAATAAAGAATCTTAGGAAGGGGGGGAAAAAGGAAATGAACAGTGTTTTGAGTAATTCAGGTGAACTCATAACAGATCCCAGGGAATCACTGGAGAGGTGGAGGGAATATTTTGAACATCTTCTCAATGTAAAAGGAAATCATCATGGTGGTGTTGCAAACAGTCAAGGTCATGGGGAGGAGGAAAATGATGTTGGTGAAATTATGCTTGAGGAAGTGGAAAGGATAGTAAATAAACTCCATTGTCATAAAGCAGCAGGAATAGATGAAATTAGACCTGAAATGGTGAAGTATAGTGGGAAGGCAGGGATGAAATGGCTTCATAGAGTAGTAAAATTAGCGTGGAGTGTTGGTAAGGTACCTTCAGATTGGACAAAAGCAGTAATTGCACCTATCTATAAGCAAGGGAACAGGAAGGATTGCAACAACTATCGAGGTATTTCATTGATTAGTATACCAGGCAAAGTATTCACAGGCATCTTGGAAGGGAGGGTGCGATCAGTCGTTGAGAGGAAGTTGGATGAAAACCAGTGTGGTTTCAGACCACAGAGAGGCTGTCAGGATCAGATTTTCAGTATGCGCCAGGTAATTGAAAAATGCTACGAGAGGAATACGCAGTTGTGTTTATGTTTCGTAGATCTAGAGAAAGCATATGACAGGGTACCGAGGGAAAAGATGTTCGCTATACTGGGGGACTATGGAATTAAAGGTAGATTATTAAAATCAATCAAAGGCATTTATGTTGACAATTGGGCTTCAGTGAGAATTGATGGTAAAATGAGTTCACGGTTCAGGGTACTTACAGGAGTTAGACAAGGCTGTAATCTTTCACCTTTGCTGTTCGTAGTTTACATGGATCATATGCTGAAAGGTATAAAATGGCAGGGAGGGATTCAGTTAGGTGGAAATGTAGTAAGCAGCCTGGCCTATGCTGACGACTTGGTCTTAATGGCAGACTGTCCCGAAAGCCTGCAGTCTAACATCTTGGAACTTGAAAATAGGTGCAATGAGTATGGCATGAAAATTAGCCTCTCGAAGACTAAATTGATGTCAGTAGGTAAGAAATCCAACAGAATTGAATGTCAGATTGGTGATACAAAGCTAGAACAGGTCGATAATTTCAAGTATTTAGGTTGTGTGTTTTCCCAGGATGGTAATATAGTAAGTGAGATTGAATCAAGGTGTAGTAAAGCTAATGCAGTGAGCTCGCAGTTGCGATCAACAGTATTCTGTAAGAAGGAAGTCAGCTCCCAGACGAAACTATCTTTACATCGGTCTGTTTTCAGACCAACTTTGCTTTATGGGAGCGAAAGCTGGGTGGACTCAGGATATCTTATTCATAAGTTAGAAGTAACAGACATGAAAGTAGCAAGAATGATTGCTGGTACAAACAGGTGGGAACAATGGCAGGATGGTACTCGGAATGAGGAGATAAAGGCTAATTTAGGAATGAACTCGATGGATGAAGCTGTACGCATAAACCGGCTTCGGTGGTGGGGTCATGTGAGGCGAATGGAGGAGGATAGGTTACCTAGGAGAATAATGGACTCTGTTATGGAGGGTAAGAGAAGTAGAGGGAGACCAAGACGACGATGGTTAGACTCTGTTTCTAACGATTTAAAGATAAGAGGTATAGAACTAAATGAGGCCACAACACTAGTTGCAAATCGAGGATTGTGGCGACGTTTAGTAAATTCTCAGAGGCTTGCAGACTGAACGCTGAAAGGCATAACAGTCTATAATGATAATGTATGTAATGTATGTATGTACAATTTGCTTTACGTCGCAACGACACAGATAGGTCTTGTGGCGACGGTGGGATAGGAAAGGCCTCGGAGTGGGAAGGAAGCGGCCGTGGCCTTAATTAAGGCACAGCCCAAGCATTTGCCTGGTGTGAAAATGGGAAACCACGGGAAACCATCTTCAGGACTATCGACAGTGGGGTTCGAACCCACTATCTCCCGGATTCAAACTCACAGCTGCGTGCCCCTAACCGCACGGCCAACTCGTCCGATGAGATTTAATCAATAGTGTAAGAGAAAATCAAAACAAAACCTCTTCTGGTCTTCCTATAAATCCCCAGTCTATTCACTGATTTTTAAGTCTTACGTATATCAAAACCTGCTCCTGGATGAGAAGACTCTAAATATGAAGTTTGGTCGAGATCTGTTCAGCTGTTTCCCCGCGCTGGTTGAACAAACAAACAAACAAACAAACAAACAAACAAACAAACAAACAAACAAACAAACAAACAAACAAACAAACAAACAAACAAGCAAGCAAGCAAGCAAACAAAGACGAAAGCTAAAATCTACTGATATGATCTTGAGTTGTCCCGCTCCATGACTAAATGGTTAACATGCTGGCCTTTGGTCACAGGGGTCCCGGGTTCGATTCCCGGCAGGGTCGGGAATTTTAACCATAATTGGTTAATTTCGCTGGCACGGGGCTGGATTTATGTCTCGTCTTCATCAGCATTTCATCCTCACCGCGACGCGCAGGTCGCCTAAGGGAGTCAAATCAAAAGGCCTGCATCTGGCGAGCCGAACTTGTCCTCGGACACTCCCGGCACTAAAAGCCATACGCCATTTCCATTTCATTTTCATCTTGAGTTGACCCAAAACGGATAAATATATGACAATTTGGCGAAACAAATGACATTACAGACAGCGGATCCATTACAACTTTATTTATACGATTAATCAGCATGTAAATGTTCGCCTCCGTAGCGTAACGTTAAGCACGATTTACTGCCGTCCTCGGGGGCCCGGATTCGATTTTCGGTACTGTGAGAAATTTAAGATTTCAGGAGGGCTGGCATGTGGTTAGAATGGTACCTGCAGCTGAGCTCCATTGGGGATGTATCTGAGATGAGCTGCACCACCAGAATGTACAATTTTTAGTATGCAAATATGAAATTCAACCGAACATTGTAACTTTGGGAGTAAGTTAAAAGTAAGTGGCACTAACTTGTATAACGAGACAAGTTTCCTTTAAGAAAATACATCTTACATTACAAGGCTTCATTTTCTTCTGCATAATTTGCCAGCCTTTCCACGTCATACCGGACGAGTTGGTTGTGCGGTTAGGGGCGCGCAGCTGTGAGGTTGTATCCGGGAGATAGTGGGTTCGTACCCCACTATCGGTAGCCCTGAAGATTGTTTTCCGTGGTTTCCCATTTTCACACTAGGCAAATGCTGGGGCTGTACCTTAATTAAGGACACGGCCGCTTCCGTCCCACTCCCAGGCCTTTACTATCCCATCGCCGCCACAAGACCTATCTGTGTCGGTGCGACGTAAAGCAAATTTAAAAAAAAATCCACTTCATGCCACATGGCTTAAAGGCTTCCTAGTGTTACTGTAGCCAAGTGTGAATAAATTTACTTCAGTTTATTACTATTCTGGTATTTTCTTAAGTTTCTCTGCGGTATACAGATTATTTATGTATAGTCTACTTTTTAGAGGTCAGGTGAACATACTTTACTAACAAACTTACATTCGATGTTGCTAAAACCTATAAAGTACAAGAGAACGTATTTTACTCTGCTGTGCACATGTCAAGTTGTATAAGTCACACTACTAGACAGCGAGTACTGAAGTACATATTAAATGGACGCAAACACCAAGATAATGTCATGTCTTGATACTATGTGCTGACAATCGAGGTAAAACACCGTTGGAGAGAGAGCCAGATATAATTTATGCGAAACTATAGCAATTGCATTTGTTAAGTTTCACCACAACTACGGACTGCCTGCTAGTTTCAGAGATGATATTCTCACTGTTCTCTAAGAGGTCATGCCAGAGTGCTTTCATCTTAGTGTACTTAAATTGAAAACAAGAAATAAAGTGGTTCGACCTATTTAATACAAGGAAAATAAGAAATGTAATGTTACATTCTTATTTGATTAAAAGCGGTACCGGTTTCGACCACTATTCTGGGTCATCACAGCCGATTAAATAAAAACATAAAGCAATACATAGGAAAACAATAAGTAAAAGGATAAGTCTTTCACTAAAAGCATCTTAGTGGTCACTCATAAGTAGGGCCAGATCATTATGCACTAAAATGATTCAAATATGCATGCATTTATGCATTCAAATGTAGAAAATATGCATTAAAATTGAAAAGCATGCATTTAAGAATAAAACAACCTTATTCACTCATTTTATACAGGATGTATCTGTGATGATGTTGCAAAATTTTCAGGGATGATGGAGGACGGCAAGTGGATTGGTTTGAGATAAGGAATCATATTCAGGAAACGATCGAGTCAAAAGTTAAGGAAAACTCTACTCATTTAATTCGGTTTACCTGCACAAGTTTAATAAGCTGCTCCAGTTGCATGAAATGTTCGAAACGGCGCCCTTCTCCCCCCCCCCCCCCTGCGTCAATGCAGACTTGGCATCGTCACACAAAGTTCTGTCATACCCGGTGTCGTCTGAACAGCGTCTCAGGCAGCAATAGTTCTTGCCAAAAGATCCTCTTCAGTCTCGACAGGTGTCTCATACACAAAGCTTTTCACATGGCTTCCGGCACGTTAAAGAATTACTGCGGGACGAAATTCCGACACCCCGGCGTCTGTTAAGAGCGGACGGACGTTAAACAACTTGGATTATTAATAAATTTCGACTGTAACGTTTCCAGATTACGGTTCCTTATCTCAATTTATTCCATTTTCCGTCCTCCATCATTCTTGAAAGTTTGTAACTTCAACACGGATACACCCTATATATATATATCTATCATTCACTGGAGAAAGAAGCATCACAATAGATAACTGCTAGTTTTTCAATGTTTTCTGGAGACAAATTACATCTATTGTCTGCCAAAATAAGTTAATGGGGCGAGAATTACCTTTCTGTATCAACTGAAGTGATGGGACAAAATGTAGACACTGTCACTCAAGGTTCCGAACATTCATCTGGCAAAGACACTCTGATTCCACTCAGAGTACTGACTAATTGTTTGAATTTTATTTTTTCCTAGTTTCGACCTTATCAACTTCTCTAACTTGAATTTAATTTTCTTTCCAATTTCAGGTCTTTTTTTTGGAAGAAGTTGCTTGCAAGGGATTCTACCAACATGGCGAAAGGAATGTCCCACTCCATCCCTCTCTTGAAACAGCCAGACAGCGTTCTTGCGTAAAATACTGTTATGTCATTATCTGTTACTCAGAACGTTGTTTACAAGGGACGTCCAATACACTGGCGAAACCGATTTTGTTCGAGATGTTTTGAATTATACTTACTTTCCAATGTATATGCCGAAATATGCTGTTATGGTTAGAATATGCAATACATCCAATAAACCTACAAAATACGCATTTGCGAATGCGCATATGCATTTTCAGAAAATCCGGTCCCTACTCAAACCTTAGATATTTGGCAAAACCCTATTTTTCCTTAAGAGATCACTTAAAATGGAGTTGTATTTATACGTTTTATATATTTATAAGGATCGAGCTCGATAGCTGCAATCGTTTAAGTGCGCTCAGTATCCAGTATTCGGGAGATAGTGGGTTCCAACCCCACTATCGGCAGCCCTGAAGATGGTTTTCCATGGTTTCCCATATTCACACCAGGCAAATGCTGGGTTGTACCTTCATTAAGGCCACGGCCGATTCCTTCCTATTCCTTGCCCTATCCTATCCCATCATCGCCATAAGATATATCTGTATCGGTGCGACGTAAAGCAAGTTGTAAAAATAAACAAAGTTGTATTCATAAGGTTAAAAACGATTGTCCTATAGTGTCTAAAATGCCTTAATTGACGTTAGACCCTTTATTTGCCTATATTCCTATTTTTTATTCCTATCGATTAAAATGCTTTCAATTTATTGCGAGAAACTAAAATATTTGCCGATTCGTTTCATAAGTATCTTTGAACAGTAAGTTCTTGAATTACTTTTCAAACAAAATATTAAAATCGGGAATCTGTAAAACAATGCCTCCCGAAACCCCTTAATATTGAAATTCTTCCGCCCGGCCGGAAGTCGAACTCAAGGCCTCGAGTACCTAACGTCAAAGCGCTGACCACTCAGCCATGAAGCTGAACTTTAATAATAATAATAATAATAATAATAATAATAATAATAATAATAGGAACGGATAGGGACTAGAAGAGGAAGACTATGAGCATACACGTACGATCCCTTCTACAATGCATCTGGTGACACATGCTTATCCTGGCCCTTTTAAACAAACAAACAAACAAACAAACAAACAAACAAACAAACAAACAAACAAACAAACAAACAAACAAACAAACAAACAAACAAACAAACAAACAAACAAACAAACAAACAAACAAACAAACAAACAAACAAACAAACAAACAAACAAACAACAAAAAACAAACAAACAGTAAAGAAAGAAAGAAAGAAAGAAAGAAAGAAAGAAAGAAACAAACAAACAAACAAACATACAACATGTCTATCCATTTTGAATTATGCCTCAAGTTGATATTATTCATTGATACAGGCTGAACAATATTTTTAATAATAATAATAATAATAATAATAATAATAATAATAATAATAATAATAATAATAATAATAATAATAATAATAATAATAATAATAATAATAATTGTACCAGGAGGTACACCTCAACCCCGCACATTTTAAAGAAGCGCCTTAAGGAACTCTATCTATCAAACAAAATGTGAAACAATTAATGCATGAAGTTGGGACATTGACCAGAAGAGGTCACCATTGAATTATTGAGTAATGTGTTATTTTGAAGTTGCCTAAACTGATTGGATTTATTTTTGTTGTTTTGGTTTACGTCAAGAAGTTTGAACTTTTCTCCATAGATGTCATCACGAAACAAAACTGAGGTAATGCACTCAGGTGCAAGGTACAAGAATTAGTGATTTAAAGAAGTTTTCACTAAACTAACTAAACTAACTTTCATTTATTTCTATATTTCAACGTTTGCAACACTTCCTTGTAATTCCGCCAGCTTTTGAATCTGGCCAATCACAAATTTTCCGTAATTATTTTTCAGTCAATAACAGGCTTCTTGTACCTTTTTAATTCGGCCAATAAAAATGAGAGGGTGTGTCCGGATTTAGTCCAGAACCTTCTCGACCCATCTCCTCGGGAATATAAACTGCGGCTTTTTCAAGCTACCTTGTCTTATTGATCGTCGTCTTAATGAGTGTGTGTGTTAAGACAGGAGGCGGGGCGCCTCATTCTTCCCCAGGAAGTACACCAGCCCAAGCAATGGCCACCAGTTTTCTCTCTCTGTAGCTATCTGCGCCAACTTATCCGAGGAGAAGGTTATAAACTTTAACTATGTAACCATCTCATTTCTGAAATGTAATTTCCTTCTTTTCTAATGTAAACTTCATAAAAATCTTTAACTGTAAATCGGGGATAGAGAGTGCGTTACCCTCTCGAGTTCTCCTTCAATTTATCTTGAAGTGACTACGATTTTATAACTGTTTCTCTTTTTTGTAAAGCATTAAATTAACCTTCATTCTAGTCACCTCAGTAGCTTGGTATTAGCCTCTGCATCATCGGGCCGTGAGCCCAATTAGGGATTTATCCTTAATTTTCTAGGAGAGTAAGTGTACGCCTCCATAGATTTTGTGTTCGGGCCAGTAATTTACCCGTTCTTCTTTCCACGAAGTCCCAGTAGTTTGGGTAATATATAACCCCCGTGTAAAAAGGGTAAATTGTAGGTTGGGCCTAGAGAGGCCAGAAATTGTAAGATTTTTGTGTAATGTTGCCTTGAGTAGGCTATACGAAATCGGGAGCCAGTCTCCTTTGTTGAATTCGGAGGGATTGTAAACTCTTTCTGGTTTTTGTGTAATATTGAGTGGGGCTTTTGGAGGGCCGTATTTGTATCCTTTGGAGCAAAGTGCTCTTGAATTGGGAGATTCTCTCCTCGTCCAAATAAACGCAACATTTGCGATGTTGTAAACTTTTAAATTTGGAGCTGGAAGCTCAGCACTTGTAATTTCCAAACTGCTATTTGTACCTGTAACCTTGTTATTTCACTAAGTGAAAAGTTTGTTAAGTTTGTGATTTGAAAAGAAATGAAATTGAAAACCTACAACCTGTTTTCCAGTCATTGACCGGGTCAGGGATGTAATGAATGAAACATATATAGGCTGTTATTACAATGGGGTCGCCACTCCCAAGGTGATTTTTATTAATGAGTGATAAATGCGATGAAATGATAATGGAAAATGTTGCTGGAATGAAATATGACAGAGAAAACCGGAGTATACGGAGAAAAACCTGTCCCACTTCCGCTTTGTCCAGCACAAATCTCACATGGTGTCATCGGGATTTGAACCACGGTATCCAGCGGTGAGAGGCCGAAGCGCTGCCGTCTGAGCCACGGAGGCTACTTGAAAAGAAATATAACCTTTATTTAAAGTTTTAAGTTAATCTTTGATATAGTAGATTGACGCATTCAGCCCGCACCTTCTTTCACCTTTCTGCGATCCACAGAAACCTAATAATAATAATAATAATAATAATAATAATAATAATAATAATAATAATAATAATAATAATAATAATAATAATAATAATAATAATAATGTGACAAATGGAGTAAGGCAAGGTTGTATATTATCACCTAAACTCTACAGCATCTATGCAGAGTGTAACTTCAAGAGAGTTCTTGATGGCTGGAAGTGAAGACGAACTCACTGACCTATTTACAAAAGTGGAAAATATTATCATTCACTATAGTCTGGAAATAAACATGAAAAAGGTCAAACTAATGGTAGTCACGAGGCGAGTTGGCCGTGCGGTTAGGGGCGCGCAGCTGTGAGCTTGCATCCGAAAGATAGTGGGTTCGAACCCTACTGTCGGCAGCCCTGAAGATGTTTTCCGTGGTTTCCCATTTTCACACCAGGTTGCTGGGGCTGTACCTTAATTAAAGCCGCGGCCGATTCCTTCCCACTTTTAGTCCTTTTGTATCCTATGATCGCCATAAGACCTATCTGTGTCGTGTGACGTAAAAAAATTATTAAAAAATATCTTTGATTTTAGGCAAAAACCTATTGTGTTTCCTAAGAAATATCTTAAAATTAAGTTTTTTTCTGTGTCACGAGTGTCCATTGTCCTGCTGAAAAGAAGGAAGTGTCAACTTCCAAGTCGTCTTTAATTAGGTTACAGTAGCTTCCCCACTTCGTACTGGATGGCAAAATTATATTGTGTGGGATGTTTGTAGCGAAGAGATGAGTGAAGTTCGTCAGGCAGGCAGGCAAGCTCGGACCGATTATCCAACGATTTAAGCTTCAATAATCACATTCGGAAGCAGATCAACATTGTAAACTCCCTTATACAAACAGAAACACATAGCATAAAGAAATGTTTGTTCGGAAAGGTGATAAGTACTATTTCTCCCTGGAAGTCGAAAATTGAGCTATACGCTTAAACCTCCGAGAGAAAATGTCCTCCTTTTATTTAGTCTACCTTCTTTTTATACTATTTTTATTGCCGAAAGAGATGCTCTCCCGTACAGTACGTACCTAGTGCGGGCCTGTTCTACTTGATTGGCTATGGGTGCGGTCTAGCAGCACACACCGTTAATCTACTGTCTTCGATCACTGTCGAGTGTCAGACTCCAGTCAAGATGTTATCATGAAAACAAATTAAGTGTTACCGGCGAACAAAAAATAAACTGGGCCAAACAAAGCGACTTATTACACTCCTTGGACGACTACATTAATCCATATTCCGCTAACATAACTAAGGGGGTAAGTGTCAAAGTAAGGAGTTGACATTTTTAAGTTTTAGACCATACTTGGGTGCTAGAAAAAGCAAAAAACCAAAACAAAACCCAGCCGTTCTGAGCCAAATTTTTTTCAAATTATATTTCAACTAATTCTAGGCAAATGATGGATGCTAATAACCAGATATTCCCCGGACAGACAGGTCTTATGGCGACGATGGGATAGGAAACGGCTAGGACTGGGAAGAGAGCGACCGTATCCTTAAACAAGGTGCAGCCCCAGCATTTCGCTGGTATGAAAATGGGCAACCATGGAAAAGCATCTTTAGATTTGCCAATAGTGGGGTTCAGACCATTGTCTCCCGAATTTGAAGTTGACTGCTACGTGATGTACACCGCGTTGCATCTCGCTCGGTCAGCTTTGAAAATAAAGAGAAGCAGGAACAGCAGCTGCAGTATTACTCCCACCAGCACCTACGACAATTACTGTGAAATCTTAGCCTATTAAGGCTACACTCCGGATATAAAAATCTATATTTTGTGCATTTTGGTGAAATTTTTGTAATGACTGAAATTGAAAGGATTGAGTTTTTTCTTGTCACGAAGTTATTCCGCTGAATTCAAAATTTATCACTGTAATAATGCTTTGTTTGCCAATTGTAATTTTACATTTAAAACCTATTTTTCTCCCATAATATTCTGCCAAATGTAACGAAATGTATATGGTATGTGTATCACAGCTATATTAAGAAACCTGCGTATGGAATTTTTGATTGCAGAATTTCTTCAAGTAGTAGGGATTTTTAAATCCGAAATTTTAGAACGTAAATATTACACAAATTTTAATGCGATATATCTCCTTACATAAATTATGTACAGAAAAATCGATACATAGTGCTTTTAAAAGAAGTATTATCTACCTAATTACGAATTTACATTAACATGTTAATTAAATTTCATGAAAAAATGGAATTAAACATTTCAAAAAGAATTATTTTGGAAAACTATTAATTGTATATAAAAGAAATGTTCGTGATATCTCTACTTTTATGTAGGTGATATTCCCACAAAATTTCGTAAAAATCCATGCATTAGGTAAATATATCTTTTTATCTCCGGAGTGTCGCCTTAAACGCAACATTATGAAGCAGTACAATTATCCTTCTTAATCAAACAAAAAGCTTTTGAGAATTTTATATCGCTTTGTAGTTCACTCAAATGAAGCTTCAGACTAGAGTAAAAAGCACTGTGATAATGAACAGTATTAAATGCCATGCCATATCATATGATGTACAGCAAAAATGCCACATTAGTAACTGAGGAGTTATTTTGCAGATGAGTACTGCTGATTTAGTCACATTACTGAAGAAATACCTCTCTATATGGACTTTTGGTAGGATATCGGCTTGCGTATTCCAGGTTGCGGGTTCAAATGCGGCAGAGGTAGTCGGATTTTTGGAAGGTGAAATAAAAGCATTAGATATTTCGTTACGATCTATGGTGACTCATTCATGTGTATCCTAAAATAATAATTAAAATTCATCAATAGGTTGCCTTATGGAGTTCCTGTCTCTCTGATATCTGGTAAAGTAAAATAAATATTTATTGCGCATAAGTATGCGTTTACGTTTAAATACTGTTTTCTGTGGCTATCTCAGTATAATAATAATAATGGCGTATGGCTTTTAGTGCCGGGAGTGTCCGAGGACATGTTCGGCTCGCCAGATGCAGGTCTTTTCATTTGACACCCGTAGGTGACCAGCGCGTCGTGATGAGGATGAAATGATGATGAAGATGACACATACACCCAGCCCCCGTGCCAGCGAAATTAACCAATTAAGGTTAAAATTCCCGACCCTACCGGGAATCGAACTCGGGACCCCTGTGATCAAGGGCCAGCACGCTAACCATTTAGCCATGGAGCCGCACGGCTATCTCAGTGGTGGACCTCTTCATTTCGTCACGCTGTAAGATAGATATATTGTGCATTGTCTATAACATAATCTGCATACACAAGTGTTGTCAGGCTTGTGAAAGGACCTTGTTGAACACACTTTGTGGTGGAAGCCATGCACTACCAACCATGTTACTACAGGCCTTAAATCTTGATTAGGTTGAGTCCAGCTGCGTTTAATGAACGCATTAGTGCCATGAAATTCAAGATCAGTGTCATTCCTCTCCTCTGTCCTTTCCTGTATGAAGGTTTTATATGCTGTTGTGTTTGGAAGTAGAAATTCCAATCTTATTTCATCAAATAAAATGTGCTCCTTTGCAAACTCGTACGCCGATCTTGAAGGAGTTAGATTAGAGATACCTAGCGCTCTTTTCAGGAATGTAGCCTTTACTGCTTCCCATCGTTGTAGGTCTGTGTTTATAATATGATGCCAGATTAAATGTGTACCATAGGTTAGCATAGGCCTGATTTTGGTGTTAAAAGCTTTGCCGCTGTGTCTAGAAGTGTTTCACCTACAAGCAAACTAATATGTAGCCATGTTTCTTCTATGATTTTTTATTACGTCAATGACCATACTACAGAAAATCTTGTCTTAAACGGACTCTCTTAAACGGAAACATCCCAATCCATTGACTTCGGTGGAAAATCACCCTGAAATAAGCTGTAAAACGCGGAAAATGAACCAAAATGTCATTGAACGGAAAAGTTCAATCCCCCTAATGGATCGCCTAGCAATATTTTGACAATCCTTTACATCCTAGATCAGGGCCTCTCAAACGCCCAAAATCTCACGCGTGCAAACAGCGGTGCAGAGTTCCTATGCACAGTGCATCGGTCCCGCTCGGCTCGGACCAACTTTTCGTCTCTGGGCTACTTGGCTAAGCTCGGCTCAACTCAGCTCGGATTTGGAGCGCTACGGAGCAAGTGAGGAAGAGGGAGACAGGCGGAGCGAGCGAGACAGGCGTGGGGAAAGAGAGACAGCGCTATTGCTCCAAATCGAAGAGTGGGGGGTCTGCACCCTGGTCAACCAAGCGAAGTCGTCTTTTGCACCGTGCACAGTGCATGCACCCTGAGAGACCCTGTCCTAGATGGTCTGTGACGCAAGGGCGTGTATGACACAGTGCATTCCTTTTTTGCTAGTTGCTTTACGTCACACCGACACATAGATCTTATGGTGACGATAGGATAGGGAAGGCCTAGGAGTTGGAAGGAAGCGGCCGTGGCCTTAATTAAGGTACAGCCCCAGCATTTGCCTGGTGTGAAAATGGAAAACCACGTAAAACCATCTTCAGGGCTGCCGACAGTGGGATTCGAGCCTACTATCTCCCGGATGCAAGCTCACAGCCGCGTGCCCCTGAGATTCCATCTTTCACAGTTCCTTTGTTCTGGGGGAATAACTGCTGGGAATTTCTTTCGACCGACAAGACAAGACAAGACAAGACAAGACAAGACAAGACAAGATCCGTACGGCCATCAATACTGATGCCACCCCACACCATCACAGAACCTTGTCCGAATCGGTCGCCTGTGTTGCTCACTACGGCGTCTTCATACATGTTGACGTCCATCACGCTATATCAGGGGAAATCTGGACTCGTCTGTGAACAACACAGGTCTCCATTAGCGAAGTTGCCAGTTGACGTGGGTACGAGCAAACAGAAGGCGAGCTGCGCGATGTTGCTGCGTTAAACGGGGCACTCGAACAGGACGTCTGGGTCGTAAGGACACTTCTCTTAACCTTTTTCTTACTGTCTGGTCAGACAGCGTGATTCCAGTGACCCCCCTGAAGTCTTGTTGCAGTTCTCTGGCAGTTGCTGAACGACGCCGCAACGCACAGATAGTCAGATATCGGTCATCCTGTGGGGTTGTCATGCGTCCACGACCTTGTCCAACACTCCTTGTGCTCTGGCCTGTCTCATTATAGCGATTCCACAAGCGTTGAATAACTGACGGAGAGACATTAAGATCCACAGCAACACGACGAAAGGTCCATTCTTCCTGGATGAAAGTGACGACCCTTGAGACTTGAACCTCGTTAAGATGTCTCATGGGATGTGCTGGTTTACGCACAACGTGATAAAATGACCGCAGTAGTCTGTGTACCTCACAACGACATACGGACGCACTGTTGTTAACTTTGTTTTGAGGGGTCACCTGACAGTTTAATGCATGGTTACGCCACAAATGGAGTATAACTTCGATTTGACATACCCTGAGTAGCTAAGGTTTCATGGTATGCTGTACGACCATTGGAACCCCATCTACCAAATTGACGTTCACATACCAGACGTTACAAAACATGTTCCCCTAATTTTTTTGAACTGCGTATTTCAGTGAGTACCATACCTGGAGATCTAGCGGCCACAGCAGAAGTAAGTTATAATTAGGGCTCGGACTTTTAGGTGCTTATAAATTGAAAAATATTAATTTATATTCTTAATATGTCAAAAATATGTCCCATGGAATAGAAATTATTTTCTTTAAATTATCTAAATTAAATTAAGAAGTACTCACCTAGTCCACTAGTCAGAAAGCGAAGAACTGTTGCAGTGAACCACAAAAGTAGAAGTTAAATTCGGCGATTTTCTCGGAACAATGACGTGTTTCTTGAAAATGTACGTTCAACCTTATAGGATGTTAGCCTTGTATATTTGTAACACGCAATGTCACTGGCACTAACGAGTAAGATGTTCCGTCTGCTCAAAGCTTTTCCCACATTCTTCCCCATTCAAGTATTTGAAATTCTTCGTACCACGTGTAACCCTTTATTCTTATTTAGACATGAAAAAATATCTTTAATTTTATTTGCTCTTGAACCAGAGACTTCATTTTGTTTTGCATTTTCTTGATTTCTTTAAATGATTCTGTCAACAGTAGACTTGTTTTTACAATTTAGTAATGCAGTGCGAGTGAAAACAGAAATTTGCACTAATGAATACTAAATCAGTTTTAAGTGGGGTTAGTTCAATCGGAGTTTGAAACATGTCTTGAAGTATTGCAATTGAAGATGAATCTTCCCTATCAAGTTCATTAATCACAAAATAAATCTGTTCAAAATTCATTGCATAATACTTAACAGTTTCTACCCAAGTACCTCAACGGGAAATGAACAGGGCGGGAGGGAGTCGAATATTAGGCGGCCTGCTTTTAAATAATTGTATTCTACTTGGTGATTTCACAAAGTAAAGATTGTATTAGGAATCAATTTATCCACATTTGGATATAGTACACGAATTGTTTCACAGACTCTATGCACAGCGTGCGCTAAACACGTAACGTGGACCATTTTAGGGTGACTAACTGAAAGTCCCCCTCCAGTTTTAATCATATAAGTTTCAGCGCCAGTAACTAGTAAAAACACATTATCATATTTCAAACACCCCGGCCAGAGAATATGCATAGCATCATTGACGACACGTGCTAAAAGAAAAAAAATAGCTGACAGCGCCTCATCATCTTTTAGAACTCCAATTATAATATTAACAATTTTCCTTCACTTCTATCACTTGTTTCGTCAAACGGTACCAACATGTTTTCTTTTTCACGCAGTTTTCTAATTTTATATATTGTTTCCTCGTAGCACTTAGGTAGGTAGTAGGCCTACTTAGGCAATGTTGATTCGTCTGGAGAATACATATGCGTATATTTCTGAAGGAACACCCTAAATACTGGATTACTGACTTTTGAAAGCGGAATGTCTGCGGAAATAAATGCATTGCATATATTTTCGGAATTTTTAACAAATTGTGACGGCTCTGAAGAAGAGGAGGAGGAAGCTAACGATTCACCAAAAAGAGTTTGCCTAGTTGATTGATTTTTTAAACGGTTCACTGCAGCTATATGCTTGTGTCCACTTAAGTGTTGATTGACTTGAGAACGCTGTTTTGCAACTACGTTCTTTCCACACGCCTGTTCTGCATATATCTTTGAATTCACTTACAGATTGTCGTAACCGTGCAACATCGCTACTCTATACTTTTCCCGTTCCGAACCACGCACATCCGTCTTGATTACTGGAAACTAATTAACTGACTGGTAGAACGGCAAAACGGCAAAAAGGGGTTGAAACACTTGCACGGAGTGACATTTGCGCGGAATGACACTTGTACGGAGCCCTTCGCTTTATCTAACAGTACCTGGCGAGTTAGAAGTAGTGTGGTGACATTTGCACGGAGTGACACTTGCACGGAGCCTCGATTATCATATACTCCGGTATTAATAGACACCTGCTGTACTTCTCATAGCCTCGATTCGAAATCATACTCTCTGTTTTCCTCACATCTTTTTTTTTGCTACACTTTTCCTCACTTCATTCGCCGCTTCGTCCGGGTTGTAAACATGACTTGCCTTGCCTGAATCTTTTTTTTTTTTTTTTGCTAGGGGCTTTTACGTCGCGCCGACACAGATAGGTCTTATGGCGACGATGGGATAGGAAAGGCCTAGGAGGCGGAAGGAAGCGGCCGTGGCCTTAATTAAGGTACAGCCCCAGCATTTGCCTGGTATGAAAATGGGAAACCACGGAAAACCATTTTCAGGGCTGCCGATAGTGGGATTCGAACCTACCATCTCCCGGATGCAAGCTCACAGCCGCGCGCCGCTACGCGCACGGCCAACTCGCCCGGTACCTGAATCTATATTACTTTTTCTTGTTATTCTTCCTTTACAGTCGTGCTGAGATGTTCAGACGGTTAAGGCGTTGGCTTTATGAGCCCAAGTTGGCAGGTTCGATCCTGGCTCAGTCCGATGCTATTTGAAGGTGCTCAATTACGTCAGCTCCGTGTAGGTAGGTACAAGAAGTAAAAAGAACTGCGGAACAAAATTTCGCCATCTCGACTTCCCCGAAAACCGTAAAAGTAGTTATTGGGATGTAAGTGGAATTCTCTCCGTGCAAGTGGCATAACTTCGGCAAAACAGTGGACTAGAGATACATGTTAAGTCGGGGATTTCCGAGATGGGAAGTCCGGATAACGACGCAAGCATTTCATTGCTGCGCTGGCTGGAAGAATAAAAGCAGCAGTATTATAAAAGAAGTGTCCAAATGCGGCGTAACTTAAAAAACAGCCAAAATGAAATTCAGGAAACTGAATCACCAAACATTACCAGTGTTTCGCCCCAGTGCGGCATGTGCTCATCAGTTGGATGCCACACCTTCTCAATCGGAAGCAATATTTTTGGTCAAACAGCTCAAATATTCGTTTATCAAAGTTTTATGGTAAAAATAAGTACAGTAATAATATTTACTTTACCAAACTTATTTATTTTCATACAAGTCGAAATTATGTGTTTTTATATGATATGAAACTCGGTATTTTGAACCCATTGGTCTCAATTCGGCTACATTGCCTACATTGTCTGACTGAATTATTGCTGGTCACAGAATGCCATCAACATAATGGGCAGTCGTAGGGATATGCACTACAAGTAATAATAATAATAATGGCGTATGGCCTCCGGAGAGGCCTGGTACAGGTCTTTTTCTAGTAGACGGCCTATTAGGTGACCTGCATGTCTGTGAAGATGAGGGCCCTACCTAGGATGATTTCTAATGTTCAATACGACACACACACACCCAGCCCCCGAGCCATTAGAATTTACCAATTAAGGTTAAAATCCACGACCTGGCCGGGAATCGAACCCGGGACCCTCTGGACCAAAGGCCAGTACGCTGACCACTCAGCCAACGCGTCGGACTGCACTAGAAGTGACTTGCCGTCATACCAAATACTGTAGCACTCCAGACCATAATAATACCCTGTGCTGGCAGGTTCCTTTCTGGCGACGCCGATAATCAGGTCGTCGCCTGTCAGTGGCACACGCATCATGTTCGCCTAATCAGAAGCGCGATTGATAAGGAACCACTGTATTCTGTCATTCTTTATTACATTCACACCATCTGATGCATCGCGGTGGTGATTGTTGTTTTGAGCGGTTTAACATCTTGGTCATGGGCCCTGATGCATCATTGCAATCTGCCTGTTCTTTTAATATTTACCAACGGTAGTCTTCGAGAGGAGGGTGGGCATGTAAGTTGCACTGAAATAATAATAATAATAATAATAATAATAATAATAATAATAATAATAATAATAATCATCATCATCATCATAGTCTGTTTACCCTCCAGGTTCGGTTTTTCCCTCGGACTTAGCGAGGGATCCCACCTCTACCGCCTCAAGGGCAGTGTCCTGGAGCTTCAGACTCTTGGTCGGGGGATACAACTGGGGAGTATGACCAGTACCTCGCCCAGGTGGCCTCACCTGCTATGCTGAACAGGGGCCTTGGGGAGGGATGGGAAGATTGGATGGGATAGGCAAGGAAGAGGGAAGGAAGCGGCCGTGGCCTTACGTTAGGTACCATCCCGGCATTCACCTGGAGGAGAAGTGGGAAACCACGGAAAACCACTTCCAGGATGGCTGAGGTGGGAATCGAACCCACCTCTACTCAGTTGACCTCTCGAGGCTGAGTGGACCCCGTTCCAGCCCTCGTACCACTTTTCAAATTTCGTGGCAGAGCCGGGAATCGAACCCGGGCCTCCGAAGGTGGCAGCTAATCACACTAACCACTACACCACAGAGGCGGCTGCACTGAAATAAACGAAGACACAAAGTTGTAAAGTACATTGGGTAACTTTTTACTGCTCGCGAATGCTGTTATAAGGCAGCAGATGATACACCATAATCATTCACCGTTATTATTACAAATTGATTCTCTCTGGCATTTACCAATTTTCGGATGCCCTGAATGCCCTCGTCATGTCGTACGTCCTTCTTCAAAACACACGACAGAAACACTGCGTCCCATAGACCAAGCAATTTGCTGGAACGACGTGTTACACTTTTCGCAAACTAACAATGCGATCTCTTTCAAAACTCTGGAAGTTAACTATACTCTTGTCTCACGCGCTGACATCTAGTTCGCAACGGATTCAGTGTACCACTGGTAAACATATATTAACAATTTGACCCAAAGCCATCGTATATTTAACCCTAGAGTAGTAACGCGGGGCATTCCGTGCTCCAAGGAAACTTTTTTTCCTCCCGATTTCGGGATTCAAGCCCTGACGCAACTCAACCACGAGGACTTTTTCTTGGACCGCAACACAGTCTCCAACCAAGGGCCACTCCTCAACATATTCTGTTAAAAATAAGCCTCAAATGCCGAAAATCATCTTGAAAACAAAGGGAAGAAAACCGGAGACAACATTATTTTGATTTGAGAATGAAATTGCACTTTTGGCATACGTTCCAAAGAAAAATAAAGTTGTAGTCCTTCTGTCATTCATGCACCAGGCTGCATCACTAATGAATCACCACACTGCCAGCACGAAAAATAACTTGTACTACTGTACAAAAGGTGGAGTTGATAAATGTGTCCAGATTTTGGAACTTGCTCTTGTAGCAGAAAGACCCGGAGATGGCTACTTTGCCCCTTCTATGGAATGCTAAATCCTGCTGCTCTAAATGGCTACGTTGTACGTCAGGAAATTCGAGGTATATACAACAATCCCATGGAAGTACGCCGTGAATTTATTCTAAACTAGCTGATGTACCCGTCACCGTGTACGTTACCCTGGAATCACGACGGAGAAATAACCAAACGTCTTTCCTCATATGAAGACTGCGTTAGGGAATTTTGCTACCATCAGTCGCAATTAGGTTGGGGAACAGCATTATAATGGCCGACACTCACTCTCCATCTGCCCTTTTACATCCTCAGAAAGACTTAGTGGTTTTCTCAACTGAAATGAACATAGGTCATTACAATGACGTCAGTAGGAATGGCGCGAGTAAAAGCAATGATTTCACATGAAATACTCGATCAAATGAAAAACCACACATTTTCTCACTTTTAACGAACAGTACTATGCTGCCGATCTAACAGTCCAAAGTTCCAGAGCTGGAATGACCAGGCCGCAGACAGCCCTGATCCGTGACCACTCTTAGTCTTTTTTTAATGGGGGGGGGGGGGGGTTGAATAATAGAGAGTCACAGCGCAGAAACTATGCCCTTTTACTAATCTGTTTCCTAGGAGTACCCGACGAGTCGGAAAATCTCAATTCACTACACTGGTGGCGGAAAAATCTATCTGACTTGGAGGAAATTTTTTCCTCCAAGCCAGAGGAGAAACCTCATATTCACTGCTAATTTTGAATCAAATGAATGTAAAATTTAATAAAAGTGAAGAGTACGAAGCTCTTTTTAAGAAACGGCTCTTTTCAGGGTTGAATTGTGAGTTATTTAGTGAATTGTGGTGTTATAATTTGGAACACGCCTAAATTGCAATTCTAGACCAGGTCATACTACTACTACTACTACTACTACTACTACAAAGTGAGCCTCTGCCTTAGGAATGCACACTGCTCATTCAAAACAGCGCGTCACAATAGGGATCGAATAGCTGGAATACTATGATGAACCAGTGAGTTACGTACCGGCAGTATCAGAACATTTATGAACCAAAGGAATGACATACTATAACTCCCCAGCTACTTCCCGCTAATATTCAGTCAGGCTGTTATACTCAGTACGCAGCAGTAATCCCATCTGTCGGAGTTGAGCGGCAGCATACGAGACAAAGAATATCACCACAAACAATGTTCGATGTAATATTATTGTTGATCAATGTTATGCGCTTTCAATATTGTAGGCCTTCACATTTAGTTTTCTTCCGACTCTGAAATACCACTCTTGTTATAGTCAGTACGGTAAAATTGAATAAAACATAAATGGTCGGAATTAGTTCGGCCACAGGGTGTAGAGGGCAACGCGTCCGCCAGTCACGCGGTGGCCATGGGTTCGATTCCCGGCCGGGTCAGGGTTTTTTAATTGTCATGATTAATATCCCTGGCCTGCGGACTGGGTGTTTGTGACGTCCTTAATCTTCCTTTCCTCACACACAACATTCCACACTACCGCCATTCCAATTACACGCAGGACCGAGCTGGATAATGCAATCGCTTAAGTGCGGCCAGTATCCAGTATTCGGGGGATAGTAGGTTGGAAACCCGCTGTCGGCAGCCCTGAAGATGGTTTTCCGTGGTTTCCCATTTTCACACCAGGCAAATGCTGGGGCTGTACCTTAATTAAAGCCACGGCCGCTTCCTTCCAACTCCTAGCCCTTCCCTGTCCCATCGTCGCCATAAGACCCATCTGTGTCGATGCGACGTAAACCAACTAGCGAAAAAAAAAGAAAAAAAAATACACGCCGGTTCATACAATATGATGCCAGTAGGGGCAAAAGATCCACATGGGTGGACGCCCCGAACAAATAGAAATAAAATGGTCGGAAATTGTATTCTCTATAACTTTTGTTATGTAGTACTTGTCGATAGGACCAATAACATAGGTATTTAACAATCAATTTTTAGGCGCCTTCCCCTAAACTACAATTTCATACAGGGCGAATACATTTTTTTAATAACTTAGACTGTAGTTTCTTATTCCCCGACTCTATTTACCGACTTTCATTAATACTGTTAACCCATTTTCTCGTGGCTCGGCGTTGATATGGACTTGGCAACAAAAATACAAATTCATGAATATCTGTGTTATCAAAGCCGGTACGGTAACAATGTATGACATAAATGATCGAAAATTTCATTCTATATAACTTTAGTTATGTAGTATTTATCGATAGGACCACATATAATATATATATTTGAGAATTAATTTTTTTATGCCTTCCCCTAAACTACCATTTCAGATTGTAGTGGCTCATCCCCCGACTTCACATACCGATTTTCATTAAATTCTCTTCAGCCGTTTTCTCGTGATGCGTGTACGTACAGACAGACAGACAGACAGACAGACAGACAGACAGACAGACAGACAGACAGACAGACAGACAGACAGACAGACAGACAGACAGACAGACAGACAGACAGACAGACAGACAGACAGACAGACAGACAGACAGACAGACAGACAGACAGACAGACATTACGGAAAAGTAAAAAGTGCATTTCCTTGTTACTATGGGCATGACCGATACAGAAATACCATTCTTTTCCAATTCTGACCAATGTAAAGACAAAACTCTTATCTATCTATCTATATATATATATATATATATATAAGAACATGTCCAGACTGACTGACTGACTGATTGATTCATCATCGCAGAGCCAAAACTACTGGACAAAAAGAAATGAAATTTTGAGCACACATTTATATTACAATGTACTGTAGGTGCTCGCTAAGGGAGGATTCTTGGATATTCCGTCGCTAAGGGGGTGAAAATGGGGGTGAATTTTTGAATTGAGTGTATCTATATCTCAAAACTTCAAAAGTTTACAGATGTAAAAGAATCTCCTTTAAAAAACAAGAAACACATATTTTTTGTTTTCGGAAAATCCCAATAGGAGGGATGAAAAGGGGTGAAAAAGGGGTTGAATGTCTTTAATGAGGATACTAATATCTCAGAAACTGAAGATATTACAGATCTGAAAATTGGTATTTGGGATCTCCTTTAAAAATAAATAAAAAGTAATTCTTTTGTTTTGGAAAATCCAATTAATGCGGGTTGACAAATTGGGGTGAATTTTTAGGAAGACTATATCTACAGTATATCTTAGAAACGTAAAATTTTACAGACGTAAAACTTGGTATTCGGAATCTCCTGTAAAAGTAAAGAAATATAGGTGATTTGTTTCTGGAAACTCCACTTAAGGGAAACTAAAAAGGCGGTGAAATTTTAAAATGAGCATCTCTACAGTATATCTCCAAAGCTTAACATGTTACAGTGTGAAAAATGGTATTTTTATCTCTATTAAAAATAAACATGTATTTTTTCGAAAAACACCGTGAATTGGGGAGGGGGGTTAAAGATGACTGAAAATGGGATTGAATTCTTTCAAATTAGGATACTGATATCTCAAAAACTGAAGATGTTACAGACATGAAATTTGGTATTTGGAATCTCCTTTAAAAAAGAAATACTTATTTGTTGTTTTCGGATATCCACTTAAAGGGGGAGGGGATTGAAAAATTAGTTGAATTATTTGTGTGAAGATACTATTATCTCAAAAACGAAAGATTTTTCAGACGTGAAAATTTATATTTGGAATCTGCTTTAAAAGTAAAGAAACACGTATTCTCGGAAAATTCAATGAAGGGGGAGGGGTGAAATAATTGAAAAATTAATTGGATTAATTGTATGAGGATACTTACATCTAACGCAAACTAACGTTTTTACAGACGTGAAAATTGGTATTTGAGTCTCCTTTAAAAACAAAGAAAACGCGTTTATTGGGGAAAATCATCTTGGGGGGCGGGGGTGAAGAGGAGTTGTATTCCTTTTTAAGGACACGTATCTCAAAAACTGAAGATGTTAGAGTCGTGATAATTGGTATTTAGAAGATCCTTTACTAATAAACAAGCATTTTTCCGGAAAATTCACTGTGTGAAAGGAAGTAAAAAAGAAGTTAATTCGTTTTATGGGGATACTTATATCTCAAAACTGAAGGTAACAGACGTGAACATTGGTATTTGAAATCACCTTTAAACATACAGAAACACGTCCTCTGTTTTTTTTGGGGGGGGAGGGGGTAAATCAACTTAACAGCGGTGGGGTGAAAAAGGAGTTGAGACCAATTGATTTTACTGTTCATAATGTACTACTTAATTCTGATCATAAACCGATCTTTTTTAATCTTTGCTGGGTTCGTTTTCAAGAGCCATCTTTTCCCTTGGAGAACTTAAAGTTACATTGCAGCAGATTCTCCCGGCATATAAATAAAAATTTATACACATTTGAAATGAACTATAGGAATGATTTTGACCGTGCAGTTGTTCACCTCTATAATAAAGCCAATAATGCACGGAAGTATATCATTCGTATCGCCAGAAATCCCGCGCTCTTGCCTACGCGTGACAATGGTGCTGGTCACATTGTCAGCAATGACAATGGCAGCGGATGTAATTTACCGCCAAGTAGCGGTCTTTCTTCTTGCTGCGGGGTCCAGAACATTAATAATAATAATAATAATAATAATAATAATAATAATAATAATAATAATAATAATAATAATAATAATAATAATAATAAATGAAGTGTCGTATGGTTTTTAGTGCTGGGATATCCCAGGACGGATTCGGCTCGCCAGGTGCAGGTCTTTATATTTGACACCCGTAGGCAACCTGCACGTCATGATGAGGATGAAATGATGATGAAGACAACACATACACCCAGCCCCCTGCCATTGGAATTAACCAATTAAGGTTAAAATCCCCGACCCGGCCGGGAATCGAACCCGGGACCCTCTGAACCGAAGGCCAGTATGCTGACCGTTCAGCCAACGAGTCGGACATAATAATAATAATAATAATAATAATAATAATAATAATAATAATAATAATAATAATAATGATAATAATAATAATAATATTCTGGATCGTCGTCAAAATGTACGGACCGCGCTCGAAACGGGCCCTGGCCGGGTAATGACTACAAATACAGTCCGGCCGCGGGTTCAGTACCGCCAAGGCACTCAAGACGGCATCAGCCGGATCTCCTCAAGGATTTGATCCATATTAAAAATGCTTATAGGAAAATATGGCAAAGGTTTAGAGACCCAACTGACCGAGCGGAATACTTGGAGCTAGCCCGGGAAGTTCGATATCGATTGCTGGAACGAAAGATTGAAACATGGGAGGAATTTTGCCGTAATCTCTCAGAAGACGAGTCTGATCGCGAATTTTGGCGGACTATATATAAAATGTTGAGCATTCAATTATAAATTTCAGTATAATACCGTAGCGAAGGACGGGTATCTTGCTAGTTATATATATATATATAGATTTAGGATAAGAACTTGTACAGTTGCGGATGACGAAGTGATTGAATTTACCAACTCTATCACGGGGCGTAAAGAGAGCTATCATGAAACAACTCGGTGTGGAAGCCCAAGTTCCACCACCTCCAGCAGCAGGAGCAGCAGCAGTAGCAGATACAAAATCTAAGGGCCGTTGTCATATGTGTGAACGTTCCCAAGACATGAAAACCACGGTAATTTGCTCTGAATGTAAGAAATTTGTATGATCAGGACACAAAATGGTGACTTCCTTGCAATGTGCAATGTAAGAGAGACATGTGAAATGCGAATTTATTTTTCGTAACCGAAAATAGCTCATCTGAACCTTATGCTAATTTTCAGTATGTGTATGTATAATGATCACTATAATAGTGTAATATACCAGTTATGTACATATTTTATTTTACGTATGTGAATTTCTGACGCATTAAAAATATTTGAAAACCAAAAGAATGTGATTTAATCTCCTGGGGCATGCAGATCCCCACGTTAGCATTAATGTACCTAAACTTGCACGTTACTCTTCCAGGGTTAACTGCGTATTATCCATTCTACGCCATTTGACGTAGCTCCGTGATAGGGCTAACACCTAGACAAATGGGGATTACAATGCTAATAATATGATCAGCGCCGCGAGACTCAGACACTTATCACGGCTTATCACAGTAGTACATCTACTTACCACAGTTAATTACATGGTGCGCTTCCATTTCTCATCCTCGTCCATTTAAGTGAGATCCAACATATCAACTTACCACCGTCGATCCAGAGGGCAGGCTTCGGCTTCCCATCCTTGCCCAGATGACTTCCCGTAGAGACCTTGGCTACCTTTAGAGGCAAGCCCCTCGAAGACTGGCCAATGGTTAATATCTCGACGAGGTCAGGATACGTCGTTGTTAAATGCTGCATGTAGCGGAGCATGTCTGAAACAACGGGAGTCTAGGAATTACTTGACCATTGTTTATAAGGCGAAATGTTATTCATTAAGCGAATACTTAAATGAATCAATATTTAAAGATTAAAGCAACAGAATGACATTCAAGTACCAGAAAATGGAATGCGAAGTTTTTGACCAAGTTAAATGTTCTTGCCTTGAGGTACAATGTATTATCTTTTGTTAGGATCAGAGAAAATTTTGATTTGGTACTGAGGGAATGAGGAATTCCATGATACCACCTTTAGTTCCCTAGTGGATGTGTAAAAGTGATCTGTTATGAAGTAAATGCTTGTGAAAGCATATTTATATAAAATAAAGTAACTATAAAACCATGAAAACTATCAACCACAATTATCTGCACAGCTAGGCATGTTACTTTTGCAGTATTCAGTGCCTCATTAACATAACGTAATTGCGAAATGTTACACTTGTACTTCAGGTGATCTAAGGATTAAATAAATAGTTCACAACAAGTATACAGCCCTGTAACATAATTGGAACAATTTTTAATTTCGTTTCTTTTTTTTTAATGCTATTTGTTTGGGGTGTCGACGCATGTGGAACTTTTGCCCCTACTGGCACCATATTGTATGAACCTGCGTGTAGTTGGAATTGCGGTAGTGTGGAATGTTGTGTGTGAGGACGTAGGACGTCACAAGCACCCAGTCCCCAGGCCAGGGATATTAATCATTACAATTAAAAAACCCTGACCCGGTCGGGAATCGAACCCGGGGCCGCCGGGTGACAGGCGGACGCGTTTTGCCCTACACCGCGGGCCGGGCAATTTAGTCTCTTACTTTCAGTGACATCAATTCTTAAGTTCCCTTCGAAAAATCACGTGGTATCAAGAAGCCTATTCAAGCTTTAGCCATTGAATACATCTCACACAGAGACTCCAATGTTCCGAGAAATAACTGACTGAAATGGTATATTGTAAGATATTTATTGTCGTTGAAGAATTCTACATGACGAGTCCCAACTAGACAATATTAAATGCTGTGTGGAAAAATTTTCGAGGCCCAGGGGGTAAGAGTCAGATGAAACTGTAATATATCAGGGAAAAAGTAAAATACTCTTTTAATATTAACATATTTTTTATTTGTTCAAAAAGAAATCAATTCACTTGCAACGAATGACCACGAGGATCGTGAATCCTAACTTTGCACATATTGGAAACCAAGTAAGCAATGAAGACACTTCAGAGACAGTCATTCGTCTTCAGTGATAACTATTCTGGAACAAGGACGTACATGAGGTGGCGCTGGAGGATATTGAGCAAGTCGCTAATTATGGCTATAAATTTCTCCAATAAGTTATGCTGGATCTTATTTTGTTGGAGAATATCCCATTTACATTTCGTCACACTATCCCTACTTCAAATAGCAAAGCCATTGAAAGGCTAGTTCTTAGGACAGGTATTATAAATTTCACTTCAGTTAGAAATACAAGACTTCTCATGAACAATTTTCATGGCCTAGGTTTACTTTCAAAGCGGATCACTGGACAAACGTCTATCTGAAGAGTCTCAAAAGAACAGCGATCAAACATAATACCGGTATAGGAAGCTTTTCGACTGCCAGGGGGAAGTAAGAGAGAATAAACTGTATTGTGCCATTCTGGGAAAAAACCTCACACCAAACTCCATCGCGCAACAGCCCCGAAGGGCCATGGTCCATCAAGCGACCGCTGCTCAGTCCGAAGACCTGCATATTACGAAGTGTCGTGTGGTCAGCATGTCGAATCCTCTGGGCCATTATTCTTGGCTTTCTAGACCGAGGCCGCTATCTCACAGGCAGTTAGTTCCTCTATTGTAATCACGTAGGCTGAGCGCACCTCGAACCAGCCCTCATATACAGGTAAAAATCCCTGACCTGGCCAGGAACCGAATCCGAGACCTCCGGGTAACAGACAGGCCCTACATCGTGGCGCCAGCCATTGTGGGGAAGGAAAGTATTATTTAGATATTTTATTTCCTGCAAGTGGTAAATCATCTTCCTTACTGAATTTGAAGAGTATATTTTGTTTGCTTACGATTGAATGGCAATGTAGCATAGTTCGTTTTCTGTGTTCAAGGTCGTGGAATCCATTCCTATCACAGTCTGTTGGATTTAAATCTACTTAAATGCGAGTGACCCAGTAGCGAGGTGTCATTTTTAAGGCTGGTTATTCAAAGGCAATTTATTGGTATTTTAATTATGTTTACTCCTACTACCATGTACTCCTAGGCCAGTAATAATAATAATAATAATAATAATAATAATAATAATAATAATAATAATAATAATAATAATAATAATAATAATAATAATAATAATAATAATAATATGTTGCTTCTGACCTAGTAGTACCGGGTTAAGTAGCTCAGACGATTGACCTGCTGGCCTTCTCACTCCAACTAGGCAGGTTATTATTATTATTATTATTATTATTATTATTATTATTATTATTATTATTATTATTATTATTATTATTATTATTATTATTTCTACATCCCACTGACTACTTTTGACGGTTTTTGGAAACCCCGAGGTGCGGGAATTTTGTCCCGCGGGAGTTGTTTTACGTGCCAATAAATCTGCCGACATGAGGCTGACGTATTTGAACACCTTAAAATACCATCGGATTGATGTAGGATCGAATCTGTCAAGTTGGAGGTGAGAAGGCCAGCGCCTCAATCATCTGAGCTGCTCAGCCCGGCTCAGCTAGGTCAGAAAAAAGAAAAAAGACACCACGCTAATGGGTCACTCGCATTTAAGTAGATTTAAATCCAACAGACTGTGATAGGGATCGATTCAACGACCTTGAACACAAAATGAGCTATGCTACGTTACCATTCAATCGTAAGCAAACAAAATATACTCTTCAAATTCAGTAAGGAAGATGATTTACCACTTGCAGGAAATAAAATATCTAAATAATACTTTCCTTCCCCACAACGGCCGGCGCTGCGACGTAGGGCGTGACAGAAGGAAGATTGTGTAAACGTGGCCCAAAGGTGGCCGTATCGAAAAATAATAAATAACATAATAAAAACTAATGAAATTAAAATAAGTATTTTGAATTCAAGAAAGTGTAAAACTTACTCATGGGGATGAAGACTGCACGATGTTGTACACTCTGTGAAGTTTTATTTTACTTTTTACACTGTTCACAAGCTAGTGCTTAATGAAATTAATATATACTGGGTGGTTTACCAGCCCCGTATAATTCTGTGGATATGCAACCCACCTAACACTGATAGTCCATCAGGTCGATATTGCTCTGCTTACTCCTAGTATCTGCCTACTGCCATTTCAAAGCACAACCAGTGTGTCTGACTGTTATGAAAGTTGTCAGATGTGATGCAATAGCACTTTTTGGCCCAGTGAGGAAAGCAATGGCGAACTACCTCACTTCCTCATCTTGTCTAGTACGACTCATTTTGGTGCTGTCATCGGTTGTTGCGATTTCCCCGTAACTGCATAAACTTTGGTGTTGCTATATGAGGATCCAACCAGCCTCCGGGCTGATGGTCTATCAGACAGACAGACAGACAGACAGACAGACAGACAGACAGACAGACAGACAGACAGACAGACAGACAGACAGACAGACAGACAGACAGACAGACAGACAGACAGACAGACAGACTACCAGTATGTCAGGAACTTTAAGTGAGGCAGACTAGCGTAGGGGAAAATGAAATTACAGTATACCATCGTTGCCCCTGCGAAAATCGCTATGTTGCTGAAAATATACTGACCCGCTGCACCTAGAACGAGAATTCTCTCAGGCTCTTCGGAAAAATCGTTATCAGCCAAAGTTCTAAGCTGAAATATTTCACATAGCAGTTTTCGCAGATAAAGATAAAGGGAGTATTCCACAAACATGCTGCATTTTGCATGCCTTTATGATGCATTTGCCGCTAAAAAGAGTTAGTCTACTTAACTTTGAGGGTGTCTGAGGTGAGAATAGAACCTCCTCCACTCAGTTGACTTTCCGAGTCTGAGAAGACCCAGTTCCAGTTCTCATACCACTTTACAAGCTTTGTGGCGTAGCTGGGAGCCGAACCCGGTGGCAGCTAATCACACTAACCAGTACACGACAAAGGTGGACCATTAGGACTATTAATGCTGCGAAATCAGGGCAATCGATGTTCACTGCTTTGCACCCAGCGCCCAGTCTAAAACCAATTTTTGGGTAGTTTGAATCTTCACACACGGACGACCTTATCGAGGGCGCAGTTGAAAAGAGTGAGAGCCCATCCGCTTCCCAGTTTTAATTTGAAATGATTTGTTGATATTTCTCTTGAAATATACCTGTGAAAAATTGCTAGTAAGAGTTTGTTTGATAATAGATTGTGAGTCTTGTTTACAACGCCCATCCCCGTTTATTATTTCTTAATCTGTTTGACCTCCAGGGTTGGTTTTTCCCTCGGGATCTGCGAGGAATTCCACCTCTACCACCTCAAGGACAGTGTCCTGGAGTG
Organism: Anabrus simplex; assembly: GCF_040414725.1. NCBI lineage: Eukaryota > Metazoa > Arthropoda > Insecta > Orthoptera > Tettigoniidae > Anabrus > Anabrus simplex. The sequence continues at coordinate 807,986,302 of NC_090265.1, read as the reverse complement.
TGTGACTTAGGGACGGGTATACAACTGGGGAGGAGGCCTCACCTGCTATGCTGAACAGGGGCCTTGTGAGGGATGGGAAGATTGGAAGGGCTAGACAAGGAAGAGGGAAGAAAGCGGCCGTGGCGTTAAGTTAGGTACCATCCCGGCATTTGACTGGAGGAGAAGTGGGAAACTACGGAAAAACCACTTTCAGGATGGATGAGGAGGGAATCGAACCCCACTCTTATCAGTTGACCTCCCGAGGACTACGTTCCAGCCCTCGTACCACTTTTCAAATTTCGTGTCAGAACCGGGAATCGAACCCGGGCCTCCGGGGGTGGCAGCTAAGGCAGCTAATCACACTAACCACTACACCACAGAGGCGGACATCATTATTGTTATTTTTAAATTGTCTATATTCCCCCCAAAATTTGTAACATATATATTTAAGCATTGTGAATGGAGACAAAGAAAAGTGGCCTCTATTTCAGTCTGCGGAATGTAGTCTGAGTTCCTAGACAAAGTAGGAGAACGTAATTATGTCCTACTTGAGACTACTAGTTCAATTCGAACCCTAGGCACTCGTTATGATGTCGTTCCTTTATCTCATCTGACGCTAATAACCGGAACTAGATACTAGCAGATCGCTGCCATTCTCCGGTAATTATCAGTGACTGACCTACTGCTGAAAAACCTGTTGGCATAGCTCAGACAGCTCACCATTCCGAGAGCCGAGGTTCGATTCTAGCACTGCGTAAGTGCTGCTAAGCCTCATGTTATATTTTCCTGTTTCCTTTTCCATATTAACTTTCGCTAAGGAATGGGATGATACAATGTTAAAGTCCGGTTCACTAATCTCCATCGTACACCCAAAGAATTATAGTGAGGATATTCTTACTGTGGTGTAGCGGTTAGTGTGATTAGCTGCCACTCCCGGAGGTCCGTGTCCGATTCCCAGCACTGCCACGGAATTTGAGCAGTTGTACGAGGGCTGGAACAGGGTCCTCTCAGTATTGGAAAGTCAACTGAGTAGAGGGAGGTTCGATTCCCTCCTCAGCTATCCTCGAAGTGGTTTTCCTTGATTTCCCAATCTCCTCCAGGCAAATGGCGGGATGGTACGTAACTTAAGGCCACGGCCGACTCCTTCCCTTTTCCTTGTCTATCCCATCCAAAATTGCCTTCCCCCCACAAGGCCCCTGTTCAGCATGGCAGGTGAGGCCACCTGAGCGAGGTACTGGTCTTCCTCCTCAGCTGTATCCCCCCGACTCATAGTCTCACAAACCAGGACACCGTCCTTGAGGCTGTAGAGGTCACTGAGTCCGAGGGAAAAAACCAACCCTGGAGGGTAAACGGATTAAAAGAAAGAAGGAAAGAAAGAAAGAAAGAAAGAAAGAAAGAAATAAAGAAATAAAGAAAGAAGATATTCTTAACACCTCATATAATGACAATGAAACAAATGTAATAATAATAATAATAATAATAATAATAATAATAATAATAATAATAATAATAATAATAATAATAATAATAATAATAGTTTCACGTCCGACTAACTTCATTTACGATTTTCATAAGCGCCGAGATGCATACGTGCCGGTAAATATACCGACGCGTGGCTGACGTATTCAAATATACCACCAATTTTGTTCAGAAAGCTAGCGCTCTACCATTATGAGCAAATCGGTCCTATAATAATAATAATAATAATAATAATAATAATAATAATAATAATAATAATAATAATAATAATAATAATAATAATAATAATCTTCGAAAAAACCAAGATCATGGCAAACAACAAACACCCACGTACTGTAAATACCTCAAAGCCCAAGAACAAAAGATTGAGATAGTAAAATAATTCATATATCTCGGAGAATGGATTAGTTGAAATGCAAAGCAATGGAATTCAGGAAAAATAAACTTGAAGTGGCCTTCCAACTAGCAAGATATACATACAAAAAGAAATCCCTTTCACGGAGGACCAAAATTAAACACGATAAAACAGCGATTAAACCAGAAACACTGCACGCAGCAGGTACACTGAACATGAAGCTCGAGCTAAAAGAAAGGAACATTTAAAGAAAGATCATAGGAGCAAAATTTCTAGATAATAAGATAATACACATCAAGAATGAGATACTCTACAAGAAAATGGAAAAACTCTCGGACGCTATGCGTTAAGGAAGTATCACGTTTTAGGGTCAACTTCTCAGAATGAACTCTAGTAGATTAACCAAACAAACCTTTGACTTCTTCCGTATTCCCAAAACAAAACCCAGCTGGTTTAAAGAAACTGAAAAAGACCCAGAGGAATTAAAAATGATAGAAAATTTACCATTCAATTGAACAGCTAAAGTAATAACTTAATACCAAAATATAAGGTTAAGGTTCTATGACAAATCGAATTTAAAAGCTAAACCTTTATCTCGGAATACGAGAGGAAACGAAGATCAGAAAGAATGAAGAAATACTAGGCACTAAGAAAAGAGCAACACACAGAGAAAAGATTGATTCAACGTACCCCAAAGAGGGCGAAACGTAAGAAGAGGAACAACATAAAAATAAGAAGAATATGGGCTGCCTGGCCGAGGCCGTAAAGGCGTGCTCTGTTCCCCTGGAAGGACGTGGGTTCGATTCCCCGTCAGGAAAATAAAATTAAGAAAAGAGATTTCCACCTCCGGAGGTGCACATGAAGCTGAGGTCAACTCATCCTATACCGAAAATAAGTGCCAGGTTGATTCCTAGGGGCGGAAGTGGCCAGGCGTTGAGCTAACCACTCTACTCCACCAAGTACCGAGGTTTTACGGGTAGGGGAAGCCTTTACATTCCACCCCTCCTAGGGCCTTCATGACCTGTACGGAGATGACTTTGCTTTTAAAAAAAATAATAAAACATTCGTGGTCACGTCTACCAAAGGTTATAAACCTCGCAAATCTCCCACGCTCCCAATTTGAGAGCCCTGGGGTGCCTTTCAGTCGCCTCTTACGACAGGCAGGGGATACGTGGGTGTTATTCTACCGCACCACGAAGCATGTCCTCACTGCTTCGGCTAGGAAGTGTCCTATGCGTAATTGCGAATGTTTGAATCAAATACTTAACTTCTGTAAGTTATCCGGCTCCATGGCTAAATGGTTACCGAGCTGGCCTTTGGTCACAGGGGTCCCGGGTTAGATTCCCGGCATGGTCGGGAATTTTAACCATAATTGGTTCATTCCACTGGCATGGGGTCTGGGTGTATGTATCATCTTCATCATAATTTCATCCTCATCACGACGTGCAGGTCATCTACGGACGTCAGATCAAAAGATCTCCATCTGGCGAGCCGAACTTGTCCTCGGACACTCCCGGCACTAAAAGCCATACGAAGGTCTGACTGGCCGAGGAAGTAAAGACGTGCTAGGTTCATCTGGAAGGACGTGGGTTCGATTCCACGCCAGAAGCCGAAAACTTTAAGAAACACCAACAGTGAGTAGCAGGTTAATTCCTGGAGGCAAAGGCGGCCGGGCGTACAGCTAACCACTCTGCCCCACCAAGTGTCGAGGTTATGGATAGTGGAAGCATTTTCCTCCCACCCATTCAAGGGCCTTCATAGCCTGTTCGGAGATAATTCTGCTTTTATGTGTCTTCTGGCAGAGTCATTAATGATCAGAGTGGCAGCAATCCCTACAACTTGGACTTGAGGGAAAATATATTCATTCTTGTTTCTCATCCCGTAGCTAAGCGAAAACATATAGCAATAGTTTTTTTTTTACATTTGGCTTTACGTCGCACCGACACAGATAGGTCTTATGGCGACGATGGGATGAGAAAGGCTTAGAAGGGAAAGGAAGCGGCTGTGTACTTAATTAATGTACAGTACGTCCTCAGCATTTTCCTGGTGTGGAAACGGCAAACGACGGAAAACCATCTTCAGGGCTGCCGACTATGGGGTTCGAGCTCATTCTCTCTTGAATACAAGCTCAGAGCTGCACGCCCCTAACCGCACGGCCAACTCGCTTGGTTGATTAAAATTACCTATTAGTGAGTGGATAAGATGTTGCGAAATAAATCAAGGCGATTCTTTTTTTCTTCCCTCCTTTCCTAATCCGTTTACTCTCCAGGGTTGTTTTCCCTTCGGACTCAGCGAGCGATCTCACCTCCACCACCTCAAGTGCAGTGTCCTAGAGCGTGAAACTTTGGGTCGGGAGATACAGCTGGGAAGGAGGACCAGTACCTCGCCCAGGCCATTCTGAACAGGAGCCTTGTGGAGGGGCGGGGGGCGAAGATCAGAAGGGATAGACAGAGAAGAGGGAAGAAAGCAGCCGTGGCCTTAAGTTAGGTACCAGAGTGGCGTTTGCCTGGAGGAGAGTTGGGAAACCACGGAAAACCACTTCGAGGATGGCTGAGGTGGGAATTGTACCTCCCTCTTCTCAGTTAAACTTCCGAGGGTGAGTGGGCCCCATTCCAGCCCCCGTACCACTTCCCAAATTTCGTGGCAGAGCCGGGAATTGAACCAGGGTCTCCAGAGGTGACAGCTAACCGTACTAGCCACTGCACCATAGAGGCGGTTTCTTTGTTTTGTCGTAGTAAATAATGAAGAAGATTATGATAAAGGAAATGTTAAAGACAAATGATTTGCATTAACTGGCGCATGAAAAAAGACATGGTACAACTGGAAGAAGGAATGAACACGGTTTGCATCTATCGTTGACTAATAGAAATGTTACTCTCAAATTTATGATTATGTGCTTAGAAAGTTGCGTGATAACTCTTGATAATCGTATGTAAATGTGTCCACTACGAAGTATGTGGCATCATAGCAGTTCTAATAGCAGTTCACTGCATTTAAAATAAGATTTACATTGCGTGTTACAAATGTTAAACTCACTTTCAGTCGCAGGTTCCCGTTCACTTTGTTACAAGTTAACAAACATAAACTTCTTGGTACTTTTTGGACTCACTCGGGTTGGAGAGTTCATCAGGGACCAGTTGCACCACCTGCGTGTAAAGTAACGCTTAACTTGTCCTCCACGTAAAAATATATTTCCGCTCGACCACTCCCGGGCTGAGCTATCGGCAGAATAAATCGTAGTTACGCGGCGCATAAATTATCGGCCATTTTGAAGGTCCGATAAGACTTACCTGCCGGGCAAGTCCTCTTTTTTTTTTCAATTTGCTTTACGTCGCACCGACAGATATAGCTCTTATGGTTCGCTCGGATCGGTCAGGTCTTGGGAGCTGAATATTATTAGCTGTATATTACGTAATATATAACTGAACTGAAATTAGCTCAGTATGCTGATAAAAACATGAGACCGTAACGGAGGTCGGTATTGCATTGCAGGTTTTTAATCAGGAATGCTTCCCTTGTCCGCCTATGAGGTGTAGTGCTAAGTGTGATTAGCTACCATCCCCGGAAGCCCGGGTTCGATTCCCAGTTCTACCACGAAATTTGAAAAGTGGTACGAGGGCTGGTACGGGGTCCATTCAGCCTCGAGAGGTCAGCTGACTAGATTGGGGGAGGGGGTCGATTCCTACCTCAGGTACCCTCGAAGTGGTTTTCCGTGGTTTCCCACTACTCCAGGCATATGCCGGGATGGTACCTAACTTACAGCCACGGCAGCTTTCTTCCCTCTTCCTTAACTGTTCCTTCCGAACCTCCCATTCCCCACAAGGCCCCTGTTCAGCATAGCAGGCGAGGCCGCCTGGGCGAAGTACTGGTCCTCCTTCCCAGTTGTATCCCCGACCCAAAGTCTCAGTTTCCAGGACACTGCCCTTGAGATGATAGAGGCGGGATCCCTCGCTGAGTCCAAGGGAAAAACGAACGCTCGAGGGTAAACGGATTATGAGAAAGAAAGAAAGAAAGAAAGAAGACTTCACCTAAGTATTTATCCGGCTCAATGGGTAAATGGTTAGCCTGCTGGCCTTTGGTCACATGGGTGCAGGCGCGGGGGTTTGGTGTGTGTGTCGTCTTCATCGTCATTTCATCCTCATAACGACGCGCAGGTCACCTACGGCCGTCAAATCAAAAGATATGCACCCGGCGAGCCGAACATGTCCTCAGACACTGATGGCACTAAAAGCCATACACCATTTCCATTACCTAAGTATTTGAAATAGTTGATTGTATAATTCTTTTGTTTTTGGATTTTTGAATTTCTGCTGGTGATTTTTGATACTAGTGATCCATCTTGTTTTTCATTGTTATTATTGTATCAGCGGTACACCTTCCCCTGCTATTGTAACTTCGCGCCTTCTCTACGGCCATCTATGCCAACGGACTTGAACTTGTAAACTCCCAAAGAAATTCGTCTTCTACGGTTAGATGGCTCTACCATCGATTTTTATCTCACTCTCCCGGACTAAAAACTAACTACTTGTTAGAGTAATATTTATTTTGGGAGTTGGTAGACCTTTTCCTGAGGATTGTTTTTGAATGAACCGAAGTTGTCAACACTTCAGCTGGTTCCTTCTCTATTGTAATCTACCTATCACCGAGCTCGATAGCTGCAGTCGCTTAAGTGCGGGAGATAGTAGGTTCGAACCCCACTGTCGGCAGCCCTGAAAATGGTTTTCCGTGGTTTCCCCATTTTCATACCAGGCAAATGCTGGGACTGTACCTTAATTAAGGCCACGGCCACTTCCTTCCCACTCCTAACCCTTCCCTGTCCCATCGTCGCCATAAAACCTATCTGTGTCGGTGCGACGTAAAGCAACTAGCAAAGAAAAAAAATCTACCTATCAGATGCTTGGAAATATGTCCTCTAGCCAATTAAAACTGGGGAATGTGTGCAGGAGTCCAACTTATCAGCAAAGTGTTCTGGAAGCTTCCCCTTCCGAAACTATAAAAGTAGGGCACTTTAGGGCCGTCTTGTCTAAATTGTTCCAGTGCTTGGGAGTGCGACTTGACGGAGGCCTAGGAGACAGTGACGCGGTATGCTTGAAGAACATCCAGTGGCACAAAGTGATGGCAGAATTTACCTAAACATGTGATAACACCTGCGGGTAGTTTGAGCGGAAGGTTTTGCCGTTTCCTTTTAATGTAATTTTTTAAACTCGTGGTTTAAATGTACGATTATTGGCGAAGTCTGAGGACTCTGTTTCTATTCCTGGTGGGAAATGTGTAATGCAAGGGAACAAAGAGTGGTGACCCTCCATAGTTTCCCATTCAACCTTGCATTGGGTGACTAAAGGTTTCAACCTCAAAATGTTGTAAATCTTGTCTTGGTTTCAAATATTTCGCCTCTAGTCATCCCGTTGTAGTATGCGATTAGCCTCTGTATCTTTGGGCCGTAAGCCCACTTAGGTTTCTAGTAATTTCTATAAGGAGTGCTGGTGTTTCGCCTCCTTGCCTACCGAGTGAGTTGGCCGTGCGGTTTGGGGCGCGCAGCTGTGAGCTCGCATCCGGGAGATAGTGGGTTCGAACCCTACTGTCGGCAGTGCTGAAGAAGGTTTTCCGTGGTTTCCCATTTTCCCACCAGGCAAATGCTGGGGCTGTACCTTAATTAAGGTCACGGCCGCTTTCTTTCCATTCTTAGGCCTTTCCTGTCCCATCGTCGCCATAAGACCTATCTGTGTCGGTGCGACGTAAAGCAACTAGCAACAAAAAAAGAAAATGGGTAGCCTCCTTGTCTTTTGTTTATGGCCGGTTATGTGCAACCATTTCTTTTTACTATTAAGGCCATGTAGTATGTACATTTATGCCCCTATTTATTCTCTAATAGTTTCTTAGCTTTGATTCACCTTAGGAACAGTGATCAATTGATAAGCCCAACTTGGGGCAACTGTGTAAGAACACTCTAAAATGGTGTCACCCTATGGGTTGCCTAATGTGACGTAAGTGTATCAAAAGAAAGTGATTGCCTCTGTGTGGCCACCAGGGCCTCTCAAACGCCCAAAATCTCACGCGTGCAAACCGAGGCGCAGAAACTCTGTGCACTGTGCATCGGTTCGACTCGGCTCAATTCGGCATGACTCGGATGGTGTAGTGTGCTGGGAGCGACGAAGCGTTCGGTGATAGACGGCTTGTTTGTCAGTGAAACAGATAAGCGTATGACAACAACATAATAATGGAGCAACCTGTTTCGAAGAAAGCAAAAACTTTCGAAAATCCATTTCAATCGAACGGGGAACTTTCGTTTTTTTTCTCAGTCATGACGTTAAAGCCAAATACTCAATCTATGGGATAATAATTAAGTGATTATCAAAAAGATCTATTTTTCATTACAAAGGCCTTGCTTGAATTCTACGAGATTTGTCAAAGGAACCGAGAAGCAGCTAAGTTTTTTCAATGTTTGGTTCCACATGCATATGTGAAAGGTTATTTTTTTCTGTTTTGACTTGTACGAAAACTAGATTGCGTGCGAGTATTTATGATTGTAATTTAAAGTACGCTCTCAGAATTTCTGTCAGCCAGACACTACTGGTATAATTGCAAAGGAAAAGGAAAAAGAAGAACTAGAGAAGATAAATTGTCTGCTCAAACCAAATTGAAAGAAGGGCATTTTAACAGCGGTAACATTGTCCCATACAACAGCGCGTGTCCGCTCACCGCACATAAACATTTCGCAGTGAGGGGAGAATCAGCGGAGAAGGTGGAGAAGGCGAAGACAGGCCGAACGGGTGAGACAGGTGTAGGTAAAGAGGAGTAGGGTTTTGCACTCTGGTCAACCTAATGAAGTCGTCTCCTGGTCCTTGTACAGTGCAGTGCACTGGTGCATGCACCCTGAGAGGCCCTGGCGCTAGACTATGGTATTCTGGAGCTCAGATTCCTGTGAAGTGCATCTGCTCGGAGCAAATCTTGCTCTTGTAAAATATTGTATCTGTCAAGAGCACTAATGATCTTCTCTACGTAAATTAACAACTTGGTAATTATTACAAGTTTTCGTATCTGATTTCCGGACTTCTGAGCCCCAGATATTGTTAGAGCTGACAATTTCATCAATAAACTGTTCTATTGTTTGTTATTCATTCAGATTTTTTAACTCTCAATTTTGAGAAAGGAAATAAATCAAATTTCCAAATTTGTCGTGTTATATGCTGTTCTAAGTAATTCTTTTTCCAGCCATTCAAGCCAGGAGCTTCGTGTTCCTATCTGAGCCACGAAAACTCCGTTCCTATTATCATTATTATAATTATTTATTTCTTTCTTAATTTGTTTACCCTCCAGTGTTGCCTTTTCCCTCGGACAGAGCGAGGGATCCCACATCTACCGCCTCAAGGGCAGTGTCCTGTTGCGTGAGACTTTGAATCGGGGTATAAACTGGGAAGGAGGACGAGTACCTCGCCTAGGTAGCCTCACCTTCCATGCTGAACAGGGGCCATCTGGTGGATGGGGAGATTGGAGGGGATAGTTAAGGAAGAGGGAAGGAAGCGGCGGAGGCCTTAAGTTAGGTGCGAATCTACGGCAAACTACTTCGAGTATGGCTGAGGAGGGAATTGAACCCCTCTCTACTCAGTTGATTTCCCGAGTTTGAGTGGAGCCCGCTCCAGCCATCGTAGCACTTTTCAAATTTCGTGGCAGAGCCGGAAATCGAACCCGGGCCTTCGGGGGTGGCAGCTAACCACACTAACCACTACACCGCAGAGGTGGATATTATTATTATTATTATTATTATTATTATTATTATTATTATTATTATTATTATTATTATTATTATTATTATTACGGGGATACAGTGGTTTACAGAGGTGAAAGGAGGTGCGGGCATGAATGGGTCGATATAAGACAATCAGAAGATTAATTTTAAACTTTAAAATTATAGCTTTATTTCGTTCTCTGCTATGTTTTTGTTTCTCTTCAGATGTTAAATTTTAACAAACAATTCACTAAGCGAAAACAAAATTTCAGGTACAATAATGAGATATAGAGCACCTTTGCTCCAGGAAAATTATCTAGGAGCCTATTCTCCAAACATTACACCATTCCAGCCTTCCAAAGGCACCATTCAACATTTACATTAACACCTTTCCCTTAATAGAAAGAGCATCTATGCCCTATAAAATTTACACTTAGGAACCATTTCTAGAAATGTCCAGGCCTATCAAAGGCGCAACCTACATTTTACAATTCAAACAGTATTCACTGTCTCAGATGCTCAACAGTCTAACATCTTTACATAAAAGGAATGAAACAGTTTAACAGGGGTATTGAGTACCCATCCTAACAGGCCTTTGTAAAAAAAAAAAAAGGGTTAAAGTTACTGGCCCAAACATAAAAAATGGTGAGCAGGCGGACACTTGCGCTCCTTTAAAATTGCAATGAAAAGCAAAAACCCTACTTGGGCTTATGGCCCGAAGTTACAGAGGCTAAGCCTATGCTACTGAGGTGACTAGATGGAGAAAATATTTGAGTTACAAAGATTACAAACTGAAAAGATTACAGAAACATAGTCGCCTCAAAATTGAGGTGATAGGGAACACGAGAGGGTCGCTCACTCTCTATTCCCTGAATTCGGTTAAGTTCCTTTGGCTCGTTTGAAATTTACATTAGAATTTTGGAATTTACATTTTAGAAAATTAAAGATTGAGGACCTTCCCCTCGAGATAGCTTTCAAAGACTATCAATTGGTTAAACCAGGACTGCCATTACCTTGAGCTGATGGACTTCTCGATGTGGACGAGGCGCTCCCGCCTCCTTTATAAACACACACTCTGTAGACTGGAACGATCAATAAGACAACCTGGTCCGATGGTCCGAAAATGTGTCAGCTTTTATACCCGAGAGGAATGTTCCAGAACACTCTGGGCTAAGCCCCGACACGCCCCCAATTTTTATTGTTTAATTAAATAAATACCAGACAATGTCGATGGGCTGAAAAATAAGTATACAAAATTTTCTACTGGTCAACGTCTTAAGTTTGCGGGAAGAGATAGACGTGTTGTAAACTTTAACACACCAAAAACAAAGAATAATCAATTCAGTTTAGGAAACCTTAGAATATAAAGTTACTTTACAATTTTAATAGTCAATCTTCGCACCAGAGGGCATAACATAAGTTTATAGTGGAGATATCTGCAGAGAAATATCCAAACTTCTTCTATTAGTTGTTGCGGGTTTTAGATTGTAGATGGCCTTCTCCAAGGCGCTTCATTTAAATGAACGGAGCGGGTGTACCTTCCGGTATTATTATTATTATTATTATTATTATTATTATTATTATTATTATTATTATTATTATTATTATTACCATGCCTTACCGGGCGACTTGGCCATGCGGTTTGTGGCCCGCACCTGTGACCTTGGATCCGGGAGATTGTGGGTTTGAACCCCACAGTCGGCAGCCCTGAAGATGATTTTCCATGGTTTCCCATTTTCACACCTGTCAAATGCTGGGGTTGTACCTTAATAAAGGCCACGGCCGCGTCCTTCCCACTCTTGTCCATTTTCTATCCCACGGTCGGTGCGAACTGAAGTCAATTGTAAAAAAATAAATAAAAATATGCCTTTCTTGTTGGAATTGACATGTTAAACGTACGTAAAATGCTCCTTCTGACCTAATGACCGCGGGGTACTTGGTGGATAGGACTACACACATTATTAATCTCTGATTTACCAGGTCGTGGGTAAGAGACCAATGCTGCGCTCTCGATCAGTATTTACCATCAGAGGGATCCTCATTATCCCCCAGACAGTTACTCAACGGCTGGTTGAGTCGACGAGAAATCGTCGCCTGGAGACCCTCGAATGCTTTCTTAGAACTGAAAATTTTTCTGAGGAAATTCCTTTTCTATTTCTCAAGCGACATATCTTCCATTATTATTATTATTATTATTATTATTATTATTATTATTATTATTATTATTATTATTATTATTATGCCATCTTAGGACCAAATGAAACAGTTTCTTTCTTCTTGTCTTCCGAAATTTCATTATTTCTCAGTGTTGTAGAAAATTGAACCTCGGATTTACCAACTGGCAGATGAACAGTTAATAATTTTTTTTCTTTTTTGCTATTTGCTTTACGTCGCACCAATACAGATAGGTCTTATGGCGACGATGGGGTAGGAAACGGCTAGGAGTAGGAAGGAAGCGACCGTGGCCTTAATGAAGGTACAGCCCCAGCATTTGCCTGGTGTGAAAATGGGAAAACACGGAAAAACATTTTCAGGGCTGTCGACAGTGGGATTCGAACCCACTATCTCCCGGATGCAAGCTCATACCTGCGCGCCCCGAACCGCACGGCCAACTCGCCCGGCAACAGTTAATCTAAAAAAAAAGAGCCTCTGAGACTTAGTTAAATATTCAATTTCAAGGTTGATACTAGTCCTCTAATATCGCTCCAGGTAATAACAACATCCAAGAACCATCAACACCGCCTACTCAGAAGTGCTACTTTCTGCAGCCCAAAATAGAAGTGAAATCTGTCCCAGTAATCTGTATCCGCAGTTTATCTCAGGGCACTCATTATATATTGAAGTTTCTAAAGCGATATTACAATACAGTTACAGTATTCCTTACAGTTCGTCGTGAAAGAATTACTGAGACACTTTTGGTTCAATTTAACACAGAATACTTCATGTTAAACTTGAAAATAACAATACTCTTTAAAACTGAATACTTTTTGAGACAAAAAAAATTACCAATAATAATGTAATGGAGATTCTACGAGGTTCTCCAACATTGTTACCGTAATCATACTCGGAGCTGATACTCTACATATGTGGTGGAATTATGCAGTGTGGTCATTCACTCACTGAGTGAAATAGATTACATTATTATTACTAAATTTCTAAATAATTGTATCTTGCCTCAAAATTCAATTTTAAAACTTTTATATCTTTCTTAGTCGCAATCAGCGATTTATCCCACCTCTACCGCCTTAAGGGCAGTCCTGGAGCGTGAGACTTTGGGTCGTGGAGTACAAGTGGTTGGGAGAACCAGTACCTCACCCAGGCGGCCTCGCCTGCTATGCTGAATGGGGGCCTTGTTGGGGGATGGGTCGATCGGAAGGGATGGACAAGGAAGAGGGAAGGAAGCAGTCGTCGTCTTAAGTTAGGTACCATTCAGGCATTTGGCTAGGGGAAAATTAGGGAACCAATGAAAACAACTTCGAGAATGGCTGAGGTAGGAATCGAAACCGCCTCTACTCAGTTGATTTTGCGAGGCTGAGTGGACCCCATTTCAGTCCTCTTACCACTTTTCAAATTTCGTGGCACAGCCAGGAATCCAATCCGAAACACCGGGGATGGACGCTGATCACACCACCCATTACACCACAGAGGCGGACAACCTTTTCATATACTACTGTTTATGTAGAGTGATCCATAAAACTCATATAATTAGTGTTATGCAAACTATAATTCATAGCAGGTGTATGCATAAGTCTGTTCCGGTTTCACTAAGAGATGGCGCCAGCGAACAGTACGTAGGGTATGAATTTGATACATATTTCACTTTATTCGTCTGACATTAACCTATCAACACACGCAAGTGGAGTCCGCCAAACACTAGAGTCTGTGTTGTATCGTTCACTGATCATATCAACGTTTGTGCCTGAAAAAGAACATTTGCGGCACGCGTTGCTTTTCTTATTTTATCAAAAGGAGAAGGCTATGCAAAGTCATCGTTTGCTGGTAGAAACATATGGTGAACACGCTCCATCGATTACAGCATGTGAGACATGGTTTCGACAACTTAAACGGTTGTGATTTGAATGTGAAAGACAGTGCGCGCTCTGGTAGACCACAAAATTGAGAAGACTCTTCAAGCCTGGCGAAACTGTTGCACAACGCTATCGCCAACAAATGATTAATTTAAATCACGCATTGATCGAAAGACAAGCGGAATGGGTCAGAAGACATGGCAAAGTGGTTTTATTAAACCACAATGCACAGCAATGCACAGCAAAACCAGTGAAAGACACCTTGAAATCGCTTGGATGGGACATCCTTCCGCACCCGCCGTACTCACCCGACATGACGCCATCTACTATCACCTCTTCACATCAATGGGCACGGGCTCGTAGACCAACACTTCAGCAATTTCGAGGAAGTTGGAAAATAGTTCGATGAATGGTTTTCCGCAAAAGACAAGCATGTTTTTCTGGCATGGTATTCATAACTTACCTGAAGGATGGGCGAAGTGTGTACAAGCCGATGTCCAATAAACAAAAAGTGAATTTCCGTTGATAATTACGTGTTTTCTTTACCACAAAACCGGAAATAATGTATGTATACACCTGTTAGACAACCTAAAAATATCAATCTCTGTTCCTATGTGGGATTAATTCAAGATATCTTCCGGTTTAAGCTCGACCATTGCAGAGCAGATCGTTGGTACCAATGGTAATTCAGTGATAGAAACTGTAGTGAAACGATGAAAACTGTGAATAACGTTTACGTTAGGGCAGAAAGAGTACATTAAGCCGAAAAACATATATACCTGGGTATTACGAATGTACTGCCGAGTACCAGGCGGCGAAAACGCACACCGTTGGAATACTCACCAGACCGTGCAGAGACAGGTTCAGTGCCTTCCTTTTGTTACCTCTATTCCTGTGGATATGATACACTAACATTCCTCCTCATTTCCAAGAAATGGATTTTTATTTGAAAGTGAAAATTTCCTTTTGTGTCGGATGTCAGGTAGCATCGTTGTAAAAATGAAATGGCGTATGACTTTTAGTGCCGGGAGTGTCCGAGGACAAGATCGGCTCGCCAGGTGCAGGTCTTTTGATTTGACTCGCGTAGGCGACCTGCGCGTCGTGATGAGGATGAAATGATGATGAAGACAACACATACACCCAGCCCCCGTATCAGCGAAATTAACCAATCACGGTTAAAATTCCCGACCCTGCCGGGAATCGAACCCAAGACCCCTGTGGCCAAAGGCCAGCACGCTAACCATTTAGCCATTGAGCCCGACAGTACCGTTGTGAAAATCTGACTCATCGAAAAGAGGACTGTTGTTAAAAAGAAGTGGCTACAACATCGGTCATTTTGTGTAATGTCCATTGACAAACTGCTCTTGGAGCATCGAGATCAAATCGTGGAGCTCCTGATATATTTGTTGTCATGTAATACTCGCATGACACATTACCGGCTAATGTTACTCTGTTGTACAAGTGGTTCTGAACCAATATGAGAGGCATTCCAGACAGTCTTAAGAATGATTCTTCATGTTGATCGGACATTATAGAAGAATCTCTAATACGAGGTTTCCATCGAACTACCACAGCTGAACATAAGCGTCGTGTAAGGCTCCATCCAGTAGGTATTGGCCGTCAGTTTACTTTTCTCAGAAAACCGTTTGTCATACAGGGGTTGCGACTGTGTAGGATCTAAACCGTTCACCCATTATCAATTACAATTTATATTTTAAGGGGCTGATGGACCACTCAGTTCGATCCTGGCTCAGTCCGGTGGTATTTGAAGGTGCTCAAATATGTCATCCTCGTGTTGGTAGACTTACTGGCACGTAAATGATCTCTTGAGGGACTAAATTCCAGCACCTCGTCGCCTCCTAAAACCGTAAAAGTAGTTACTGTGACGTAATGCCAATAACTTTATCCTTATTACTTTTACGACCAATTAACTATTATTACGGTTTTCAGAGACACTGAAGTTTCGGAATTGTGTCCCACAGGAGTTCTTTTACGTGCCGGTAAATCGAATAACGGAAGCTGATGCATATGAGCAACTTGAAATACCAGCGGACTGAGCCGGGATCGAACCCACCAACTTGAGCTCAGAAGGCCAGCGCTCCACCGTCTGAGTCACTAAGCCCTTTATATAGCACAAAGGTGTTGGAAATGTGTAGAGAGGTGATGAACATGTGGCTCAAAAGTGTTGAAATGATGTGTGCTTGAAGCATGATTCAATATACGGCGAAATAAAATGGAAGGAGGTAAACGTATAATGAATGTGCCAGGAGGAATGGTCAATATTCAGGGACATGACATGAACGATCACTTGAGGCAAAACACTTCATATGGATATGTGCCCTATTCCGAATGGTTTCCGAGATAGAACACATTCAATGTACATATGTTTTACAACTAGTAGTAGCCGGGCTGAGTGGCTCAGACGGTTAAGGCGCTGGCCTTCTAACCCCAACTTGGCAGGTTCGATCCTGGCTCAGTCCGGTGGTATCTGAACGTGCTCAAATACGACAGCCCCGTGTCGGTAGATTTACTGGCACGTAAAAGAACTTCTGCGGGACTAAATTCAGGCACCTCGACGTCTCCGAAGACCTTAAAAAGTAGTTAGTGGGACGTAAAACAAATAGCATTATTATTATTATTATTATTATTATTATTATTATTATTATTATTATTATTATTATTATTATTACTACTACTACAACTCGTAGCACGCACGTATCTGTTTTACCCACCCAACCTTTTTTGACATTTTGAAATGGCGTACAGGTTTTCCGCATGTAATGTGCGCCATGCACATATTCATGGGGCATCGATACATGCTGGTAGCAGGACTACGCTGCACAATTTCAACAATATGCTGCTCTTCCTGTGCACAGGTTGTTGATCTACACCAGGGCCTCTCAGGGTGCATGCGCTTGGTGCATGCACTGTGCACGGTGCAAAAGACGACTTGGCTTGGTTGACCAGAGTGCAGACCCCCACTCCTCGATTTGAAGCAATAGCGCTAACTCTCTCTTTCCCCACGCCTGTCTCGCTCGCTCCGCCTGTCTCCCTCTCCCCCACTTGCGCCGTAGCGCTCCAAATCCGGGCTGAGTTGAGCCGAGTATAGCCGAGTAGAGCCGAGCATAGCCGAGTAGCCCAGAGACGAAGCGTTGATCCGAGCCATACCGAGCGGCACCGAGCGGCACCGATGCACAGTGCACGGAGCTCTTGCGCCTCGCTCTGCACGCGTGAGATTTTGGGCGTTTGAGAGGCCCTGATCTACACGTTCGGAAGAAAAATGGGAACTTGGAAGAATACCTGTTTCACTCAATGTGCTGAAAACTCTGGTATTCCCCAATAGCAGCAGGAGCACTGCCATCCCAGAAGCTGTAAACATGCACCATATTAGCATATTCTTCATTAGTATAGAGTGTGCCATTTTAGCCAGCGCGTGTACAAACACGGTAAAATGAAATGTCGCATGGCTTTTAGTGCCGGGATATCCCAGGACGGGTTCGGCTCGCCAGGTACAGGGCTTTCTATTTGACTCCCGTAGGCGACCTGCGCGTCGTGATGAGGATGAAATGATGACGAAGACAACACATACACCCAGCCCAATTAACCAATTGAGGTTAAAATCCCCGACCCGGCCGGGAATCGAACCCGGGACCCTCTGAACCGAAGGCCAGTACGCTGACCGTTCAGCCAACGAGTCGGACACAAACAAAGTTAACCGATGCTTCTCTCTGATACACTCTCAGTCCCTCGCACTACTTTACTCACAACACACCATGGACAACTGCGCATTCAACAGGCTAGATTAACGGCAGAAAGACATCCCGAGCAAAGAGGTTGAAAGCAATGAGGTAGGTCGAGCTAGAATAAAACGTAACTCATACGTGCGCGCCGCTAGCCCAGAAATAAATGTACATACATAAAATGTGCTCTGTCTCGGAAATCATTCTGAATAGTACATATGTCCATATGAAGGTTTTTGCTTCATATCCCTATTATATCCCTGAATATTGACCATTCCTCCTGGGACACCATGTATAAGGAGATAACGGAATGAAAAGAATTTCGAAAATGAATATATTACTTCTAAATGACTGAAACGTGTTACCGTCAAATTATTCTTCTTCTTCTTCTTCTTCTTCTTCTTCTTCTTCTTCTTAATCTGTTTTGCCTCCAGGGTCGGCGAGGTATCCCACCTCTGCCGCCTCAAGGGCAGTCTCCTGGAGCTTCAGTCTCTGGGTCGGGGGATACAACTGGGGAGGATGAGCAGTACCTCGCCCAGGCAGCCTCACCTGCTATGCTGAACAGGGGCCTTGTGGAGGGATGGGAAGATTGGATGGGGCAGGCAAGGAAGAGGGAAGGAAACGGCCGTGGCCTTAAGTTTGGTACCATCCCGGCATTTGCCTGGAGAAGAAGTGGGAAACCACGGAAAACCACTTCCAGGATGGCTGAGGTGGGAATCGAACCCACCTCTACTCAGTTGACCTGCCGAGGCTGCGTGGACCCCGTTCCAGCCCTCGTACCACTTTTCAAATTTCGTGGCAGAGCCGGGAATCGAACCCGGACCTCCGGGGGTGGCACCTAATCACGCTAAATACTACACCACAGAGGCGGTCATTACCGTCAAATTTCTTTGGACATTGACCAACATTAGTTGCGTTTTAATGTATTCCTTTTTTTTTTTTTTGCACCAGGAAAGTTCTCGATCCGAAATTGTGGCAATTGCAAATCAAAATGACACAAAGGATAGATAGGAGATTAAATGGAAAACCGTATATATTGAAGATAGAAAAGAACTAGAATCTTTCACTGCCTCATTGGATCGAAGCGAAAAATGTTGTGATAGTTGTAAATTCTTATACTAAGTATGTTTACTTTGATAAAGACTTTTACGTTATGTTGATTTATTCTATAGATTCTAACCACTCTGTATAATTTATACACGTTTATTCTTATCCCCAAATGTGATAAAATGATTTCATAAGCAAGGACGCTTTACAACATTTGTATAATGTTTATTCGATGATAGATCCAACCACGCCAACCACGTCGAGTGAATGTTTACCCATAAGGAACTTCGAAAATATACTGTATTATCTATAAACGACTGACCGAACAAGTGGTCACATGGTTTGGGTCACGTAGTTGTCAGCTTGCTTTCGGGAGATAGTGTGTTCGAACCCTACTGTAGGCATCCCTGAATACGTTTTCCGTGGTTTCCCATTTTCACACCAGGCAAACGCTGGCTAGGGCTGTACTTAATTAAGACCACGGTCACTACCTTCCCACTTCTAGTCCTTTCATATTCCATCGTCGCCATAAAATCTATCTGTGTCGGTGCGACGTAAAGCAAATTAAAGAAAATGACTGAAACATGTTACGTAAATTTATTACGGATATCATTAACTACGTTTACATGCACTTTTTTACACCAGAAAAATTTCTAACCTCACATGCTTATACGATGGTTTATGAAATGAGCATAAATGCAGGATAGTTTCAACTGAAAGAGAAAACTCACCACCAAGCCTGTATCAAAATGAAAACAATTAATATATAAATAAATTATTTCAACATTTTTCACATCAGTCAAATGATGAATATTGAACTGTTTTTCGATCTGAAATTTCCATTTACGATTCAAAACCGCTTGAAGAATAGAGAGGTGATTCATTGGAAGAAGCTGTGTGTTTCATGTGATTTAAAATATTAAACATCTTCCAATGCTCCATTCGAGTGAAGTGTAATATGTTGGGAGAACTCATAACATCCTGGTAATTAAGTTTACTTTAATACAGGTTTTTACGTCCTGTTGAGTTTGCTCTGCCGGTGCCGAACACACTATAAAATACATTGAAATGTCTCTTTAATCCTAAAAGCGACCAGAATATTCTATAAAGCACGAAATGTAGCTCTGGCAACATTTTCCACCATTTATTCTTTTCAAAGCAGAACCATCTACATGAGGAATATACTGTTTTTTTTTGTTAATTGCTTTACGCCGCACCGACTCAGATAGGTCTTATGGCGACGATGGGACAGGGAAGGGCTAGGAGTGGGAAGGAAGCAGCCGTGGCGTTAATTAAGGTACAGCCCCAGCATTTGCCTGGTGTGAAAATGGGAAACCACGGAAAACCATTTTCAGGGCTGCCGACAGTGGGGTTCGAACCTACTATCTCCCGAATACTGGATACTGGCCGCACTTAAGCGACTGCAGCTATCGAGCTCTGTGAGGAATATACGAGCCGGGACATACCACACCAGGCAAATGCTGGGACAGTACCTTAATTAAGGCCACGCTCGCTTCCGGGCGCGCCATTCTAATGGACGAACTTGCCGTATTTGCTATATTAGAGAGCCAGCCACTGCCTGTTGCTGTACGTCAGAGGAGGGAAGGGAAGGGAGGGAAAGTGGGAAGTGGGAGACAGAGGTGCGAATGCGCAAGTTTTTCGTTAGTTTCGCATAGTCGCTTCCCAGCACCAAGTGTACAGTTTGTTCTACACCAGGGCCTCTCAAACGGCCAAAATCTCACGCGTGCAAACTGAGGCGCAGAGGTCCTGTGCAGAGTGCATCGGTCCCACTCAGCTCGGCTCGGACCAGCGCGTTATCTCGGGGCGACTCGGCTAAGCTATGCTCAACTCGGCTCGGATCTGGAGAGCTACGGAACAAGTGAGGAAGAGGGAGATAGGCGGAGCGAGCGAGACAGGCGTGGTGAAAGAGAGAGACAGCGCTATTGCTCCAAATCGAGGAGTGGGGGTGTGCACTCTGGTCAACCAAGCGAAATCGTCTTTTGTACCGTTCACCGTGTAATGCACTGGTGCATGCACCCTGAGAAGTCCTGTTCTATACAAATTGACTGCTATGCGAATCCCGTAGAAAGAAGATGAACATGTATAAAAAATACAGGCAGCTTTCCAAGTGGTTTGCGACACACCACACATCCTGTCCCACGCAGCTGTGAACTGTGCATCGAAGTAGGAGGTGTGTGTGTGTCGGAGGGGGGGTGTATATTGAACATCTACTGTAATCAAACCATAGGGCGTTTTGTTTCCTTCGTTCAGTATTTCATGCCATTTACAATGTTGTGAGAGAAGGAATACACAATCGTGAGCTGACAGCGTTGCATCTTCGAGCGTGTTATATAATAAAGACCGTTACTGCAGCCAACAGACGAGAGAAGAACAAATCTGGTGCATTCCTTGACTGATAAGTGTGTCTTAATTACAGTGTTCTTGCACTATATGTACAGTTACGACTGTTTAATAAACGAACTGTGGATATTGCCTGTAAGAGACAAGGAAAATTCCGTGCGAGTCGAACGAGGAAACTTGTGCATAGCGCGGAGCATTATCTCTTTCTCCAACATACACCCCACTTCCCCTCCCTCGCCTTCTCTTCCTTGAAGCTCGGCAGTGGCTTGTGCTCTGCCATAGCAAATACGGAGAGCTCGTCAATTTGAATCACGCGCCCGGAAGTAACAAGGTAACCTAGAAAAGAAAACCTACAACGTGTTTTCCAGTCACTGACCGGGTCAGGGATTGAATGAATGAATCCCCCATCTAGCGGGCGAGGATAGGAATTGTGCCGGATGCCGAAGCCTGTCGCACTCCTCTGGGTCAATGATTAATCACTGACAGATGAAATGAAATGGTATTGGAGAGTTGATGGAATAAAAGATGTCAGGGAAAACCGCAATACCCGGAGTAAAGCCTGTCCCGCCTCCGCTTCGTCTGGCACAAATCTCACATGGGGTGACCGAGATTTGAACCACGGAACCCAGCGGTCAGAGGCCCACGCGCTGCCGCCTGAGCCACGGAGGCTTCAACAAAGTAAGAAACATTTTCTCCGCCAATCCGATTGCACCATTGTTCTTAACATAACACGAAGAGCATCCAGGATTTTTTTTGTCAGTATAGGTCTGAAACACCCTGAAGTTTTTCACTCTATGTAAGTTAGACACAAAATAATACTTTTATTTACAATTTAATGAAACATTATTAACTTGCAGAATGTAAATATGAGATGTGTTACCTCCGTATCGATGGTATCTCCTCCACGTCATATCGTGACCCCGATTTCCTCGCAGCTCCATTCTCTGCTCCTTGGACATTTTGGGGTTGTGGCTGGAGATGGTCTTCTGGAACACAGACGACATGACGTGAACTAGAGATTTTGTTTGTTTGTTAAGAAAGAAGCCCTTAACTTTCCAGTGCCCACTCAGTTAAATGTAACTTAAAGGCTCTTCAGTCTCTTGAACACACAAGTTAAATATTATACTACAACATACGTGTAAAATACTCACTATTAACCAAGGGATAAAATACACACTATTAAACAAAGAATAACATGTTTCGCTCCTAAAAGAACATCATATTCTATCAAGTTACATTCAAGTAATAATAATCGTACGGCCTGAGCTACCGTGTGCAGACATTTCCATCTGACGCCATCTGGCTGTCTGCTAGTCAATTTCAACGTTCTGTTTTACAATAGGCCTACTAGAGTGCAGACCGAGTAAACCGAAACTCTCCTGGGCGTCTATGGCTGAGATTTAATGGATTTTGTCGGGTGAACACCAAATGTGTCACCAGAGATCTTTTATATTCCGACATCGTACGACATGGAGTGTCGCAAGAAATACAGTAGTTTCCGCCTTTCAAGAATCCGACTACCTCTGCTAGCTAGGTTTGAACATTGGGATCACTCTACCACTGATCCAATACTTATGTTTACCTTTACTGAATACTTCTTCTTCTTCTTCTTCTTCTTCATCTGTTTACCCTCCAGCTCCCTCGGACTCAGCGAGGGATCCCTCCTGGAGCGTGAAACATTGGGTATGTGGATACAACTGGGGAGAATGACCAGTACCTCGCCCAGGCGGCCTCACCAGGTATGCTGAACAGGGGCCATGTTTTTCTAAAATGGTTCGATTCCCACCTCAGCCATCCTCGAAGTGGTTTTCCTGGTTTCCCACTTCTCCTCCACGTCCGCTTCCTTCGCTCTTCCTTGTCTATCCATCCCAATGTTCGCCTGCGTAATGTAACGGCTAGTGTTGTTATCTGCCGTCCTCGGGGCCCGGGATCGATTCCAGGTACTGCCAGAAATTTAAGAATGGCAGGAGGGCTGGTATGTGGTTAAAAATGGTATAGGCCTATGCATCTCACCTCCATTGGGGTTATGCCTGATAAGACCTGCACCACGTCGGGATGAGGACAAGAGAGTTTTGTTTATCCCTTCCAATCTTCCCATACTCCTCCACAAGGTCCATGTTTAGCATAGTAGTTGTGGCCGCCTGGGCCAGGTATTGGTCATCTCTTCCAGTTGTTTTTTTTTTTGCTATGGGCTTTACGTCGCACCGACACAGATAGGTCTTATGGCGACGATAGGATAGGAAAGGCCTAGGAGTTGGAAGGAAGCGGCCGTGGCCTTAATTAAGGTACAGCCCCAGCATTTGCCTGGTGTGAAAATGGGAAACCACTGAAAACCATTTTCAGGGCTGCCGATAGTGGGATTCGAACCTACTATCTCCCGGATGCAAGCTCACAGCCGCGCGCCTCTACGCGCACGGCCAACTCGCCCGGTCTTCCAGTTGTATCCCCCGACCCAAAGTCTCACGCTCCAGGACACTGACCCTGTGGCGATAGAGCTGGGATCCCCCGCTGAGTCCGAGGGAAAAAGCAACCCTGGAGGGTAAACAGATTAAGAAAGGAAGAAGGAAACAATATCACTTTAGCGAAGAAAGTTAAGACTTGGTTCATTGTTGGCAACAATGGTTGATCGAAAATATATTCTAGAATATTCTAGGATATTTAGTTATTCGCAATGGAAGAAAATACATTATAGTTCCTTTCTGGGAACGGCATTTATGCAAGTGGAAATATATATATCGTCCCTAGTGCACTGCCACTGCATTGTCCTATAAGTGGCCACGGCTGGTCCGTGGTCCGACAGCTCTGCACTCCGACCGGCCAATCGAGTAGGGGAGGGGTGTCCACGGGTCTACCGTGGCTCTACGCCTCTGTATTCGGGAGACAGGACAGGGCTGGTCCACACCGTGGACTGTCCTGAGTATGGTTTTTCTATGGTTTTCCATTCTCCTGCACTAAGGCGAATGCTGGGACAGGTCCTAGTATAGGCCACGGCCGTCAACCCTCTCACCTTCTCCGAGCATCTCCTTCACCGTAACAAATCTCCTGACCTGAGAGACGGCGTCACTGTTTAGGATGCCCGCCTCATCATTCAGGTGAGGAGTGAAATCATGTAGATTTATAGTGTTCAATGGCGCAGTAGCCAGTCACCAGCGTTTTGGAAAGCCGGCCCCGCGCTGTATGCGTAACGTGCCTGCCTCTTACTCGGACGCCTCGGGTTTGATTTCCTGTTAGGTCAGGGATTTTTACCAAGATCTGAGGACTGGTTCGAGGTCCCTCAGCCTACATCATTACAATGTACGAGTTATCTGACAATAAAATAGTGTCCCCGGTATAGAGAGCCAAGAATAACGGTCGAGAGGATTCATAGTGCTGACCACACGACACCTCGTAATCTGCAGGCCTTAGGGCTGAGCAGTGGTCGCTCGGAAAAGGCCATGACCCTTCGGGGCGGTTACGCCGTGGGGTTTGGTTTGGTGGCAATTCAATTGATAAGCCCACTGCCACACACGACTGAAAAGTTATTTTTTTTACAATTGCCTTTACAATGCACCGACACAGATAGATCTTATGACGACCGTAGGATAGGAAAAGGCTAGGGGTGGGAAGGAAGCGGCTGTGACTTTAATTAAGGTACAGCTTCAGCATTTGCCTGGTGTGAAAATGGGAAACCACGGAAAACCAACTTCAGGCCTGCCGACAGTGGGATTCGAACCCACTATCTCCCGAATGCAAGCTCACAGCGCCCCCTTACCGCACGGCCAACTCACCCGGTGACTGAAGAGGTCTAATGAGATTTAATACTGTTATATTGTCAATCGACGACGTGAAATTAAGGTTCCCTCTTGGGAAAGGAATTTTTGATAATTCTAGGAGAGTTGCTTTTACTAACTAATTTCAACATCAGCACTTAATGTTATAAGACCGTTGGGCCAATCACTTCATTTCGAATATTTATAAAGTAATTAGGGCTGTCGATCCTAATTGTCAAGAGAAGAATAATACATTATCTCCGCCGTAGGCTCTTTATTGCCCGATACCAAGGGCATTATCAAAGTTTGTTTCTGGTTTAGCGACGTTATCTATACTTCTCCTGTTGTTGTAGTTATATTAATAATGACATTTTCAGAACAACCTGAATCATTTACGTACTATTCATTCATGGTTCACGTGTTTCTAACGTAAAATGAGGCGTTGTCATATTTTTTTTTACTCTAAGCTGGTTCAGAGTTTGATTGGACCTAAGCTTTATCCTCCTGTGCGAATATATCTTTTAGAATTTAATTTTGGCAGGCAAAGAACTTCAGAAGAGTATGCGTTTGAAGTTATTTGTAATGATATCACACGCGAGATTGTGTTTATATTTCAAGTAAATACAGTAGAACTCCGCTTAACCGCAAAATTGTAGTTTTATATTTTATTTTTACCCCCCTTTTTAGCCGTAATTAGTAATTCTGCTATAAGTGCTGAGAGCTACTAGGCAATGGCAGTTCTGAGAATCGAGTTACAGCAAATGATTGATTTAATGCATAGGTGGCAAGAATGATTTCGAATTTTTAAATTAAAATACAATACCACATGCTTTAATTACAGTACTGTAATAAAATTGCTATATACGGTATTCAGTTCAGTAGTAACAAAATTAAAAGTTTCATATTTCAGATTGCTTTGCGCTTTGTTGAACAAAGCAATGAATCTACACCAGCTGATGTACTATTGATTAAAAGGTGGCGCCATAGCTGCACGATAGCGCTGTGCCAAGAAAATTCAGAAGAAAATCTCAGATTTTTTTTTTTTTTTTGTTATTTGTTTTACGTCGCACTGACACAGATAGGTCTTATGGCGACGACGGGACAGGACAGGCCTAGGAATGGGAAGAAAGCGGCCGTGGCCTTAATTAAGGTACAGTCCCAGCATTTGCCTGGTGTGAAAATGGGAAACCACGGAAAACCACCTTCAGGGCTGCCGACAGTGGGGTTCGAATCCACTATCTCCCGGATGCGAGCTCACAGCTGCGCGCTCCTAACCACACGGCCAACTCGCTCGGTGAATCTCAGATTTTATACAATGAGTGACATTATGTAAACATTTTAATGTTAATATACAGGTTGCACCTTTGCTTAACAGAGTTTATGCAATTTTATTTCGACATTTAATTTCCGAAAATATTTACCATGTGTCATCCGTAAAAATGCGTCAACTGAAATGGTTCCGCCCCCTTTATTTCGGATAAACGGGACTCTACTGGATAGCCTATCCATCGGTTTCCCATTTGCGGTAGGAGGTTCGTTGGGGAGGGCGTGACCTCAAATACCCACAGGCCGTGGTGCCCGTAGGCCCCGAGAGATTATAAGAATAAATAAGTGTTCCATATGAAGTGATATCAATATAATAATTCCGTAATCAAGTTTGAACTTCACGCCATACTGATCTCGTATTATATACGATGATAGGAAAATATATATCAAAGAGAACCAGGGAAGCGGAGAGAAAGGAGGAGGGCGATGACTCCAGCCGTTCACCGAGGATGACTAAGTGCACTCATCTGTAATAGTAATACCCTACAAGTTTGCAACAGCACCTCAAGAAAAGTGGGCTCAGTAACATTTCCGCTCAATTAGAATGTTTCTGCGGGCTTTCCCATATTCTGGTCCTGCAGCACATCCGCGTATCTGGGAGCAAATTCCAAAAGCCTTCCTCATCAACTATTTGTTTCATGAAATTTTTTCAGTGAATTTTGTGCAGTCCACTACGCAGTTTCTTACTACGACCAAGAGTTCTTTGTTTGTTAGTGGCTTTATGTCACACCGACACAGATAGGTCTTATGGCGACGATGGGACAGGAAAGACCAAGGAGTTGCAGGAAGCGGCCGTGGCTTTAATTAAGGTACAGCCCCAGAATTTGCCTAGTGTGACAATGGGAAACCACGGAAAACCATCTTCGGCGCTGCCGACAGTGGGATTCGAACCCACTATCTCCCGGATTCGAAGAAGTGTTACCGGACGCTGAAAAGTAGGGACAGCCAAATGATAACTGTCAGTGAACAGAGTCCAATCGTAGGCTCCCGTCAATGCAAAGCTTTTCAGCGTCCGATAACATGACATGACACTTGTTCAAGAAAACGCTGAGATATAATTTTTCTTTCTTTCTTTCTTAATCTGTTTACCCTCCAGGGTTGGTTTTTCCCTCGGAATCAGCGAAGCATCCCACCTCTGCCACCCCAAGGGCAGTGTCCTGGAGCGTGAGACATTGGGTCTGGGGATACAAGTGGGGAGAATGACCAGTACCTCTCCCAGGTGGCCTCAACTGCTATGTTGAACAGGGGTCTTGTGGGGGGATGGGAAGATTGGAAGGGATAGACAAGGAAGAGGGAAGGAAGCGGCCGTGGCCTTAAGTTAGGTACCATCCCGACATTTGCCTGGAGGAGAAGTGGGAAAGCACGGAAAACCACTTTGAGGATGGCTGAGGAGGGAATCAAACCTACTTCTACTCACTTGACCTCCCGAGGCTGAGTGGACCCCGTTCCAGCCCTTGTACCACTTTTCAAATTTCGTTACAGCGCTGGAAATTGAACCCGGGCCTCCGGGTGTGGCAGCTAATCACACTAACCACTACACCACAGAGGCGGTCTATAATTTATTTATTTATTTATTTATTTATTTATTTATTTATTTATTTATTTATTTATTTTATTTATTTATTTATTTATTTAAACATTGCCTTTCACAGAGGTTGCCTCCAATTACAAAAGGCACTACATAGTACATACATAGAACATTTTAAAACAACATAAATAGTTTAAAATGCTTGAAGAAAAATAATACAAAAGAGAAAAAAACAAAATAAACAAAATGAGTCTGTCTAGCTGAAAAGCAGAGCATTTTCGTGTACAACCATAATTTGTTTTTAAAATATAATAAGTGCATTAATTAATATTATGAGTTAAAAAGATAGGAGATACTCTACCAATAAAATAACATTTACAATGAGGTGATATACAGTATTGGAAATATATTGGGAATATTTAGTAACGACAGCTTAATACTAACCATAAAGAAACTTCAAAAATCAGGTATGTCTAAACCAATAAAACAGAAATTCTCAAATTGGCATTGCAAATACAATATATTTTAACATTCAATGCTATTTGATTAAACTGTACTATAATTACGTTGTAGGCACAACATTTGTTACAATTATTTTGCTGTTTCATTTTCTGCATACAAAGTTTAAAACCGTTATTTCTCTTCAGCTTTAGCCTGTTTCCAATAATGCTGAATGTCTCTTAACCAAGTCATGAAATTTCTGACAACTATGATCAAAATTAAGTGAGACTTGAATTTCTTTGTCAGAGTTGCTGAACATATATTCCTTTCATCATTCCAGTTGTTTTTAAGGATTGAAAAAAGACCCTCTCTCAGCACATCCATTCGAACCAGGTATACTTAGAATATTAGTACGGTATATTTAGAACAGCATCTAAATTAACATTAGAGAAAAAGTCACCCAAATTGAGTTCATATTATAACTCTGATCACTACCAGTATCAGTAGAGGTGAATCTAGCTCCAGCATCATGTAATTCAAAGTTCTTTCTTTCTTCTTTCCTTAAACCTTCCAGGGTTGGTTTTTACCTCGGACTCAGTGAGGGATCCCACCTCTACCGCCTCAAGGGCAGTGTCCTGGAGCGTGAGACTTCGGGTCAGCGGATGATACTGGGAAGGAGGACCAGTATGCAAATATTCAGTAGAGTTTATGTACACATACATGTGAGGATGGAGGCACTTCCATGTATGTGGAGCTTGCCCTTTCTCCAAATACCACCCTCAATATTGTACATGTACAATTTAAGGAAAATAAGTAATAATAGTACCTCGCCCAGGCGGCCTCACCTGCTATGCTGAACAGGGGATTTGTAGGGGGTAAGGGGGATAGGAAGATTGGGGAAGTGGTCATGACCTAACGCTAGGTACCATCCCGGCATTTGCCTGGAGAAGAAGTGGGAAACCACGGAAAACCACTTCGAGGATGGGTGAGGAGGGAATCCGGCCCTTTTTACTCATACAATAATTATAGGCCATTTTCAACCTACTGTGATGTAATATCTGACACTGAGTGGTGGTGGTGGTGATTATTGTTTTAAGAGGAAGTACAACTAGGCAACCATCCTCTGACACAGAGTAAGCTCTGACTCAAGGTAACTTAAGCCATTGCCGCTTCTTTCCCTCTTCCTTGTCTTTCCCTTCTAATCTTCCCATCCCCCTACAAGGGCCCGCTTCAGAATAGCAGGTGAGGCAGCCTGGGCGAGGTACTGGTCCTCCTTCCCAGTTGTATTCCCCGACCTAAAGCCTCACGCTCCAGGACACTGCCCTGGGGAGGTAGAGGTGGGATCACTGGCTGAGTCCGAGGGGAAAACCAACCCTGGAGGGTAAACGGATTAAGAAAGAAAGAAAGAAAGAAAGAAAGAAAGAAAGATCTTTCCCACAAATTAATTTGGACCTCATTTTTGACAACCATAAGTTTTAACAATGGTAAGTTTATTTTATTCAAGCTCAAATATCTATTCGTTCAAAGTTACTGTAAATAGATAATATTAACTATGCCAGAAGTGAGTTTGCCTCTTACCCGGAGGCCCCGGGTTCTATTCCCGGCCAGGTCAGGGATTTTTACCTGGATCTGAAGGCTCGTTCGAGGTCCACTCAGCATGCGTGATTACAATTGAGGAGCTATCTGACAGTGAGATGGCGTCTCCGGTCAAGAAAGCCAAGAATAACGGCCAAGAGATTTCGTCATGCTGACCGCTCGACACTTCGTCATCTGCAGGCCTCCAAGCTGAGCAGCGGTCGCTTGGTAGGCAAAGGCCAAGGCTGTTGTGCCATGGGGTTTGGTTCTTTTTTTCAGAAGCGAGTTGTTTAAATATGGTAAAAAAAGTTGGGCGTCCCGTATGCTGGTAAAACGGGACTGTAGATCAGACCTCTAAATACGGGAAATCCCGTGTAATGCGGCCCACCTTTGACCGTAGTACAGTAGCAATGCCAGACTCAACTGGGGCGGTGATTGCCACATACACGACCCTGAGGGTATTTGTAGCCAGCTGTATGCTGTGGTATTTCTCGTCTACTCTGTCGTCACTTCTGCGTCAGCAAGGCTACTATAAAAACCAGGACGATGTAGAATAAAAGAGCAAACGAACATGAATAACTGAACTTGAATTCAGTTCACGATATGATACGTTGTTCTACGACAGCTCTTAAGTGTCTCGGTTTTTAATAGCGTTCTCAGAAGCTCTTAGTTTTGATCTACATTCATGACACAGGAAATGCTTTCTAACCTCTGAAATAAAGTGGCTCATGTTTACGAGTTTAGCATATTTGAAAAACTCATCAAGGAGAATCTGAGATAGACAACGTTGAACTTCAAAGACTGACACATCTCAATTGCCCACTTTCATAGCCTTTAAGAGACGAAGTTTTTAAACAAGGGTTTGGCTTAAAAAATTTAACAGTTCGTTCTGTAATACTGGACCCAACAGGAGCGTTAACAGATTCAAGAGCAGGGTAGGAAGTAGATCGAAAAAGTAAGAGCACATGGACTTCGACTTTATACCGAGAAAACTGAGTACATGGAGTGCGGTCCGCAGACAAATGGAACCATTCGGTCAGATGGCCAAGATCTCAATAATGTAGAACAGTTTAAGTATTGTTGCCAATGCTTTCAGGGCCCGTTCTTATAGACATGATATGGTATAGGCTTTTGGGCATGTACCGTGTCAAGACAATATCATGTCTACAGTTTAAGTACCTTGGTTCTTCGGTCAACGCTGAGTGTGACACTATTTCAGACGCTTGAGCACGAGTAAATGCGCCCTAGATGAAGTGGCGGCAAACTGCTGGTGTTGTTTTAGATCGTCGGATATCAATCCACGTAAAGCCCAAGGTTTACAGGACTGTTGTTCGCTCTGTATGGTTCTGAATACTGGCCAGCAACAGTGAAGCACAAGCAAGCACTTCATATCATGGAGATGCGCATGCTTCGCTGGTCACTTGGACTGACCCGGCTAGATCATGTCACCAACCTAGAAATCCGGAAACTCATGAGAGTTGCCCCGATTATAGACAAGATGAGTGAGACCCGACTTCGGTGATATGGTCATTTAATGCGCAGGGAAAGTTCATGTACACTTCGCATCACACCATCTGGAAATAGGCCACATGTTCGGCCCAAGAAACGCTGTTTTGATCGCCTTCAAGACGACATGCGCTTTGTTCATCTTGTTCCAAATGATGCCCTTAACAGAACCAAGTGGAGTCTGGTTTGCAAAACAGCGAACCCTGCTCCATTGTGGGACAAACGCTAAGAAGATGGCGATGAGTTCGTCTACAGTAGAACTAGGCGAACAACAGCCGCACGACGTGCACTCTGACAAGCAGGCAGTTTACGTTCCAGTTTCCAATTGCATCATGGAGAAATATGATGTGAACTCTGTGACCGTCTACGGATTGTTAGTGGGTGCAAGAGGTACCATACTGGTGATGATGGCCGAGTTGTGGAAGCGGTTCTCCCTCAAGGAAAGCTACCTAGCCACGATTGCCGAGGTGGCTGTGCGTTTGTTCGTGTTTCTTCTAAGGAACCATTTATACTCCAAAACATAAAAACGGTAGAATAATGTACCTTATGGCAAACCCGTTGAGGGTCAGTTTTAAATAAATGATTATATACAGTATATACTTAATACTGATGTTGTTATTTGAGTCATCAGTACATAGACTGGTTTGATGCAGTCGTCCATTCCACCCTATCCTCTGCTAACCTTTTCATTCTACATAACTACTACTGCATCCTGCATCTGCTCTAATGTGCTTGTCATATTCATACCTTGGTCTACCCCTACCGTTCTCACCCCTTACTTTCTTAAGATGTGTCCTATCATTCTATCTCTTCTTCTCGTCAAATTTAGCCACAACGATCTCGTTTCACCAATTCGATTCAGTATCTCTTCATTCGTGGTTCGATCTATCCATCTCACCTTCAGCATTCTCCTGTAACACCACATTTCAAAAGCTTCTATTCTCTTTATTTCTGAGCTAGTTATTGTCCATGTTTCACTTCCATACAATGCCACGCTCCAAACGAAAGTCTTCAAAAACATCTTTCTAATTCCTAAATCAATATTCGAAGTGAGCAAATTTCTTTTCTTAAGAAAGCTCTTTCTTGCTTGTGCTAATCTGCATTTTATGCCTTACTTCTGCCATCATTAGTTATTTTACTACCCAAGTAACAATATTCATCCACTTCCTTTAAGACTTCATTTCCTAATCTAATATTTCCTGCATCACCTGACTTCGTATGACTGCACTCCATTACTTTTGTCTTGGACTTATTTATTTTCATCTTGTACTCCTTACCCAAGACTTCGTCCATACCATTCACCAACTTCTCCAGATCTTCTGCAGTCTCAGATAAAATAACAATATCATCGACAAAAATCAGAGTTTTGATTTCCTCTCCTTGGATTGTAAATCCCCTTCGTTGATTTCCTTTACTGCCTGTTCTATATAAACATTGAAAAGGAGGGGCGACAAACTGCAGCCTTGCCTCGCCCCTTTCTGGATTGCTGCTTCTTTTCCATAGCCCTCGATTCTCATCACTGCAGACTGATTTTTGTACAGATTATAGATAATTCTCCTTTCTCGGTATCTGATCCCGATCACCTTCAGAATCTCAAATAGTTTGGTCCAGTCAACATTATCAAATGTCTTTTCTAGATCTACGAAAACCATATATGTGGGCTTGCCTTTCTTAATTCGATCGTCTAAGATGAGACGTAAAGTCAGGATTGATTCACGTGTTCCTACATTTCTTCTGAAGCCAAATTGATCTTCTTCCAACTAAGTTTCAACTTGTCTTTTCATTCTTCTGTGATTAATACGTGTTAATGCTGATAGAAACGTTCATTTCTTTCGCTGTTAGACCTTGGTGAATATATATATATATATAGCAAGGATTTATATAGTAGGAATCAGTCGAGGGATGTTCCACCATTCAACACTTTATATAATGTGTAACATTTATTAAATGATGACCAGTGTCAATTCTCTTGGAATCATCATCAGTTCAAAACAAATAAATAAATCAGTCAGAAAGGTATCTGGATTAACATATATTTTTAATAAAAAAATGTGTCTTAAAATACACTTAAAATGTTTGACATCGTTGTATGTCATAAAACCATGTTGACTTAAGACCTTCCTTGGAGTCTAAGTCACAAATAATTGGAGCGCATATGCATAATATTGAGCAGAGTTTTAAAACTTGAATTTGCGGATGTTATAAAGTTCGTATGACGTTGCAGATGTGACCATGGTTATAAAAACATATGTTAAAAATGTTCATTTATTCGTCGTCGAATCGTGCATTAGATTAAAAAAAAGTTGTCAAAATTGACAATCTTGTAAAAGTGCCCATGTTAAGGCAATCAGAGGTTGTAGAATTGTATTATGCACAGTTTGCCGAAGAGTTGGGGGAACATCCTTCGTTGCTTGTAACGTGTTTCGTCCTCAGCCCGAAGGCTGGTTGGATCCTCAACAGCTCCACCATCAGCTGTCATAGATGGCCTAGGCGTCACTGAAGAGGCGTACTAGGGAAATGAGGAGTGATGTAGTTTCCCGTTGCTTTCCTCACCAAACCAGAAGTTGCTATTACATATCAGTCTGCCAAGCCCATTGAAATGCATGCACCACCGACCCTATGAGCAATATTTTCACACCATTCATAGCAGGGACTGGCTGCAGATGGAATGGCATTACTAGCATCACTCATACCTCAGTCACTTTCATTTTGTCAAAGCCAAGGGTAAAGCTGAGACAGGTCAATGAAAGTAACAAAATTGCTCTAGCACATACCAGAAGACATAGTGCACTGTAAACACTAGGTCCAAAGAGTACCGGGTGAGTTGGCCGTGCGGTTAGGGGCGCGCAGCTGTGAGCTGGCAATCGCGAGACAATGGGTTCAAACCCCGCTGTCGGCAGCCCTGAAGATGGTTTTTGTGGTTTCCCATTTTCACACCAGGAAAATGCTGGGGTTGTACCTTAATTAATACCTTAATTAAGGCCACGGCCGCTTCCTTCCCATTCCTGGGCCTTTCTTGTCCCATCGTCCCCATAAGACCTATCTGTGTCGGTGTGACGTAAAGCAAGTAGTAAAAGAAAAAAAATCAGAGTTCTTGGATGACATCGAAGTGGAGTATCCGGATATCCCGTACCATGCAGAAGTAAGATGGCTGAGCCACGCGAAGTGCTTCATCGAGCTTTTTGCTTGCGGAATGTAATAGATACCTTTTATGACATGAAAGGGTGGTCCGAAGTTCTTTTGCGTGAAACTTAGTGGGTGGCGGACTTGGCCCCTTTAAGTGACTTTACTGCCCATCTGAATACTTTGAACACTTCACTTCAGGGCAAAAAGCACATTATCTCCTATTTGGCGGAAAAAATTAAAGCGTTCGTAAGAAAATTGATTTTGTGGGAAAACCAGTTGCGTGCAAGGAACACAGGACATTTTCCATTGCTTGAAACAGTGAAATACGGTGTCGACTTTGATGAGTATTTGCAGGTAATTCGCCAATTACGAGTTTGAAAAGAGATTTTCAGAATACAGAACTCCAAGCGGTGTTAGATGTATTTGTTCGACCATTTTCTCTTGGTGCAGATCATGCTCCGCAGCTATTTCAATTAGAGTTGCTTAAACTGCAGTGCAATGTTCGTCTTAAAGACCGCTTTCTACTGTCACGAAGTTTAGAAGAATTTTGCAGCGGCTTTCCGCAAGAAGAATACCCCCTTTTGTATAAACATGCATGTAAAGTTCTCTCAATGTTCGGCTCAACGTGCATTTGTGAGTGTTACTTTTCGGTTCTTAAGTTTACTAAAAGTAAACATCGTGCAACGATAAGCGATAGACATTTGCGCAATTGTTTAAGAATAGCTGTGTCCAGAAATGTAGGCGTACTCAATTTGGAGATGATTGTTTGCTCCAAAAGTAAAAGCTCGTGAAAACGACCGAGCAAAATTCACTCAAGGTCTGTGTTATCTGTTCATATTGGTAAAACGTTGTTTGAATTTTCCTCTCAGATATGTTCAAATTTCAGTTTTGAATAAATCACATTACTGTATTCTTTACTTAGCACTTAATATCGTTTCCTGCATATTCCATACATGGGAGTACCTTTCGATTTGTAGATGCGGTATATTTTTACGGCAAAATAGCCCTATCAATATGATGTCAACAAACCCACAAAAGCCGTCGGACGCAAGACTGTACGTACGTATCTGGTCAGCGCGGTCCGAACATCGTCTGTCTCAGGTCTCCTCGCTGCCACACTGTAGTGGTGGTAGGGGAAGGAGCGCTAGTCTGACTTCCAAGTGCTTCCCGAGCGCGGGCGCGCTCTCGGAGCGCAATGGCTGGATGGCCCTGGTATGGAACAATGTCTGGAGCTGGAGGTTGTGGATTCGGATCCCACTGGTGTCCATCTGGCAATTTTTGTTCTGTGCTTAACATCTCTTCAACACGTGCTAAATGAACGTAACACGACCTAATAGGTTGAAAGTTAATTACGAAAAAATTAAAACGCTGCTAAATACTTTAGCGTCAACAATCTATAATGAAAAGCGGGAATAACAGTGGAAAATCCAGATAATCCCTGCGCTGCACGGCTGGTCAGCTTTGGACAGGGTCAGAACCAGGCTGTTTAAATGGGGTAAAATACTATCTTCGTTTTGCGAATGTGGAGTGTCTCGGCAGACTATTTACAGTACCGACAAGTCCTCAATGATTGTAACCGTACAACAGGGTTACAGACTCCATTCTGTATTTATTATTATTATTATTATTATTATTATTATTATCATTATTATTATTAGTATTATTATTATTATTATTATTATTATTATTATTAACCCGATTCATTAGATTTTATATATTCTGTTTCTCATCATTTAGACTGTAATAATTAGGTATCGCGTATATTATTGTATTTAATCATAGGTTAAGTGAATATGTTTGTAATTATTCTGTATTGTAGTAAGTGAGATTTGTTGGTTTCATATTGTCATGCTGTGGCTTGTAACTTTGGCTAGATGAGCTGGCATAGTATTTTGCAATCGAGGCTATGTTTAACTGGGAATGTTGTGTACAAGGAGATTTCCCGGTGACGCATTCGGTATAGTCATTCTCGGACCGCTTGGGTACGCTTAGACGACACATGACTGATGACATCAGTGCGTGGACACGTGATTGCGACCAAGTGTCAGTATTCGCCAGCTACTGTATGTGGAAGTGGAAGGGATGAACAGTGAGTGGGGAGATGAGTCGTCATCGCGAGGTGATATAAGTCGAGGCAACGGTAGTGAGATTCAGATGATATCACTCAGTTCATCATATCTATTCAGTTGATGGTACTCAGTTCATAAGCAGTTGATATCGTGCAGATCATATGTAACAGTCAGATGTATCAAATGGAAGAAGTGGTCTTAGTGTGATGGTCAGAGCTAAGAGTTGTGTTTTGAAGAAGTAATAATCGAGGAGGTCTACAAGTGGTGGTTGTATCCGAGCAGAGACGGGTACTATGCTGATAAAGAAACATCATCTTCTTGTGAGGATGGACTTCACAAGATGTCTCAATAATATTTTCCAATTATTTATAATATATTGAGTGGACGTAATTACATTGGAGCTCCCTACACGCGTACATGGTATGTAGGCCAACTCCTTGTTATATAAGAAGATAACAACAGACGGCTCCCGACTTCAGCTCACAGGTTTTCCCAAGAATTTCAAGTTCAACAGCGGTGTATGCAGACAACAGGTAATTAAAGCATCAGACATGTTATGCATTCATAACATGAAGAAGAGAGTAATCAGCGGCGATATCACATCTCACTTCAAGTTCATGCCAATAGCTTTTTTTTGTTTAGATTAAATTTTCCTTTTCTTTGTACCGCAAATCTCACGATATATTTCTTTTGTTAAATTAAAAGACGTAAATGATTGTTCATTGTGACGTAAATTTAGTCATAAACTCAGTTTTATTTTTAATTATAATAAGTGATTCCAGTTCCATGTACAATCCTCAATTGTGGAAATGCAACAGTAATTTAATATTGTCCTGATCCATATCCCTGTATATTGCCAGATATGTGAGTTTATCACCTCACGCCTTGAGATAATTGATATAAGAGGTATGCTCTACCGAATTTTGTTGTTTTTCTTAAAAAAGCAACTGGCGCTCAAACAAATGTTATTTATATTATGTGGAAGATATGAAGGTATAAGAGTAGTGGTCGGAGTAGCCACAAAGTGTCGCCAGCAACGTGGGACTCGAAAGGTTCAGAAGAAGTGTTTCTGAATGGCAATATACATGGATCAGTTCTTTTAATGAGTACGCACATGTTAAATTCACCGAGTAATGTTAGGAAGGTCATTTTGTTGAAGTTTGTATTTAAGGGGTAATGTCAGAGGAATTGCAAGGGGAAATAGCTTTGAGATCGCGAAAAATTAGTAGGAAACCGAAGATGGACAAGGATAGCAATATGCAGTCAGGTGATGAGGCTGAGGTTATTGTGTCCAAGGAAATCCAAGGTGGTAACATAAATAGGAAGTTGGTGACTAAGGTGGGACCTGGTGAAAGTCAGAAAATAGTAGAAACTGAGGAAAACGCTGTCACGCAAGATCAAAGTAAAGGGGTGATTGACCTGGGTTTATTTAATTTGCTGATGTCCAAAATGACTGAGCAGAATAATGCTATGAGTGAGAAAATTGAAACGGTCATTAGTGAGAAAATTGAATCTCAGAATAATATTATGAGTGAGAAAATTGAATCTCAGAATAATATTATGAGTGAGAAAATTGAATCTCAGAATAATATTATGAGTGAGAAAATTGAAGCGGTCATTAGTGAAAAAATTGAAGCTCAGAGTAATGCCATAAATAGTATTAATAAGAAGATTGATGATGTTAGTAATAAGATAGATCATAAGGTGGTAGAAATAAGTAAGCAAATTAATAATTTAGAAAGTAAGGTAAATAGGGAGTGTAGTGACATCAGAGCTGAGATGGAATTGGGTCGGAGCAATCTCCATGCGGAAATAGAACAAATTAGTGAGACATGCATCAAACAGATTGATGAATTAGGCGCCAAGATCGAGTCCAATAAAGGAGAAATCAATGAGTTAGTAGAAGAAAGGTTTGAAAAGATAACCAATACAGTGGGGCAAGAAACTAGGAAATGTATTAGTAGGGTAGAACAGGTGGAAAGAAAACTTGGAGAAGTAGGTGATCTAGGGAGTGAGCAGAAATCATTATCACAGAAGGTGAGAGAATCGGAAAAAAAGTTGGAGGAATTAAGAAAAATTCAAGAAAAGACTGAGGAAACAGTGGAAGAAAAATTTCTGAGTTGCCAGAGAGTACTCCAGCAAGAAGTGCGTGATAGTAAGAATGTACGTGAGATAATTGTAAATAATGGTTTAATCACTAGAGATCATGATTTACCTAAGTTTTCTGGGAAAGAATTTAACCCGATGGAATTTATGAGAGTAGTAGAGAAGAAATTTGCTGTTCAATTAAGAGACAATATTATTAGCTGGGAAACTGTATTGGAGATCTTATCTAATGCTTTCGTAGGAGAGACTAAGTCGTGGTTTCAAGTATATAAAAGCTCGATGTCTAGTCTAACTGAATTTAAGGAGAAATTCATGGCTAACTTTTGGAGTGAAGGTGTTCAGAGTAGAGAGAGAGAGAGAGTAATGTTTGGCAGGTATAATTCTAACGAGGGTGTTAGAATGACTGAATACTTTTTGGCTCATGTTTTGGTGTGGAGAAATTTAGAATGTATTGGACCTGAGGCTGATATAGTTAGACTTATGGCTAAGCACTATCCCGATAGAATAAGAGAAGCTGTTTGTATGCAAAGAGTGGAGACTATTAAGGAAATGGAGATTTTGTTGGAAAGTTTTGATGCTTTAGGTAGTAGCTTGAATAATAGTAGGACACTAAATAGGAATGTAGAAGGAAGGGGTAACCAATCTAATAATCAGGACAGGCCTATGAATAATCGTAACTACCGAAGAGAATATCAGGAGAGACCTAATAATAATTTCCACAGGGAGAGAAATTATCAAAATAGTTCGGAAAATTTCAGGACTGGGAGGCGTGATTATGGTAATCAACCTGAAGCTGGGAGGCGGGAGAATACAGGCCATAATAATAATAATAATGACGCTAGAGGAAATAGGCAACAGGGGAGGCCGACTGAGGTGTGTAACCAACAAGTCGTAACCGAACCAAGTACTTTAAACGCGCAACGGACTGTATAAACAGGTCACTGAGACAGTCCGTAAATGGTGAGTTCACGTATAAGGTAGATAAGTATGACAATGTCGACCAGCCTATAGTTGTAAGTGAACATGATTGTGACCTAAGTAGCAATAATTCAAATGTTTTAAGTGACGACTTGATCGTAGACAATAAATTTTATAAGTGTAATTTAAATTTAGATATAAGGCAAGATTTGTTAAGTGATCTTATATTATGTAATGAGGACAATTTAAGTAGTGTTACTGTTACACCGACGATTGAACTGCTGATATGGGGCAGAAAAGTTAAGATTTTGTTGGACTCTGGTAGTGAGAAGTCATGTGTAAATTCCAAGCTGTATGAGGAAGTTTTGAGAGAGAAGTATGAGGTAGCGGAAATTCCAGTGAGGAATACGTTCATCGTAACAGCTGTTGGAAACAAGTCTCAAAGAGTGAATAAACAAATAGCTGTCCCCATTATCATAAGTGGAGAATGTATTTTCCAACCATGCTTAGTTGTGCCTAATTTAGTTTATGCCGTTATTTTAGGTACCGACTGGTTAACGTGTCACAAGGCAAAATTAAATTTTGATCTGTGTAATGTCAATCTTATTTGGGGAAAGAGTAGCAGGGAAGTCAGTTTACCATATGATGTTTTGTCAGAAATTAGTGCGAATAAAGTGTGTTCTAGTACGGAAGGATCTTGTGAAATTCCTAATATGAGGAAAAATATTGATGTCTGCCATGTGTCCATACAGAGATTCTAGAGATGAATTGTATGAGACAGTGGAGAAATGTAATTTAGCGGAAAGTCAGAAGGACGAATTGTGTGAATTATTGATATCACATAGTGATGTTTTTAGCGATCGGCCTGGTAGAACACATCTTTACGAACACAAATTTAATGTTATTGATAACTCAACTTTTGTAGGACCGAAATATCCCATTCCGTTAAAATACGCTAGCGCTGTTGAAGAGCAGATTGACATTATGCTAGATTATAATATAATTGAACCATCATGTAGTCCTAATTTGAATCCACTTGTTATTATACCTAAGAAGGGTAACACGGTAAGATTGGGCATGATAATTTTTGTAAGACTAAATTGGATGAATTTGAGCTTGGTGACAAGGTTTTACTCAGAGTGCCACTTCCGTCATCAGCAGAAGCTGGTCAATTTTCTAAGTTTTTCTTGTTATATCAGGGATACTTCACCGTAGTGAAACGGATTGGGAAATGTGCTTATTCATTAGAAGACAAGGAAGGAAATATCGTAGGAACATACAATATAAGAAATCTTAAGAAATATATCATGTGAGTTTGTTGATTAATTTTCATTATTATGTTAATTCACCATATTTTATGAAGCTGGCATTGCGAACAGGACTTCAGTGAAATTAGCGTGTGTTGTGATAATAAGTGAGGCATGGCAGTGCTATAAACTCCAGTGCTTGGAGACAGTGTATATAATGAAATGTCTTCGAGAATTACTTTTGAACACTCAATGAACGTTTGAAACGACAGAAGTGAGAAAGAAATGTAATCTGTATGTAAATAATACTGTATAACCAAAGTGAACATGATAATTGATCAATGTTTTATATGTGTAACAACGAACATCCAGATGGATGATAACATGTAACCAATTTGTAAAGGGCATTTTTATACATGTATCTATGGTGTACTCGATTTCAGGTGATTATGTATATATTTCATGAATCAATCGATTCATTTAATCGATTATTTCATGAGGGAGGCGTTCTGTAACCGTACAACAGGGTTACAGACTCCATTCTGTATTTATTATTATTATTATTATTATTATTATTATTATTATTATTATTATCATTATTATTATTAGTATTATTATTATTATTATTATTATTATTAACCCGATTCATTAGATTTTATATATTCTGTTTCTCATCATTTAGACTGTAATAATTAGGTATCGCGTATATTATTGTATTTAATCATAGGTTAAGTGAATATGTTTGTAATTATTCTGTATTGTAGTAAGTGAGATTTGTTGGTTTCATATTGTCATGCTGTGGCTTGTAACTTTGGCTAGATGAGCTGGCATAGTATTTTGCAATCGAGGCTATGTTTAACTGGGAATGTTGTGTACAAGGAGATTTCCCGGTGACGCATTCGGTATAGTCATTCTCGGACCGCTTGGGTACGCTTAGACGACACATGACTGATGACATCAGTGCGTGGACACGTGATTGCGACCAAGTGTCAGTATTCGCCAGCTACTGTATGTGGAAGTGGAAGGGATGAACAGTGAGTGGGGAGATGAGTCGTCATCGCGAGGTGATATAAGTCGAGGCAACGGTAGTGAGATTCAGATGATATCACTCAGTTCATCATATCTATTCAGTTGATGGTACTCAGTTCATAAGCAGTTGATATCGTGCAGATCATATGTAACAGTCAGATGTATCAAATGGAAGAAGTGGTCTTAGTGTGATGGTCAGAGCTAAGAGTTGTGTTTTGAAGAAGTAATAATCGAGGAGGTCTACAAGTGGTGGTTGTATCCGAGCAGAGACGGGTACTATGCTGATAAAGAAACATCATCTTCTTGTGAGTATGGACTTCACAAGATGTCTCAATAATATTTTCCAATTATTTATAATATATTGAGTGGACGTAATTACATTGGAGCTCCCTACACGCGTACATGGTATGTAGGCCAACTCCTTGTTATATAAGAAGATAACAACAGACGGCTCCCGACTTCAGCTCACAGGTTTTCCCAAGAATTTCAAGTTCAACAGCGGTGTATGCAGACAACAGGTAATTAAAGCATCAGACATGTTATGCATTCATAACATGAAGAAGAGAGTAATCAGCGGCGATATCACATCTCACTTCAAGTTCATGCCAATAGCTTTTTTTGTTTAGATTAAATTTTCCTTTTCTTTGTACCGCAAATCTCACGATATATTTCTTTTGTTAAATTAAAAGACGTAAATGATTGTTCATTGTGACGTAAATTTAGTCATAAACTCAGTTTTATTTTTAATTATAATAAGTGATTCCAGTTCCATGTACAATCCTCAATTGTGGAAATGCAACAGTAATTTAATATTGTCCTGATCCATATCCCTGTATATTGCCAGATAT
This sequence comes from Anabrus simplex, assembly GCF_040414725.1. Taxonomy (NCBI): domain Eukaryota; kingdom Metazoa; phylum Arthropoda; class Insecta; order Orthoptera; family Tettigoniidae; genus Anabrus; species Anabrus simplex. The sequence goes on along the minus strand of NC_090265.1, from coordinate 807,944,119 downwards.
GTGAGTTTATCACCTCACGCCTTGAGATAATTGATATAAGAGGTATGCTCTACCGAATTTTGTTGTTTTTCTTAAAAAAGCAACTGGCGCTCAAACAAATGTTATTTATATTATGTGGAAGATATGAAGGTATAAGAGTAGTGGTCGGAGTAGCCACATGATATTATCATGGAGATACTGAAGATTTCCGTAAGTCCACCCCAGCTCTTAATACAATGGTTTAGTGATCAGAGTGATAAATTATTATTATTATTATTATTATTATTATTATTATTATTATTATTATTATTATTATTATTATTATTATTATTATTATTATTATTATTTAATCCGTTTATATTCCAGGGTTGGTTTTCTCCTCCGACTCAGCGAGAGATACCTCATCTACTGCCTCAAGGGCAGTGTCCTGGAGCGCGAGACATTTGGTGGTCGGGGACAAAACTGAGAGGGAGGACCAGTACTTTACCAAGGCGGCCTCACCTACTATGCTGAACAGGGGCCTTGTGGAGGGATGGGAGGATTGGAAGCGATAGACAAGGAAGAGGGAAGGAAGCGGCCGTGGCCTTAAGTTAGGTACCATCTTAGCATTTACCTGGAGAAGAAGTGGGAAACCACGGTAAACCACTTCGAGCATGGCTGAGGTGGGAATCGAACCCGCCTCTACTCAGTTGACCTCCCGATGCCGAGTACACCTCGTTCCAGTCTTCGTAGCACTTTTCAAATTTCGTGGCAGAGCTGGGAATCGAACCCGGGCCTCCAGATGTGGTAGCTAATCACACTAACCACTACACCACAGAGGTGGACAGAGTAACAAGTACGATACGAAATAACGTTAAATCATTTAATCTTTGGAAAAAGTTGTTCTTAACGAGTAACTAATTTAAATTCATGTTGGATAACAGCAAGGATCTATGCCGGGCTGAGTGGGTCAGACGGTTGAGGCGCTGGCCTTCTGACCCCAACTTGGCAGGTTCGATCCTGGCTCGGTCCGGTGGTATTTGACGGTGCTCAAATACGTCAGCTTCGTGTCTGTAGATTTACTGGCACGTAAAAGAACTCCTGCGGGATAAAATTCCGGCACCTCGGCGTCTCCGAAAACCGTAAAAGAGTAGTTAATGGGAGGTAAAGCAAATAACATTATTATTATTAAGCAAGGATCTATTGGATCATATACATATATTGGTTGTGTTATAATGCTTTTCTTTTGTCATTTTCAGAGGCATATTATTCAGAAGAAGATGCAATTTCCCAGTATAAAATAGAAACGACCCTGGAAAGCTACTAGATGAACTGGTGATCGCAAGAAGTGGAGGAGATGTGAACCAATAACTCGGAGGTCGAAATACGATATAAGCGGAATTTTCATTTAAGTTTGTAAACTCTATTTTCATTGTTCTTAGTTCTTTGTTCATTGTGAGATTCCTTTCTCATAATTTTCTTGTAGTTTGATTTTCAGTAGTTATTTTAAATTGTGGTTCCTTATTACTTCATTCATTATTTATATTTACTAATTTAATTTAATGATTTATTTGGTTTATATTAATATCAATTCTGGGAGCATTTTGAATTGCTTAGTTAATGTGACCATGTAACCATGATTATTGTTTAAACATTTAAAAGTGAGGGTCAATTAGGTTGAAACAAATTTCAACTTTATTTAAGTAGATTTATTGGATCCAATTAACTTAAATTTAATTATCAAACGGAAACTATAGTTACTGGCCAGTACTTTAGATTTATTTAAGAATTGTTTCTGTTATCCATGAACTATTATTTTACCGGGCGAGTTGGCCGTGCGCGTAGAGGCGCGCGGCTGTGAGCTTGCATCCGGGAGATAGTAGGTTCGAATCCCACTATCGGCAGCCCTGAAGATGGTTTTCCGTGGTTTCCCATTTTCACACCAGGCTGTACCTTAATTAAGGCCACGGCCGCTTCCTTCCAACTTCTAGGCCTTTCCTATCCCATCGTCGCCATAAGACCTATCTGTGTCGGTGCGACGTAAAGCCCCTAGCAAAAAAAAAAAATTATTTTCTTTAATCTTTGGTAAAAAAAAGGTATCAGTTTTTCAACTTTCTTCCAGTTTTAATTAATTGCTAGTTAAATTTATTTATTAATTCAATATTTTGTTTCCGCCTTAAGAAGGTCTTTCTTATCATTTGGTATACTTAGTGCCATTAGTGATTTGTCAAATTTTTTGTTTTTGTTCCTGGCCTTTTTGCCACTAATTAATTTAAGGGTCCCTTTCACATTTTATTTATGTAGCTTACTGCATTTGTTTATTGTCCTTGTGTTTGGATGTTTTGAACGTGTTTGTTTTGAGTGTCCTTGGGCCGTTGCAAAAGAAAGTCCGCCGTTGTGGTGTACTGCCCATCATACGCCCGGGATATAGAGTTCATGCATATTTCATTTGAGCAGCCGCGATAATTTTATTTTACATTACCAGGTATTTTCATAGGTGTCATTCGTCGGAAAGCACCTAGACGGGTACAATAGATACAACGAAATTATGTCTATATGCTAAGTTGTTTTCTTTGAGAAAAGCGTACCTGCGAGGAACGTGCAGTATACCCGGTACTCGTTCCTTTTTTTAATGACTATGCATTGTCAAACAATTAATGTCATTTATAGTACACTATTCTATTTTATTTAAAAAACTAGCAAATGTACCCGTGCTTCGCTATGGTATTCTATCATGTATATGGATTTCTACGTAAATTACTGCACGCTCAGTGAGTAAGATATATTAAATTGCATGTCTCTTAGGGCTACCGAGAAACAAAACAGGGCGGACGCCATATGTTGTTTCCGATGTAAGGTGGACATTGGGGAAGTTTTGATGATAGCGGCAGGCCACATACCCACTGCCATTCAGAATCGAGTTCGGGAGTTCCTACTATAAAGGCAGGCCCACTTGCCAACTGTCACTCACAATTGAGATAGAGAGTTTTCATTATAAATAAAGGCCTCTTTTCCTAATGACAATCACAATCGAGTTGGAGAGATTTGATTATTTCGCGCTATCTATCGTATAAAGAATCGAGATACGACAGAAAGTCATAGGCCCAAAGTTGATCTCAAAAAATTGAGCGGCAATTGTGTAATTTATTCTGTGATATCACTTTAGCCAGCAGTTGCTCAGAAACGAAGATCTGAAAACGGCATTATTTTACCTCCATATTTTGATATTTTCCAGGGCCAAAAATTTATAGCCTACATTTGAACAGCTTGGAATTTTTTCTCAAAAGAAAGAGTATCCAGGTTTCGGGATAAACACTCACATACATACGGAGTATTTAAGGAAAAAGTAATAGACCCGAGAAAGTTGAAAATAATAGAAAATAGGATTATAACTGCGGACAGCAGTATAGGTCAAATATGTAAATGTAAGTGGATGTATTTAAAAATGAAATACCAGTCACTAAATTGTGAAGATATGCATTACGGGTATAAGAAGGCGGTAACAGAGGAAAAAATATAGGCACAGGGATTCTTAGGTAAACAGATGAGAAGATGAAATATTATGTTATAACCTAAGCCTAAAGAGGCAAGGTAGAGGCAAAAAATTAAAGCAGAAAACAGAAGTAGAAGAGAAATACAGCAAAAATTATAGCAAATGCCAGAAAACATCTTACGGAGTGAAATAATGGGCTACACTCGGTGGTACTGTTCAACTATTAACAGCCCCTCCCCACTTAGTGCTTATCGAGGACGATTTTAACCTCCCACAGTATTCCGCAAATATCCTTCAAAATGGCAGCTTGACGTCTCTCTCGCCTTCTACCCAAGGAACAACCGCGAGTTTACAGGAATGATGACGAAAATGCATTATTTACTTTCCTGCTGGCAAGCAGCCATAGACGTTGTCATGGTAACCGGTAGGTTCGTTGTCGATCTGTCGGTCACTCAAAGCAGAGCATGAACGCCGCAAAAAATAGTAATTTTCTCCATCAACTAAAGAATGAGCGAAATTATGTACATAACGAAAGTTGTTTATAATGAAGGGACATTTCACATATAGTCCACGGATTTTAAAGAAAATCAATAGTATAAGAGAACATGGAAGAAAACTGTTCTTGTTTTCCTATAAACCCCCAGTCTATTGAGTGATTTTTAAAGTATTTACATATCTGAACCTTCCCCTGGATATGTATAACATAAATAGGAAGTTTAGTCGAGATTTATCCAGCGATTGCGCCATGCTGGTGGAACAAACCAACAGACATGGAAAATAAAAACCACTGATACGGTCTTGAGTTGACCTAAAACGGATAAATATCTGAAATATTGTAAAAAAAAAATTACAGACAGTGGACCCCCTACAACTTTATTTATATAGATGTATCACTTTTTATACAAAGGAGAGAACGAGGTAAATGTGTGTTTATTTGTTTTAGTCACCTAGCAGTACCGATCAATGTTTTGATTCTACCATGGTGCTCTGTAGAAATCCTTATACTATCCGGAGTATTAAATGGTATAGTGATAACTATAGTTATAGGGCAAGAAAACCTCGATTGAGCAGGTTCATATATAGTTTAATATCTAAGCTTCTGGATCAGTGAAGATCTATGAATACGGTTTATACGCAAACTTACAGTATATGTCTCGAACCAGTGTCATGGATATACGAATTCCACTAATCGATAATATGTTTCAGTTTGCCCAGTACCGGGCAAGTTGGCCGTGCGGTTAGGGGCGCGCAGCTGTGAGCTTGCATCCGGGAGATAGTGAATTCGAACCCCACTGTCGGCAGCCGTGGTTTCCCATTTTCACACCAGGAAAATGCTGGGGCTGTACCTTAATTAAGGCCACGGCCGCTTCCTTCCCACTCCTAGCCCTTTCCTGTCCCATGGTCGCCGTAAGACCTATCTGTGTCGGTGCGACGTAAGGCAACTTAAAAAAAAAAGCCCAGAAAGATGCAATGTTGTTAAATGCTATTGGTGCATTGAGCAGGGAGATGCAAAGTTAAAATATACTAACAGATACTCGCATGAGATGTTGAATGGAACCGTTATGAAGCATGAACCGGGCAAGCCTGTTCTTCAACTTCACCAATGTTATTCTTGTTGGCGTCTGGTGACCATATTGCGCGTGTTATTCATTCTCAACGAGAAGTTAATTACCTCTCAGATATGTTGCGCCTGTTCCTATGTACGCCACTTCTGTAAATATAAAATAAGAGTTTCGTCTCTACATGGCTAAGAACTTAAAAATAATGATATTTCTGTATCGTTCATGTCCTTAGTAACAAGGAAATGCACTTTTTAATTTTCCGTCGTCTCTCTCTCTTTCTGTATGTACTGTATATACGCGCATCACAAGAAAATGGATGAAGAGAATTTAATGAAAATAATAATTGTACCTGGGGTACACCTTCTCCGTCCATTTGAACGGCGCGCCTTCTAGAAGGCCATCTGAGTTATGAATATGTGTAACTGAAGGAATTTCGACCTTTAATTTTTAGATTACTTTACTGTCGACTTGTGTGCCTCCTCTGGTGGGAGGAGGGACTGTTAATTTTTCTCGGAAAATTTCTATTCTATATGGTTGTAAACCTTAAGTGTTTGTAGATTTTCTTTTATGTGCCGAAAATGTCACCGCTGCTACGGCTTCTTTCTTCCTTATCTTATGAACCAATCAGAAATGTTTGTATATATTTTTGTAGCCAGTTAAAATTGGGGGTGTGTACAGGCATTCTGCTTAGGTCAAAAGAGTTCTGGAACATTCCCCCTGAGTTGCTATATAAGCTGAGCGCTTTAGGGCCATTTTGTCATCATCGCTCCGGTCTAAGTGTGTGTACGGCATAGTAGGGAGCATGGGCAGCCTTGGCCGTCGTCGGAAGGCCTAACAGCTCAAGGTAATGGCAGACATCTTTTAATATATGATAGCTCCGGGAAGATAACTTGAGGGGAAGGTTTCAAATTTATTAATGTAAAATTCTCAAGTTTAATATCACCTTTTAAATGTAAATTTTCAGGCAAGTCTATTTATTACCGTTCAACTTGGTATAGCGGTCACTATGATTTTCTAAAGAAATTCTTCAAAACTATTTTTGAACTTAATATTTTGCATCTAGTCACCCCTCTGTAGTATAGGCTTAGCCTTTGTAACCTCTGGCCGTAAGCCCATGTAGGATTTCAAGTGTATTTCAAAAGGAGTGCAAGTGTTTCGCTTCCTAGCATTTTGTTCACGGCCGATCTCTTAAACCGTTTCTTTTGTACACTAAGACCATTTTAGAATGGGCACTTATTGCCCCTGTTTAACGTGTCATTAGTTACTGACGAATGTGTAATAGACTGTTGAGCTGAAATGACAGTAAGCACTGTTTTGAGGTTTATCTAGTGTAAACATTTGACATAAATCTTGTGCCTCTGAGAGGCTGGCCTGTAGTAAAATTTTGGAATGTAAGTGAGTGGAGCAAATGTGCTCTTTGAAACAGTGTAACTTTAGAGTTACAAAGCTCATTTCTTGTACATTTTTGTGCCGACAATTTTCTCTGGTACTTGATTTTTGGACTTATAGTCCACTCTTGTTATACAAGCTGACGAACTCTTTAACTGTTATTTGTTGTTGCTGATTCAGAACATCCATCAAAGTTTAAAGTCAGAAACAAGAAAGGAAAGAAATGAAATTTCAATTCTTTTTTGCTAGTGGCTTTACGTCGCACCGACACAGATAGGTCTTATGGCGACGGTAGGAGAGGAAAGGCCTAGGAGTTAGAAGGAAGCGGCCGTGGCCTTAATTAAGGTACAGCCCCAGCATCTGCCTGGTGTGAAAATGGGAAACCACGGAAAACCATCTTCAGGGCTGCCAGCAGTTGGGTTCAAACCCACTATCTCTCAGATGCGAGCTCAGAATAATAATAATAATAATAATAATAATAATAATAATAATAATAATAATAATAATAATAATAATAAAGTTCAGCATTTTAACAAACATGTATTCGACTGCTGAATAAACCATTACGACTTTTTTTTGCTATTTGCTTTACGTCGCACCGACACAGATAGGTCTTATGGCGACGATGGGATAGGGAAGGCCTAGTAGTGGGAAGGAAGCACCCGTGGCCTTAATTAAGGTACAGCCCCAGCATTTGTCTGGTGTAAAAATGGGGAACCACGGAAAACCATTTTCAAGGCTGCAGACAGTGGGATTCGAACCCACTATCTCCCGGATGCGTGCTCACAGCTGCGCGCTCCTAACCGCACGGTCAACTCGCCCGGTGACGAATTATTGTAAATGTTCAGTGAACATATATCTGGTTACATATATTTTAAACCGTAAACATGTAATTGTTGCTTAGAGGAGCTGCCTAATTACAGGGTAATTGCAAACGAAGGCTGCATCGACCTTTGGTAACGACCATAACGAAAAAAATTACCGATACCCTTGACGAAACTCTGCGTATGCTACTGGTTAAAGGGATTGGGAATTTTATTTATTTCCACAACTTCCAATATTATCCCAAACCGATTGTGTTTTATATGGGTAAAATAATGATGATGCTTGTTTTTAAAGGAGCCCATATGGACAAGTACATAGAAGCTTATCTTGGAACATGATGATTCGACAATGGCTGAGCGCACCTTATGTGTGGCACATGATATCATGTTCCAAAATGTTCGACCTCCTACCGATGTAAAACAAAATAGGTCTCGGATTACACGGAATCTACTGACGGCACTCTTTCGTTGGACAATACTTCCATTCTCCGAAAGGTTGAATCCCTTGCTTCTGCTGTGTTTGGATTTCTGTGGGGCTGATAACCTCATTATTTCGCTCCTTAAAACATCAATCATCTACATTACTACTATACTTGGCAGCAGTATGGTATTCGTGGATCTCCTGTCAGAGGAAAGGGCAGCTTGCAAATGACCTCTGAGCTGGCAGAGAACACATCATACGCTGTCAAGTTCGAGGTTGTGATGAAATCCTTGACTGGAGTTGGATGTGAATGTACGACCGACCTCTTTTACTACAGACGAGTCAGCTAGACACGCCACGTGTTCGATGAACATTGCTATTAATAACTCATTTAAACAGATAGGGCGTTGTTTATGAATAAGGTGATAATTTTATTGTAAAATTCCCCATAAAACTATTATATGTGAGACAATTGCAAGATAACGGCCACCACAACCTATAATTCATAAACTGGTTGGACGGGAACCAACTCCTTGTCATTAATCACTTTTATAGCTTTCTAGACGGCGTTTGACTGAACACTGGGTCAATGATATAACAGGAACGTAATAATAATAATAATAATAATAATAATAATAATAATAATAATAATAATAATAATAATAATAATAATAATAATAAAACCCGTGTGGGGAGTTAACAGTTACCTCCATCGGACGCGTCCTATCGGAATTGGGGAAGCTCGCTGGCTCTGCCGCCAGCAGAGTCAGAGGGTAGTAGGGAAATAAAATACCACCGTGAAATTAAAAAAGCAGGTCACTTGCCAGGGTTACGGCGAAATGGCCAGAAGCCAGAAAACATCTTGAGGCAACCTCTAGGGTTACAACCCTAGATGTAATAGGATGGGTACCCGTCCAAAAAAAAGTCAAGTTAAGAAGCAAGATGGCACAACGTTTCAAGAAACAAACCCCAGGGAGCAAGTCTTCGGATAAATCCCTCTTCGTGAACGCCACGGCGCACGAGTCTTGTTCAGATTCTGGGGGAGACTCGACATCATGCAAGAGACGAGTCGGAGCGTCTCGGTGTACCCCGAAGAGTCAAAAATTCAGACCTAAATCCAAAACTTTTCTGGCAACATTAAACATAAATTCACTTACACAAACTGGCAAGCAGAAAACCCTTACCAAAGCTCTTCACGAAAATAAGATATCCATAATGGCGTTACAAGAAACAAGGTACCCAGCTGAAGAGATTTTTGAATCGGAAGGCTACCGATTTTTCAAGAGCGAAGCGCAAAAAGGAATTCCCAATGGAGCTGTGATGCTGGGAACCGCGTTTGCTGTTAGAACCAAGATCCTTAAATCGGTTGCAAATTTCGAATCTGTGAATGACAGATTGTCAATAGCAACAATTAAATGCGCGAACCAAACCTACGCCCTAGTTAACGCACATGCTCCAACAAACGATAAGAACAAGTCTGATCCAGACGAAGTTGATAATTTCTGGGACCTACTGGGTGAAAAATGAAATAAAATTCCCAAACACCATGTCAAGCTTCTTTTGAGTGACTTCAATGCCCAATTAGGTCGTGAACAGGAATTATTATAGGAAATTACCCTGCTCACAAAAGAACCAATCCCAACGACAAAAGACTGGTGCCCATTTGCGAAAATCACAACCTGCAGGTGATGTCGACCCACTTTCGCCATCTACCCAGAAAGCAGATGACTTGGCGATCTCCCGTCCAAACTCTCGGAGAGTTTCAAATAGATCATGTTGCAATCTCCAGGAGAAACAGCCCTGAGATAATGAATGTCAAGGTAAAGAAAGACATCAATGTGGCCTCAGATCATTATATGTCTCTGATCAAATTCAGACCAATTCCTGCAAACACAAGGAAGACAACCAAACAGATCACACGCTTCGACAACGGTACACTTCGGTAAAGGATCTAGGAGTTCTAGGAGAAGGCTAGACCAAATGACAGTGACTTGAACAACATCAAGTCTCCTTGTTGAGGCCGCCAAAGATGTTGCAGAAATCAAGAGAAGCAAAAAGCATGCCTGGTGGAATGATATCTGCGAATCAGTCCTCAAAGAAAGACTCAATGAGTGGAAACAGTACTACTCTACAAAATCAGAAACTGATTGGGAAACCCACAACACCCAACGTGCCCAAGCAGCTAGAGCGTTCAGATCTGAGAAACGTAAATACGAAAATTCTCTCATTGAAAAGTTAGACCAAAACTTTAGGAAGAATGGAAGCAGTAAGTACTACAGAGCCTTCAAGCTCAAACTCACTGGCTATAAACCACCAGGTGGAAATCAAAGTTTTATTGTTCTCCTTTAACAGACTTTCAATACGGAAATATGAGGATAGTATCTTGCAAGATAAACCACCATCTCTATGCTTTGAACGAAAGGACGGCACACTGGTGACGTCAAATGAAAATTGTAGCATTCTGGCAGACTACTTCAAGAATTTTCTTAATTGCTCTAAACCGCAAAGCCCCATTGAGACCAAAGAACCCTTAATCAGGTACCCAGATTCAAGACCACCCAACAAAGATGAAATCAAGCGCCACAGTGCCCGTCTCAAAAAAAACAAAGCGCCAGGGGAAGACTCAGTGGTAGCAGAACTATGGAAATATGCCCCAGAGGAGTCACTTGATATCTTGCAAAAGCAAATAGAAGAAATTTGGAGCAAGGAGACCCTACCTGAAGATTGGAAAATAGCTTTGTTCCATCCATTACACAAAAAAAGGCAGCATGAAGAACATCAACAACTACAGAGGAATATATTTGCTACCCGTAACTTACAAAATCCTATCACTTGCCATCCTTGAGCTTTTGGAAGCACAAGTCGTACATCAAAGAGGTGAATACCAAGGAGGGTTCAGAAAAAGTCGCTCAACAGCCGAACAGATCCAAAATCTCAAAACGATCAACAGACATTGTACACTAAGGTTCAAGCAGTTTGTGTCTGTCTTTGTGGACTTCAAGAAAGCGTACGAATCCATTGACTGGGAAGTCCTGATAAACATCTTAAATTAATTTGGAGTTGATTTGAAACTGTTGGCATTAATTAGAGCCACCCTGACCGATACAAAATCCAAGGTGAAGTTCCACGGATGTCTCTCGCATTCCTTTGACATCAAAACAGGAATCCGACAAGGTGATGGGTTATCCCAAATACTCTTCAACTTCTTTCTTGAAAAAATCATCAGAACCTGGCGAGTGAGATTACAGGAAACCAACTACAGTCCACTAAGAATAGGAACCAAATCCAAGGGGATCACAACAGACTGCTTAGCATTTGCCGATGATATTGCCGTTCTCTCAAACGACGCATAAATCGTTAGAGCTCAAATTGAAATGTTAACGGAAACTGCCGAACATACTGGTCTGCAGATATCGTTTGAGAAAACGGAAGTAATGACTAACGTCAAAGAGGCCCCACCAAAACTCCATACACAATATGGGGACATCACCCGAGTAGACCAATTCAAATACCAGGGTGAGATTATCATGAAGAATGGAGTGGACAAAGAAGCACTTCGGGAACGAGTACGCCAACTGGAAATAGCCTACCAAACATGCCGCACAATCTACAACATAAAATGCCTTTCCTAAAACACCTACATACGTCACTATGAAACTGTTCTGAAGCCAGTAGTTCTATATGGAGCCAACAAATGACTGCTTGAAGAACTGGAGAAAAAAAGAGCGCAAAATTGTGAGAGAAATCTTGGGATCTAAGTACAGGAATGGAATCCATCAAAAGAGGTCCAATGAGGAAGTCTACAGCAAAATAGAGAAAATTACCGACACAATCGTAAAAAGACGGACACGATTTTACTGTCATCTCAGAAGAATGGACGGAAGAGAGTTAACTAAAGAGATATTTAACTTTTTTAATTCAGACCCAAAAACCACAATTCCGTGGTGTAGAAATACCAAAGAAGACCTTCAAATGCTACATATCTCAGCTGAAGACGCCCTTAACAGAGATCGCTTCTGCAAGAAAATATTGATGAAGGGGCTAAACTGAGACGAGCAACCGAAGAGAAGACACGGTGCGCCTTGGACAGAGGAGCGTAAGCAGGCCCAATCACAAAGAAAGAGGAAAATTCGGGCTCTAAAGAAGGCCGAGTTCAGTGTGAAATGCAACAAGACTTAAAGTGGTCCTTGATGGCCTCAACGAATTATACAATAATAATAATAATAATAATAATAATAATAATAATAATAATAATAATAATAATAATAATAATAATAATAATAATAATAATAATAATAATAGAAGACGATTGACGGGGCGAGTTGGCTGTGCGGTTAGGGGCGCGTAGGTGTGAGCATGCATCCGGGAGATAGTGAGTTTGAACTCCACTGTCAGCAACCCTGAAGATGGTTTTCTGTGCTTTCCTATTTTCACACCAGGCAAATGCTGGGGCTGTACCTTAATTAAGACCACGGCCGCTTCCTTCCCACTCCTAGTTCCTTCCTGTCCCATCGTCACCGTAGTAATTTTCAAACTTTTTATCTTAGGATAAAATTATTTTACACACATAGGCCTATATATATATATATATATAAATTTTGAAATTCCCCTGTTGTATAGCTGTCCCCGATCAAGAATATTTTTTTATATATACCGTATGAATGGTGATTTACCATTGACAATGAATTAAAACATCTAAACAAATATCTTTTAAAAACGGAGCAGGAATACCAAAACGAAGGAAGAAATTAACATTTAGTGACAGATCCTCGCGCACCGAAGAGCAACCCAATTACCTCTCAGCAACTGGCGGGTAAGTGATACTTTTCTTCAAAGTACTTAAAAAAGGGTTCGTAGTGTCTCTTCTTTTCAGAATCAACATCTTTGGCCTGTGAACTGTTACTCTCAAACCTTATTGTTGGTTCTATAACAACGATGTTTCTCTTCCTGTCAATCGCCACAATGTCTGCACGTTTACTGGATTCATCGCTGGAGATACAGTGCATTTCTTCAAAGACTTTAAATCTGTCAGATTTTTTTAGGACTTCTGCAATACTGCTCGTGACTATATGGTGAATGTTATTTCACAATAGTTCCCCTTGCGGGCAGAAAACAAGAACATGAGGGAGGGTTTCTATCTCGTCGCAGTGGCAGCAACGGTTTTCTTAGCTTCTACCGGGAAAGCTTCGGGCTGCCATCACATTACAGTTCATTAGAACCGAGCAACCATCCTCTAATAAGAGGGACAAATGGAAGGGGTCCAACACTTCGAAAAATGAAGATATCGTTCAAACAAAGAAAAAGGGCCACAAAGTGCGTGAAAATGAGAAATCCCATAGGACTCCATACGTAATACTTTCGGGGTTGGGAAAGAACAAAAGATGATCAAGGGAGGTCGGACAGAGTAGAGGGAAGTGAGAAGTTTGGCACAAGAAGGTGAAAGCATTGGCAGGACCCAGCTGAGATCCCCGCGATTGCTAATTCTTGTTAAGAGCCCCTGGGGCCCCTTTCGGTCGCTTTTTACAACAGGCAGGGGATACCGTGGATGTATTCTATTGCCCTCACCCGCAGGGTGTTTTAAGATAAAATACAAGACAACCATCCTCTACTAACACTAAGGGTGGTGGTGGAAAATATTGTTTTAAGAGGAAATATAACGTGCAACCAATTTCTATTAACACTAATCAGAGGGAAAACACTGAAGGAGTACGACATTTCGAAAAATGAAGGTATTGGCCAAACAAGGACAAGGGCCACAAAGGGCGTCAAAATGAATGACTTCCTAAGCCTCAACACCTAATACAGTGCAGGTCGGAAAACGAACAAGAGTTGACCATAAGAGGTAGAATAGGATAGATGAAAGTGAAAATCCTAGCAAAAGTAAATGGAAGCAATGCCAGGACCCACCTAAGAGCCAATCCATGTTCCCTGGGGCCGCTATCTCGGGACCTGGCAGTATCAGAACATCTGTATTTGTATTTTTTAAGCTGAGAAACCCCGTGATTGTAGCCTACAGTATGACAGCGGGTTTCCTCACAGAATACCAGTGCTGACGATAATTTTTTTTTTTTTTTTTTTTTTTTTTTTTTTTACGATTTGCTTCACGTCGCACCGACACAGATAGGTGTTTATGAAGACGATGAGATAGGAAAGGGATAGGAGTCCGAAGGAAGCGGTCGTGGCCTTAATTAATGTTAACATGTTGTTAAAATGGGAAACCACGGAAAACTATCTTCAAGGGTACCGAGAGTGGGGTTCGAACCCGGTATCTCCTGGATGAACCTCACAGCTGTGCGCCCCTAACCGAGCGGCTAACTCGCCCGGTGAGAACTTTCATTAAGAAAATTACAATTTTAGATAATTTCTAGTTCGTTAGTTTTCTTTTTGGGCGCATTATGTCGGCTGCAATACTGACGTTTTGATTCCCAGAAGCGACCGCCTTCTCAGATGCTGTGTGGGCCTGTCATTAGCCAGCGAGTGTGTGTCAGTGATATCATTCCTTGGTGTAGGGCAGTACTAGCCGCAGGGCACCACCACACAACCAGGCCAGCCTCTTACCGTTCAGCCGGCACGAGCAGTAAACAATCGAACAACGGCTGAGCAAATAGTGCCACGTAATTTTCGTTAGTATCTTTTGTTACGTTGTTACAGCATCAACTCATTTCCTCAGGTTATAATGTTCCAACGTCATATTACTTTTTCTTTCTTCACAATAACAGGTTGTTGTGCACTTCCATTGTTGTTTATTGAAATGACAGCGGACTTTCTCACTGGTCCTGTGGACTTGTATCTACTCTTGTGTCGCTGAGAGCTTGAGATTTGGTGGAATGAGAAAGAGCTACAAAGGACGGAGGGTTAGTTGCCTCTGAAATGCATCCCTCCGGGCTGAGTGGCTCTGATGGTTGAGTTGCTGGCCTTCTGATCCCAACTTGGCAGGTTCGATCCTGGCTCAGTCCGGTGGTATTTGAAGGTATTCAAATACGTCAGCCTCGTGACGGTAAATTTAAACAATTCCTAATGCACTAAATTCCGGCACCTCGACTTCTCCGAAAAACGAAAATGTAGTTAATGGGACGTAAAGCCAATAACATTATTATTACCGGTATTATTATGATTATTATTTCTTTCTTAATCTGTTTACATTCCAGGTTGGTTTTTCCCTCGAACTCAAAAACGGATCCCACCTCTACCGCCTCTAGGGCAGTGTCCTGGAGCGTGAGACTTTGCCTCGTGCTGATAAAACTGGGAAGGAGGACCAGTACCTCGCCAAGGTGGCCTCACCTGCTATACTGAACAGGGCCTTATAGGGGATGGGAAAATTGGAAGGGATAGGCAAGGAAGAGGTAAGGAAACGGGCGTAGTCTTAAGTTAGGTACCATCCCGGCATTTACCTGGAGGAGAGGTGGGAAACCACGGAAACCCCTTCGAGGATGGGTGAGATGGGAATCGAAGCCCCCTCTACTCTGTTGACCTCCCGAGGCTGAGTGCACCTCGTTCCAGCCCTCGTACCACTTTTCAAATTTCGTGGCTATGCCAGGAATCGAACCCGGTCCTCCGGGGGTGACAACTAATCACGCTAACTACACCACTGATGCGGATATTATTATTATTATTATTATTATTATTATTATTATTATTATTATTATTATTATTATTATTATTATTATTATTATTATTATTATATACATCCCCGCTCATGTCACAAAAGCTGGCCCCGCGGTGTAGGGGTAGCGTGCCTGCCTCTTACCCGCAGGTCTCGGGTTCGATTCTCGGCCAGGTCAGGGATTTTTACCTGGTTCTGAGGGCTGGTTCGAGGTCCGCTCAGCTTACGTGATTACACTTGAGGAGCTATCTGACGGTGAGATGGCGGCCCCGGTCTAGGAAGCCAAGAATAACGGCCAAGAAGATTCGTCATGCTGACCACACTATATCACATAATCTGCAGGCCTTCGCGATGAGACAGAGGTAACTTGTAAGGCCATGACCCTTCGGGGCTGTTGCGCCATGAGGTTTGAATTGGTTTTCATGTCACAAGATATAGAGCATATTTTCATTAACTAACTAACTACTACCGCAGAGGTGGACGTATTAATATATTTGTTATTTCACTGTTAGTACAATATGTTACTACTGTTCCTTCATTGTATCATTGCAACCCAGGTGAAATTTTCTTTTCTTTTGCACCTCTTCTCTTATGACCGTAACCTGCTGTTTTGTGGGGGACGGGCGAAGGCAATGTAGCTCAGCCAAATGACGCTGTTGATGGTGAATCGTCCCTCGAGTGGGGACGTAACGTTTTGAGCAGATCCCTTGATGCAATTCGACAGGAATAGGCTAAGGCGCGGCACCGGGTTTCACCCTCCTCCTTCCTACTATCATATATCATGTTATTTCTCTCATTAACTCCTCTGATAAGGTTGACGTCAAGAAGGGCACCCGGTCATAAAAACTCGCTACGAAGGTTCATCCGACGCCGTAGAGAAACGGGACAAGTGTTGGAGATATATTAATAATCATAATAATAATCTTCGTCTTTGTGGTGTAGTGGTTAGCGTGATTAGCTGCCATCCCCGGAGGCTCCCGGCTCTACCACGAAATTTGAAGAGTGGTACGAGGGCTGGAACGTGGTCTTCTCAACCTCGAGAGGTTAACTGAGTAGAGGGGGTTCAATTCCCACCTCATTCATCCTCGAAGTGGTTTTCCGTGGTTTTCCACTTCTGCTCTAGGCAAATGCCGCGATGGTAGCTGACTTAAGGCCACGGCCGCTGCTTTCGCTCTTCCTGGTCTATCCCTCCCAATCTTCCAATCCACCCACAAGGCCATGGTGCACAGTTTGTCAATCTAATTTGATTACGTACTGTGTGGTGGAGACATCGAAGGCACCAATTAAAATTAATTATCTGTCACAATTTTACACTAGGTGCCTCAAGAATTATGAAAGATGACTGGGCATTTTAGACTTGAGTCCTAGAAAGAGGTGAATGCACACGGGTTTACCTTTCACTCCTTGTAAACTTTTCTCACTGAGCGTGTGTCGTCATGGAGTAGGTTTCTTTGTCCTCGCTAGGTTTTCTGCGCAATCCTTGAAATTCTTCAACAATGCTTTTCTCAAGTTATGGTCATGGCGATTGTTGTTTTAAGAGGAAAATGTTCCTTTCCTATCTGTTTTACGACGCACCAACGTATACTGATGGCGATAATGGAGTAAATAAAGGTGGGGACAGGAAAGGAGAACCGGGAAATGAGAAACGATAGAAAACTGTAACTTCCCATGTTTAGTTAGATATCTCAGAAACTAAAAGAGATATTTCATTGAATGTTCGTTTGATATATTCAGAACACATTAATAATTCTTTGGGTAGAATATGAAGCTTCTATATTTAATATTTTATGTCAGAAGAAAGATAAAAATAATATTTTAAAAAAATTGTTAAACATTCCCATATTTGATGTACCTTTTTATGAGAAAGTACTCAAACCAAACCCAAGAAACTTTGCATGCGTAACATTTAAACCTTTTTTTGAGCTGCTGGAGTAAAATTATTGTCCTATTGTTTACAGGAGTTGAGAAAGTATCCTTTAAGTGTCCTGGTCGAAAACTGAAATTACCCTGTAAACTTTTCAGTACTCTTCAAGCTGGCATCCATGAACTAATCAAAATATCTGATTAAATTTACTTACACAAGCAGAACTATAAAGCGTCTATGATAGTACCAACTTTCAAATACACTGATTTGATAGTTTCTGAGAAAAAGGTACACAAAATTTCAAAAATATGACTTAGGGAGAATCCAATAAGAATGTTTGACTGGTAGCTGGCATCTAATGATATTCAGTGTGCAGAGTTATGTTAAAACCTAATTTTATTTCCTCGCATAGAACACCAGCACAAAATTTGCACACCAAATTCTGCAGAAAAGATTGGAGATTGTTTTAAGCTCAAGGCATTTTTGAGCTTATCTCACTTTCCGCCTCCATTAATTAGTCTACAGCTTTTACCTGATGTAAAAATGAACCACGGAAAACCATCTTTAGAGCTGCCAACAGCGGGATTTCGATCCCACTATCTCTCAAATGCAAGCAGACAGCTACATGACCCAAATCACTAGCCAACTCAGTCGGTAAGGGGTAAAAACTATGTGATTACCCGCCCCCTTTACTTCAAGTCCAGCTGTATCTCTTTCTCTTTCTCTCACTGAGTGACTTCGTCGCGTGAGCTGTGAGCTTGCATTCGCATGGGTTCGAATCCCACTCTCGGCAGCCCTGAAGATTGTTTTCCTTGGTTTCCCATTTTCACACCAGGCGAATCATGGGGCTGTACCTTAACATTCGCTGTGTTAGTGTGACGTTAAATAAATAAATAAATAAATAAATAAATAAATAAATAAATAAATAAATAAATAAATAAATAAATAAATAAATAAATAAATAAATGGTATAAACCTAGTGTAGACATTCCAGCATATATCACGCAACTTCGCGAGTAAATATATATGAATCTTAGCTTAAAATAGTTATAGAAAAGATATGTGTTCATTATGAATCCCAGGGACCCACTGAGCCCGACCCAGAAGGTACATTTAATTTTATAACCGAATAAAACATTTCACGCGCCATTGTCCATTAGCCGACCAGCTACTAACACACCCATTGGCCGAGATGATGTCATTCCCAGAATTCATAACTCGCAGCTTCCGTTACCAAACCGCGCAGAATAAAAACGCAAGAAAAGGTTCTGTTATTGGCTGTAATGTAACCCAGACCAATCTCTGTCATGAGAACAGTGGTCTCTTCGGGGATACACTCCGTGAGGCTTTTTTCTATCGCCGCGGCGCATAGTCTACTGCCCGCACAGCAATACAAAATGTAATTTAGTTGCTGTAACCTATCTTTGTAAACCTAGAACTAATTTTCAATTCGCGACTTCCGCACAATGCCATAGCGTAGCACGTAAAGATGCTCCTATCTGCAATCCCGTGAACTATGCAGAGAAGAGAAATAAAAGAGCACCGTCCTCCGCCAAGTCTCCGTGTGCAGTAAGTAGAATGCGTAAATTAAACGTGTGCCAAATAAATAAATAAATAAATAAATAAATAAATAAATAAATAAATAAATAAATAAATAAATAAATATTCTACTGTATGAACCATGCGATCTTGCGGCGGTGGGGATTGACTGATTGACTGATATGTCCTTGTAATAATATTTAACATGGCTTAGCCATGTTGATACAAGTATATGACTGAAGGCAACGGGAAACTCCAGTCGTAACTAAGTCTCGAGGACATGCAGCTCTCTCTGTATGAATGAATGAATGAATGAATGAATGAATGAATGAATGAATGATTTTACCTCCAGGGTAAAATAAACCGGAGGTAAAGTACAAATATAACACACCCCCATCTCAGGTCCCAGTGTTCTTTGTTTTGCTGAATATAGTGAATACACGTGTCTTTATGTAACGTTTATTATTAGAAAATACGTGATATTACTCTTGTTTAATTACGAATGCTGTAAACGCGGATTTCGCTTCATTATCCGATCCGGCTACAAACACACCTTCCACGCGTCCTCATCCCCACCCCGTTGTCCCCATGTACCGCGACTGACAGCATACATCCTCTCTCTCACACACTTTCGCCGAATTTCTCAATTATGTTTTTAAAATATAACAACTTATTTATTTATCAAATATGACCAATTACACTTGTTTTCGTGTTGCAAGGAAATGTTGTAAGTTCAGTACGTACTGGATTATCTTTCCTATGCTAATTACTTCTACTTATTATCGATTTACATTCAGCTATTACAATCACCTACGAAGTGCTACAAACTAGTTTTACAGAGTATTCTAGATAAGGATCTTAATTTCTCTCAGTTGATAATTTAGGGTTTGTGATGTTTTCTAATTTTCTATTGCACATTCTCAACTCCTGTAACAAAACCAATCAAAAATCTAACAAAAAATACTACTTCTCACAAAGCGCTGAGATATTGTCCACACACTTCGTTGACTCTGGGAACAACGAACTTCCATCTTGTTCTCTTCAGGTATGCACAGTAAAGCTCCTTGTCCAGCTGTCCATCCGTAGTCATTACAAAAGGACAGTGTGTCCAATGATCCAGAGTGTAGGATTATGTTTTGTCCTTGGGGTAATGAGGTAATCGGGTCTTATGAATTGGTCCGGTCGATTGATTGTGAAGTTCATCCGTTGAAGAAATGCTTTTGCTTGCAAGTACACCGGGCGGACCCTTAGACAAGTGGTCAATCTATGTAGTACTGAGTCACCTTGAGAACAATATGAGCAGGAATCCGTGTCAGTCATTCGTATTCGATATAGCCGTTCCTTTTGGTGGTACAATGTCATGGACTACCATACACCATGTAGATCGCTCTTTAGCAGGTAAATGAGGAGCACTAATGTTTTTCCAAAGTTGTTTAAAACCGGGCGAGTTGGCCGTGCGGTCAGGGGCGCGCAGCTGTGAGCTCGCATCCGGGAGATAGTGGGTTCGAATCCCACTGTCGGCAGCCCTGAAGATGTTTTCCGTGGTTTCCCATTTTCACACCAGGCAAATGCTGGGGCTGTACCTTAATTAAGGCCACGGACGCTTCCTTTCCACTCCTATCCCTTTCCTGTCCCATCGTCGCCATAAGACTTATCTGTGTCGGTGCGACGAAAAGCAAATAGCAAAAAAAAAAAAAAAAAAAAAAAAATGTTGTTAAAAATCAGTGTTTGAAGGGACGTGTTGATATAAGCGCGTGAGTGGTGGAGGTGTTTAACGCAAGAAATCAGCATAAATCACCATAAATCCGACGTGTTAATTGTACTTCTGGTACTAACTTGGCTTCCGTCAAATAGCTATTTGCTTTACGTCACACCGACACAGATAGGTCTTATGGCGACGATGGGACAGGAAAGGCCTAGGAGTTGGAAGGAAGTGGTCATGGCCTTAATTAAGGTACAGCCCCAGCATTTGCCTGGTGTGAAAATGGGAAACCATGGAAAACCATCTTCAGGGCTGCCGACAGTCGGGTTCGAGCCCACTATCTCCCGGATGCAAGCTCACAGCTGCGCGACCCTAACCGCACGGCCAACTCACCCGGTCCTGTCTTGCAAATAAATGCGGAGATCAGGTGGATTGCACAAGTCCGTCACAGTAGACCAGTGTTTCAACCAAGCAGATGAGAAGCTCCCTTGGTTCATTTCTATTACTCTTCCACGACTCAAGAATAGGGTTTGACATTTAATGGAGACGTTTACCAACCCAAGTCAACCTGCTGATGACGGAAGATACAGGATAGTTATCGGGACTGGACTCGGAAGGTATTTCCATTCCAAATGTACCATGAAATAGCACATATTATCTGTCTAGCGAACGTTGCAGGCAATGGTAGTACTTGTTCAAGATGCCAGCATTGTGATAGAAGGTATGTGTGAACAGACCAAATCCTTTGGATTAGAGAGAGGTCTCGGCAGTAGAGTTCTTTTTCATAGACTTTTATCTTGTTGTCAACAGGTCCCCAATTTTGTTGATTCATTTCAATGGTCTTTTGAGCGTAATATATTCCAAGTATCTTGTGTGTTTCCAACGTTTGTAAGGGCGGGAGTTGAGGTAATGAAACCCAATCTCCTAAGGATTTGTGATATTTGATAGACAACCCAGATACTGCACTGAACTGTGCGAGAGCATTTCGCGTGTGAGGTACATCGTTATCCGATATTAATATTACATTGACGTCATCCGTGTAAGCAGCTACTGCGAGTTTGGTATTTCCTTGTGTTATTCCTCTTACATACTTACGCAGCTTGCAAATGAGAGGATTTAAGCCCAAGATAAACAGCACCATCAATGTCGGGCATCCTTGTTTTACTGACCTCTTAATGGGAATGGTTTTGGTGTGTGAAAGCCATTATTTTTCAAAATCGCAGAAACATTTGTGTATAGACACTGAATGAAAGAGATAAATGTGGGACTAATACCATGCCATTTTAAACATTTTTGCAGATACTGATGATTTACACTGTCAAATGCACGCTGATAATCTAAGGAGACTAGTAAGCTTTGTGAATGATTGCGTTCAGTTGACGCCGCATAATCACGCAGCGAACAGGTAACATAAAAAAATTGTTCGTCCAGACACCCCGCAGTGTTGTGCAGGGTGAATGATGGATGATAATAATGGTCGTAATCTGTGGACGGGCATTCTGGCTAATATTTTGTAGTACCGGTAAGTTAGAAGGGTGATTGGGCGATAGTCATTGGCAATAATAGCTGTACAGAACTTCTTTATCAGTATAACGATTCCTCGACGATGTGAGTCACAACGTTGTTTCAGTGTTGAGGACGCATGTGAGATCTTCTCCGATTGTCGACCAGCAGACAGAGTAAAATTACTCAGATATTCCATCAATCCCAGGTGTTTTTGAACTCTTCCCTTGAAGTATAGCATTTAAGACCTCTTATTGGTTTATGGGTCCTTCAAGGCTTGAGTTATCCTCTTTTCTGAATGGTGGAGGCTTATAGTCAGCAAAAATATCATCAAGCAGTTGTCTATAAAATGACTCGAAAACCTTACTTATAATCGGTAGCGTTGTGCACTCTTGTCCTTTTGGGTCTTGAAATTTCAATATGCGAGATGATTTGCGGCGCTTAAAGTCCTTCATTAAATGGTAAAGAATGATAAGTTCATTTTAGATTGGTTAATTGACCCGACTGCGTCTCTTGAGTTCCTGCATTCGTTGATGATATATAGCAAACATTTTTGCTTTATAGTGGATGATTTTACTTCTTATCTCTGGTGATGGCTGGTAGTTTTCTTGTAATTCATAAATACACCTAAATAAGGGTTTATCACACGTTCTTCGTCTTGATAAATTTCATAAGATTTTAGCTTAAAGAAATACCGTATGTAATTTGCGGCTTTACATACCGATCCCATGAATCAGCACAATCTTGATATCTAGTCTTTCTTTTACTCCATTCTGTCCAATGTAATTTCAGTTCTTCAAAGAAACTACTATTCTGAAGACAGTTTACGTTCATCTTCCAGTAACAGCGTCCTCTAGGGATGAAATTTATATTTAATCTTATACATAGAATCACAGCTGCATGATCAGAAAATTTGACGGGTACTACTTCTCCACGACTTATTTCTTTAGCTGAATTTTGTGGAACATAAAAGTGACCCAGTCTTACCGCTGAATTTGAAGAAAATAATGTAAATCCTGGCGTATTATGTTTTAGCACCCAAGTATCACACATTTGGAAGTTTGTAGCGAAAGTTTGTAAGCTCCTGCTCGGCTTAAAGGGACCTGTACAGTCTTTGTCACGCAGTACACAGTTAAAGTCCCCCCCCCCCCCCCTCCCATTACATAATGCGAATGCAAGGAGCGTAATAAATCATTATGTTAAGTCTAACTGAAATAATTCGTTCCTTTCCTGGCGTTTATTACTCCCAGATGGCGGATAAACATTGTAAACATGGTAATTTTGAAATCTGCCGCTCATTCCACGACCAGAGGGAAGCTTCCCTATTTATTGCAGTTCAATACTTGACTTAGTAAGTATAGTAGTACCTAGGTTATCACTTCCAGTGTTTATATAGGCATTGTAGTTGAATACCGGAGAAAAATCATTGACGGAGACCTCCTATAGCATGACAATAGCTATTTCATGACTAGAAATTTCAATAGAGCATGAATTTTAGTGGGTGATGAATTATTGTTGAAATTAACTGTCCTCACTGTTAGTGTGAGGAACATGACACCAAAACAGAGAAAAAATGGAATGCAGACCACATATCGATATTCTGTCACGCTATTTCTTTGTAGACGGGGGAGTTAATCCTTGTTTACTCGTCCTTGTCTTATACGGATGGTTTCGTTGTTTACTAGATAGCTTGCTTACTTTTGCTGACCGGGGTTAAATTTTGCTATTTCATGCGATATTTCTGCTACTGTATCCTCCCTCCTCAATTTTTCCATCAGACTGTTCCACGATTCGTGAGTGGGAGGATTCGGGTCATTATTCGCCGACCTATCCATATCAGACGAAGATAAAGTACTTTCCTTAGAGCGCTGGCTCTAGCTTTTGCCCTTGTCAACGGTTGGAAAGCGATGTCCATGGTATCAATTTGTTGGTCTTCCTGTCGCACTATGTTTGTGATCACTTTATTTTCTTGTACGTTTTCTTGGTCTCATACGTGTATGTCCATAGTAACTAATGTTTCTTCTACTGAGTTGGTATCTGAGTCTGAACTGTCATTTGAATCTACTGCAAGTTGGTCCCCTGCAGGTGCAGTAGCGATATTCTGTGAACTGACATTTAACATTTGTGTGTTTACTACGTCCATGTGTTCTTCGGCCTTACTCGCTTCGACAAGTGAACCGACAGGTTCTACTAAAATGTCAAGCTGAGGGACTTGCCTCAGTTCTTGATAAAACTAATAGGTCATAAGTTACAAGTTGTGAGCCCCTGAGGGAGCTCTGTAGTTAAGTCTAAAGGAACAGAGTATAGCAGCTATCTTGCATAGCAGTCCTTGCCTCAGTTCTCGAAAGTCAGGCTGATAAAACTAGTAGGTCATGAGTTACATGTTGTGAGCCCCTGAGGTAGCTTTGTATTTAAGTCTAAACGAATAGAGTACAGCAGCTATCTTGCATGGTAGCCCTTACCTCAGTTTCCGTAAGTCAGGCTGGTAAAACTAATAGGTCATGAGTTACATGTTGTGAGCCCCTGAGGGAGCTCTGTAGTTAAGTATAAACGAATAGAGTATAGCAGACATCTCGCACAGCAGCCCTTGCCTCAGTTCTCGAAAAATCAGGCTGATAAAACTAATAGGTCATAAGGTACAAGTTGTGTACACCTGAGGGAGCTCTGTAGTTAAGTCTAAAAGAATAGAGTATAGCAGTGATCTTGCATGGTAGCCCTTACCTCAGTTTCCGTAAGTCAGGCTGGTAAAACTAATAGGTCATGAGTTACATGTTGTGAGCCCCTGAGGGAGCTCTGTAGTTAAGTATAAACGAATAGAGTATAGCAGACATCTCGCACAGCAGCCCTTGCCTCAGTTCTCGAAAAATCAGGCTGATAAAACTAATAGGTCATAAGGTACAAGTTGTGTACACCTGAGGGAGCTCTGTAGTTAAGTCTAAAAGAATAGAGTATAGCAGTGATCTTGCATGGTAGCCCTTACCTCAGTTTCCGTAAGTTAGGCTGGTAAAACTAATAGGTCATGAGTTACATGTTGTGAGCCCCTGAGGGAGCTCTGTAGAGTTAAGCCTATAAGAACAATGTATCGCCATTAGCTCTCGGTCCATCATCTCTTTAAACTTAGTCTCATATAACCAATGTATAGCAACCATCTTGCCTCGAGGGCCCTAGCACTAGGAAGTTGCACACGGCCGCTATCTTGCGCCAACACCCCTAGGCCGTCTCCTAAAGTCCTATGTCTCCCCTGCGCCAGCTTTCTCCATAAGAGCCCATGTATAGCCACCATCTTGCCCACTTGCCCTGCGCCAGAGTTATCTTTTTCTACCTACTGATTCCTATTTCCAAATAACACGCAATGAGTTACCTGATTACATGAACCTTCTAGCAAGAAAGATCCTTCATAAAACATGGCGACGTGTTCCCATCCTCCTATATACATCGCCCTATATATACCGGACTATAATGATAATGATATAGCGTGTCGTTGTCGCCTAGCGACAATCAGTCCATCAAAATGGGTCCAACATTGGCGCGACTTTGTAATTACGGTAAATTAATTACATAAAATTACTCATTATAAAAACTACCCCTCCGATTTCGTTCAAACCACTTCCTAAACACTCACGCATTCGAATACAACGTTGTGTCAAATTTTCAAGTCAATCGACTACTTTTAGAGTTTAGCGATCACAAACATACGCAGGCTTAATTTTTATATATAATGATATGCTTAATATGCTTAACACGCACCCGCTTTAAGTCCGCTCGAACTCATGATATCTGCCTTATAAATCTTCGTGTCGAAATGACGCACAGGATAAAAAATGTTTTAGAAATGTCTGTCCGAGTCCTTGTAACTTGAAAACTGCTGGATATTTTTCTACCAAACTTCGTATTTTGAATCCATTTATCCTTGCATAGGTTTTAGGGCCAGTATTGTTTCTAAACCCCTGAATTGACTGGAGGTTTATACGAAACTGAAACCTTGATTTCGCACTCCCACAAAATATACACAACCATACTTAATGCAAGCAATAAAAAAGAAAAAGAAAAGAAAAAAGTGGAAGTGTTAGTCGCTTAGCAACGGACTAATTATAGAATGTATTGCGGGTTAGGGTAAGCCTTCTCCTGCAATTATCGGAGTGATCATTTTATGATTTTATTTTATGATTACTCAAAGTTGACGTAACTTAGAGACCTATCAATGTCTCATGATACACCGGCAGGAAATTTCGGAGATAATAAAACAAAAATGAAGCAAGTTGGTCCAATAGAACGGACGGACGGATTTGGCAAAACTCTTTTAATACTGGTATATAGATTATTATTTTTCAGTTTTCTTCACGTAGCACCGACACTGGTAGGTCTTATGACGTCGATGGGATAGGAAAGCCCTACGAATGGGAAGGAAGTAGCCTTGGCATTAATTACGGTACAGTCCCAGCATTTGCCTGGTGTGAAAATGGTCAACCACAGAAAACCATCTTCAGGGCTGCCGACAGTGGGGTTCAAACCCACTATTTCCCGGATGCAAGCTCACAGCTGCGCGCCCCTAACCGCACGGCCATCTCGCCCGATATATAAAATTTACATCTGGGTGGCCGAAATCGAAATATGAAATTTAACTTGCTTTCCTGTTGGGTAGTAAGTACGCGGAGAAAAAAATATGCATCGTAATGCTTGATGCTACCTGTCAGTTGATTTGAGGATATTAGATTTTCATGAACGCAGAGTAGAGGCGTATCTCTCATCACTCTAATGACACCTTTACTATAACATTCATCCCACATACCAGTACTAAAAGTCCATCAGGAATTGAAACTTCAGATACGAATCGAATGAACACCTGCGGATATTTCTTTCGTTAAATGATATGTTTCAGAGTTTTTGCTACCAAGTAAGCCAGTTTCTTTTACAGGAACACGAATCGTATGCATTCATTTGTTAAAGTTTGTAGTTCAACGAGAGTAGTAGCCTTTAAGAAAAAACATTTTACGACTTTCAGTATCCAAAATTTTCTGTCATATGACTATAAAGTACTGTCCGGCTCCTTGGCTGAATGATCAGCGTGGCGGCCTTCATTTCAGATGGTCTTGGATTCGATGCCCTACCGACTCGGGAATTTTAGCCGCGTCTGGTTAGTTCCTCTGGCTCGGAGACTGAGGATTTTTCTGTCACATTAAACATCACTTCATTTACACACAACACACCGTACTTTCAGCTACCATAGAAACCCACTACAGCAAATACATCACTCCAAATAGGAGGGGCGTCTGGTCGTAAGACAGGACTAAGTCCATGTGTGCGACATAATTCGCAAGTGCGACCTCACCAGGGTGTGAGAAAAGCGACAGAAAACAAGTAAAAATCAATGGCCATAGGCTAAGGATGGCCGAAGTAAGGAGGATATAAAATTCAGATTAGGTCAGGCAATTTCTTTTACAAGTTGCTTTACGTCGCACCGACACAGATAGGTCTTATGGTGACGATGGGATGGGAAAGGGCTAGGAGTTGGAAGGTGTGAAAATGGGAAACCAAGGAAAACCATCTTCAGGGCTGCCGACAGTTGGGCTCGAACCCACTAACTCCCGGATGCAAGCTCACAGCTGCGCGCTTCTAACCGCACGGCCAACTCGCCCGCTAGATCAGGCAAGGAAGGCGTTCTTTAAGAAAAGAAATTTACTCGCACCAAACATACATATGCATATTATTATTATTATTATTATTATTATTATTATTATTATTATTATTATTATTATTATTATTATTATTATTTAGGCAGGGCGATGGTCTCTCGCCTCTGTTGTTCAACTGCGTTCTTGAGAAAGTGATCCGTGAATGGCGCAGAGAAATGAGTTATGGAGTCGAAAGCGGAGTCAGACTAGGCCACAAGAACAAGAACCATTCAATTGACTGTCTAGCATTTGCAGACGATCTTGCGGTTTTCACTGGATGTGGCCGCGAATCAGATCAACCAGCTTCAAACATAAGCTGCAAAGGCGGGCCTCCAGATCTCCCCTGAGGAAACGAAATTCATTAAAAACATCAAACTGGCGCCAAGTGAGCTAGAAGGGACTCACGAAAAAAGTCAAGCGGGTTGAAAAATTTAAGTGTCTTGGTGAATGGATAGAACCTAACATGTTCGAAAAAGAAGCCTTTGCATCACGCATGAATAACATTGAAATGGCTTACCATATAACTAAAAATGTCTATAACAAAAGATCTACATCTCTGAATGCAAAAATCAAACACTATTGCACTGTTATCCGGCCAGAAGCTCCATATGCAGCGGAATGTCTCGCCATGAACAAAAAAGGCATGATGGAGAAATTGGAGGCTAAGGGAAGGAAGATTTTGAGGAAAATCTTAGGTCCAGTGAAAGACAATGGCGAGTTTAAGAGACGGCACAACCAGGAGTTGTACTCGTATGTGGAGAAAATAACCGATGATGCGGAAAAGTAGGATTACTTTTTTATGGATACATGGCCCGAATGAAGTCAACACGGTTAACCAACCGCATTTTCAATTTCGTTCAAGAGTAATCGGCAAAGGGAGCATGGTTCAGTGAGGTACAGAAAGATCTACAGGAGATTGGGATCTCATATGAAGATACGAGTATCCAGGAGCGTGACCTAATTAAGATTAAACTCCAAGAACATCAGAGTTTCCAACCAAAGCCGAAGCTGAAAACTGGAAAGGCATGGACGAAAGAGCGAAAGGAGCAACACCGTATACGAATGAACTTTAAAGCTCAAAGGAAACAGTTGAAATGACATGATCCTTATTTGGCCGAAACGAAACAAGATTATTATTATTATTATTATTATTATTATTATTATTATTATTATTATTATTATTATTATTATACATTAGTTTTGGACTTCTATGTACCACGCTTAGCTTATGTTTCTGCTTCTCGACTTTTTGTGTCTTCTGCTTCCTAAATATCTTCATATTTTGGCTTCTAGCCTCCCTCTATCAGTCTGTCAAAGTTCGTTGTTGCTTCTCTTATTTCTGAAATTCCCTGTGTCTGTCAACTATTTTCCGGAATTTGTTTCTGTCCAACATGCTTTCGGTGTATAGACTTTCAGTAAGATCATTGATAACTTCTTTCGTCTAGGTTGTGGTGCTCTTGCATTTCCTAGTGTACTCCCATATCCTCTTCGTCAATCCGTCGTTACTCATCCGATGAATGTGTCCAGCAAGTTTCAGTCATCTCTTTCTCATTTCATCAGTCAGTTCATTAATATAATTTTACAGTTCTTATTTTCTTCCAGATGTCACCTGTCTTCCTAGGACGTAATATCTTATATTATTATTATTATTATTATTATTATTATTATTATTATTTATTCTCCAACGAAGGTAGCTATACTGTACCTAAAAGTACTGTATGTTAGGGCTATAGTTTATAACAGTACAGTATTAAATGTTATTAATTTATTCATTACCTAGTAGAACAGAATACTGGAAAGATTATTCCAATGAGTTGAAAACCTTATCTAAGAAACAGATAAAAGCTGAAGTGTAACACATTTTCACAAATACATCAGAAACTGGCGGGGAAAAGTTTACACTGCAGTAACTCAGGTGACCTAACAATTGTTCCTTTTGAAGACATGCATATTAGAAAGACGTTTTCGAATCCTTTTGTGTGGAACGTGGCATTGAATGAAAACGAGACATGGACAATAAGTCATGAAGAAAGAAAGAAAGAAAGAAAGAAAGAAAGAAAGAAAGAAAGAAATGAAAGGAAGCATCTGAGACGTGGGATTACAGAAGAATGCTGAAGTAAAATGGGTAGTAATACTGAATCTAGTTGATGAGAGAGTGATTTGGAAATGTTTGACGAGAAAATGAGGTAGATTGAAAGTGTGTTACTTGAGATACCCTGGGCTTGCTCATTTTTTGACGGTAGAATCGGTATGAGTAGACCAAGGTATGATCACGACAAACAAATTAGAGTATATGCAGGGTGTAGTGTACATTACCACCCGCAGGATAAGGTGGCATAGAGGGCTGCATCAAATCAGCCTGTTAGCTAAATCTCCAAATAACTAAAATAGCCATAAAGAGTAGACTGCTAGAACTTAAAAGCGAAGTTAGACATTTGAGACTGTTCTCTATAGAAGAAAGCCAATCTCTAAAATTGCCTTAGTTTCAGGATCATTATAGTTCGATCTATTCTTTCTGCCTGATGATTTATTTTGTAAGGTATTCAGCAACCTCTACATAGTAATAATAATAATAATATTAATAATAATAATAATAATAATAATAATAAAATTGTACCGGAGGTACACCCACCCCGTGCATTTAAAACTAGCGCCTTGTAGAAGGCCATCTATTCCGTAAACCTTGAAACTGCTAGTGGAAGAAGTTCGAACGTTTTTCGACAGATATCTCTACTATCAACGTAGATGCGCCCTCGGGTGCGAGAATGAACAACTAATTTTTGAAGTAATTTTGTGTGTCAAGGTTTCCTAAACTGAATTGTTTATTGATTGTTTTTTGGTATTCTAAAATTATCAACACTTCAATCTCTTCCCGCCAACTTAATACGTAAACCAAATAAGAACATTTGTACATTTATTTAAGTAACCAATCACTGTTTTTGATATTTATTTGATTATCCAATGGCAATTGGGGGTGTGTCAGGGTTTCGACCCAGAGAAATCTGGAACCTTCCTCTTCGCTGTAAAAGCTGGGACATTTCGGGTCATGTTGTCTTAGTGATCGCTCCAGTCTAGAGGTTCAGAATGTGCTCATAGAGGAGGCGGGGGCTGCATCTTCCATCTTCGGAAGGCCCATCAGCTCAAGGTAATGGCAGACCGTTTATAAACATGTAATAGTCTCTGAAAGATAGTTCAAGGGGAAGGTAACGTAACTTTTATTTTCTCAAATGTAAATTTCAAACAAGTCTAAAAGAACTTACTCGAACTTAGGGAATAAAGAGTGAGGTACCCTCTTGCATTCCGTCTCAACTTGATATTGAGGTGGCTATGATTTTGTAACTTTTAAATCTATCTAGTCACCTCCGTAGTGTAGACTTAGCCTCTGTAACGTAGGGCCATCAGCCCACATAGGGTTTTATGTATTTTCATGTGAATTTCAAGGAGTGCAAGTGTCGGCCTCCTAATATTTTGATTTTTGGCCAGTAACTTTAACCTTTGTTTTTACCAGAGTCCACGTAGAATAGGTAGACTACTTGTTACCCCTGTTAAAGTCAACTTTATTAATTTTATTTTAAGGCAAATCACACTGTTGGGCATAGAAGACAGTGTCTACTGTGTGTTTTTGTTTAATGTAGGTTGTGCCTTTCATAGGCCTGGAATGTTAAAATTTTGGAGAATAACCTCCTAGGAAGTAACAGTGTAGAGCAACCACGCTCGCCCTACTGGTGTAATATTGGGAGTTCCGTCTCCTTGTGTATGTAGTGAAGGGAGCAATAGTGCTCTTGTTAAATTTCTAACTAGGTTGTTAATTTGTTGTTATCTGATTTTCTAACATTGTCACTCAAGCTCACCAGTATGATCATGTACTTGAATGTTGTTATTTGCTTAGCAAAATGTAAAGTTTAAAAAGAAAGGAAAAAAAGAAAGAAAAGAAAATAATTATACCCCAAATTTTAAAGTTTTAAATTAATCTTTCGACTTTTGTATATCACCCATTCATGTCCGCACTTTCTTTCACCTTTCTGTTCCACAAAACACGGTAATAATAATAATAATAATAATAATAATAATAATAATAATAATAATAATAATAATAATAATAATAATAATAATAATAATAATAATAATAATAATAATAATAATAATAATAATAAGATTGGGTTGGTCCTCGATGTGAATTTGGTGTAGATTTACGGCCGGATGCCCTTCATGACGCCAACCTTATGTGGAGGGATGTATTCACTATTGCGTGTTTCTGTGCTGGTTGGTAGTGTGGTGTGTTATATGGAGATGAAGAGAAATGTATTAGAACGAGCAGAAATATCCAGTCCCTGAGCGAAAGGAATGAACCATATGCAGTTAAAATCCTTGACTCTGCCGGGAATCGAACCCGGGATCCTCTGAGCTGAAGGCCAGAGCACGGACGACTGAGTCAAGGAGCCGCACAACCTGTACATAATAATTGGGTTATTTACCTTATAATTTCAGGATGGCTCGAGTGCTCTCTGCTCAAGAATATACCATTACTTGTATTGTTGCTATTGGGGTGTATTGATATTGTGTCGTACAGCTGATGCTCGAGTGATCTATATCCGTGACGACTGAGCCACTTTGCTCGTCTGTTGCGTGGTCAAGAGTGCGTGAACTGTGACCAAGGTCTGTTTGTCCTCCAGGCGAGCTCTACACCGCCCTATGGCCCATGCAGTGGAGCGGTGTGACCTACACCACCCTCTTTAAACGGAACTTCTGCCCTGTGTCACTCCTCACTAACCAGATACATGTGAGGCAGTTGAGGTGCTCATTCATTTTAATGTGAAGACCAGTTGTAGAGACAATGCTAGCTTGAGGAAAATCCAGACGTTTGTCTCCAGACAAGGAGCAAGCTTGCAGTTTTATGTGACTCTTGATATTGTGATCATAGCGACATGACTTGCCTGCTGTCATTTCTTGATGGATACAGTACTTTTTCATCCATCTCTCGGCACAGGCCAGAGTAAATTGTAGCTTCCACCGAAGTCCCAGTCAACATCCATGGCTGTGACAATATGGAAGCTGCTGGGGTATGGGTGGTGCTGAGTAATGACATTCAGAGCACGACTAGTGCATCTGAGTGTTATGAAAGGTGCTGCTCATAGGGTCAGTCGTGCTGCAATAGTACTTTCTGACCCAGTGAGGAAAGCAATGGCAAACTACCTCACTCCTCATCTTGCCTAGTACGCCTCATATTGGTGCTGTCATTGGTTTTTGGGGTTTCCTTATAACCGCATAACCTTTGGTGGTGCTATTTGAGGATCCAACCAGCCTCTGGGCTGATGACCTAACAGACAGCGACATGCATGCATTTTTCAGGATTCGAACCTTAGTTTCTTCAGCGAGATGCCTCACGGCTATCACGCCCCCATATTTGCCTTCATGAACTATCTGTAAAATCAAAAGTAATTTTTGTTTGTTCGTTATAAAAATCTACACGCGTCTACTGATCAGTGCCAAAATTTGCATCAATGCTCATGCTTTAGTTAGATCGACAAGGATTTAATAAAATAAAGTTAGTCATAATATGTGATGGCCAGAAGGTTTCATGTTGTTGACGTCATTTTTGATACCAAATCTCTTAAGGAATAGATTGAACAGACGGAAAGCATGGAAGTTATAATAGCAAAAGAATAATAGACTGTACACGCGAAAAGGTGGGAAATTAGAATAGCCGGGAATATGGTCAAACTTCATACAGAGGTACAGGACTAAACTCTTCATTGGTACTTCCTGCATTTTGCTCTATGATAAAATCCAGCGATTTATTCCGTGGAAAATTAACCTCAATACCAGAAATGAGTCGGACGGGTCGTAGAGATATAGTTAAAGATTTCAAAAACTGGTAATAATATATGATATACGGTTTTATGGGTCGACGCCATTTTTGGTTCCTAAACTCTTAATTGATAGGATCACAGATATATAGGGACTCTAGATTGGCTGTGTCGAACCTTTCAGCACAGGCCGCACTGAAGCCTTGTCAGGGGACGTGAGGGGCGCGGGCAGCAGGCTAGGCGCCATATTGGGTTCACCTAGCTGTGCGGGCTGATATTAGAAGTTGTTTTGAGCCTACGATATTTTTCATATATTCTCACAAGGGAACATCCACAATGGTGAAGTCGCCGATCGCGATGAAACTTAGCAAACACATTGAGGTACATGTAAAAACAATGCCAGCATCAATTTTAGGCGCCAACATTCATTAGCGCGTTAACTAAGGGGCCTAAAAGTTGAGACATTTCAAGTTCCGCGCGAACAGCGATGAATTCCTCCTGACCAATGCTTAGCCGGAACACTGCTTTGTGCCACACCTCTGCTCCTCCTCCCCTCCGTCCCGCCTGGTTCAGCACCACTAATTTCCCTCTCCCCGCGCTGCCGTCTGCTTAGCTGTCGAACAGAACCTGTGCTACACTGCGTACGCTATCAGTCTTCCTCATAGCTCTCCCTTGGAATTTCCACATTGTATAGGCAGTTTACATTGTTGTACCAGTTCGTACAATAGCCATGTACGCTTTTACGTATGTAACTGCCATTGTACCCAGAAGACTGTAGTGTGATACTTTAATATGGCTACTTGTTGAATACATAGACCTCTGTCAGCTATAGCGCAAAAGTACGAGTAAGTAGGAATACAGCTCTGCCTGTGATTACGGTATATCTACTGCATATACAAATGCACATCTTTATTTCTTTTTAAAGACTTTGCTTATTACGTCAAACATTCCATGTCATACTCATATCAAAGTTGTCTATGCATTTAATTGATTTATGTTCGACAACCATGGCTGAAATTGAAATGTGTAGTGCCTTTCACTGCAAAACATAAATACATCGTTCAATACAAGCACAAATAGAAACATTCTATCTAGATTCCTTATACCAGAGTACCTAATACGGGAAATACCAGCAGTTTCTAACTCGGAGTTTATAATTGCTGTTGTTCGCGATTTCGTTTCGTTATGACACAACTGATAGCATACACAAAATGGGGGTAGGGGAGTGGACATGAAAAGAAGGTCTGGACCTGTAACCATATTTTGATATCCCGAGGTACAACATCTCATTACATTCATTGACATCCTCTACCCGGGCACATAATTTATTTAAATAAAAGGATATTTAACGTTGTTTCAATGTGGGTGATTTATTTTAATAAATTTCATATGTATGTCCACTCTAAATGACACTACCGACAGCTTCAAGGTGTTTCAGACGTAAATAATAATTTAAGCCTAGGTCGGACGCGGTACCTTATACCACGTTTGTCCACGCCCGATGGTGCTTAACTCGGGGTTGTACCCACGAATTGACAACCCACCGGAATTAGCAGGAATGAAAATATAACATTTGCATAAAATATGAGTAAATACGTTTAGGTTATTTATTATCATTATGTGTGAAACGGAACGTGATTTAAAGGATTTCAATAATTATAGTACGTAAAGAAGCAAAATATAGCGCCGGTCTCGTTCCACAGCCAAGCAGCCGGCAAGCGCGAGGAGAAGGGAGGGGAACGTGCCGGGGAGAACCACTTGGAGGGTAAAAGGCGGTGCAGAGGGTGTGTCTCCAGACGGGAAGTGTGTGTGCCGGCTTAGCATTGGCCAGCAGGTATTCATCGCTGATCGCGCGGAACTTGAAATGTCGCAACTTTTAGGCCTCTTAGTTAACGCGCTAATGAATGTTGGCGCCTAAAATTGATGCTGGCAATGTTTTTACATGTACCTCAATGTGTTTGATAAGTTTCATCGCGATCGGCGACTTCACCATTGTGGATGTTCCCTTGTCAGACATAGAAATAAAATGGCAATCAACTGTGTAGTTTTGGGGTGTAACTTCAAATACACTTCTCGAGGAAGTTACGATGCACAGAATATCTTTTTGCATAGATAGGTGAGTAAAATAATCACTTATCGGTACGTACTTAGGCCAACTGCTGGAATTTATTTGTGAAAATTAAGAATTTTAAGAATTCGAATTTAATACATTTTTCTAGATTTTCAAGTGAAACATCTAGCTCAAAGTAGTAAGGAGAGAAAGATAGCAGCCAACGAAGTATTCAGCAGGTTCTTCCCAGCATTTTCGACCTGAAGATATGGACTACACTGGACAAACACGTAGATTAAGAGAAGGTTCAATTCCGTCAGTATTCCCTGAATACTTACAGTTTGATTCTAAAACTCCTCATAAGCCACCAAAATGCCGTGTACCTGTAATCGACCCTAAGCCTACCACTGAATCAGCTCCAAGTTCCAACAGGGATAATAATGCTAATGAATTTTCTGAACGAAATGTTTTATTATAATGTGGAAAACACCAAACTCACGCTTCATAAAAGAATGCTGGAACATAAGTTAATTGAGTGTAACCGTGTTTTAATTACTGCAAAGAAAAAAATAAAATGTAGCAACAGAAATTCGGGATGAAAGATAAAGCGATTGAAAGCAATAAAGATCCCTCTGATACACTAGTAAATAACATTATTAAAATTTTGCCCAGCAAGTAGTCTATATAAAAATTCTCATCCACCATTGTGTAAATGAACAAATCACATGTAATACTGAACATAGGTCAGCAGAATGGCAATATTTAAACATCTGTAAAGTGTGTGGAACTCTTAATTGTCCATTAAGAGCCTAGTAATGGATGTTGTGGATAATTATTGTATACTAATGTACAGTGAAAGTTAAAACAAATAGATTTCAAATGCATTTCTCTTTGTTACCTTTCGGTCGAGACTGCCTTGGTGATCGCAATATGGCGGCCAATGCGCTGTTAGCTTCAGTCCCTTTCCCCTCGTTGGTAATCTAGAGTCTCTATGGATAGACCGAACAAACGAATAGCATGGAACTTAAAATAGCAAGGAAAATCTATGATACAATCTAGCGATTTATCTCTAAAAACACCT
Organism: Anabrus simplex; assembly: GCF_040414725.1. Taxonomy (NCBI): domain Eukaryota; kingdom Metazoa; phylum Arthropoda; class Insecta; order Orthoptera; family Tettigoniidae; genus Anabrus; species Anabrus simplex. Next base: position 807,907,651 of record NC_090265.1, on the reverse strand, counting down.
AAATTCCATGGATGAGTATCAAATGATTATCTTGTAGGTAGCAGAATTTGCTCTACGATACAATGTAACAATTTGTTGTCTTTGACACTTAGGCGCCATGACCAACTCCGTAAAGATTACAGAGGTACCGGGATAAACTGTTTTTTTGGTGCAGGGCGTATGACATTTATTCGCAATTACGCGCATCCTATTTTCGTGATTCTTGCCATTGGTAAATGAATAAATTAACTGATTTCAACCAGATGACCTGCAAAATTGAATTATGAACACATGCAAGTAACTATAAAACCAAACGCCACGGCACTACAGCCCTTGAAGGGCCTTGGCCTACCAAGCGACCGCTGCTCAGCCCGAAGGCCTGCAGATTACGAGGTGTCGTGTGGTCAACACGGCGAATCCCCTCGGCCGTTATTCTTGGCTTTCTAGACCGGGGCCGCAATCTCACCGTCAGTTATCTCTTCAATTCTAATCACGTAGGCTGAGTGGACCTCGAACCAGCCCTCAGGTCCGGGTAAAAATCCCTGACCTGGCCGGGAATCGAACCTGGGACCCTCTGAACCGAAGACCAGTATGCTGACCATTCAGCCAAGGAGTCGGACAATGTTTTTGTTAATTGTATTTGACTAATGATGACCACAATAGGCCGAAACATGTACCAAACAAAACATGACTAAACTTATCTCTTAAACTGTGAGTGTTAGTCTATGAAGTATTGAAAGGTGGACCCAAACAATTAAAATTCGTAAGAACTGAAACTAGAAATTTGTAAGCCACTATGGATCCGTAATGAGTTCATTATTTGGAGATGACTTGGTTGGTGGCTGGTCTTATTCTCACTAGAAATACTTTGCAGCAATTAAAACAGATCGAAGAACACTTATGAATGACAATTACGTCGTTTTGCAATAAGTAACTGTAGGCAAATAAACTGATTTAATTGGGAGACGGAAAATGCTTGGTTCTTAAGGCAATTTTACATTGGGGCAACCAGAGGCAATCACACCGCGTGCGGCACGATAGTAAGCTGCAGATTGCTCTCTTTCAGTTCCGTGACAACTCAGTGGCATGCGGCCTGCAACACCAGACTGGCGGTTGCTCATAGCCGCACTCTTATTCATCTTTGGTGGGTTCAGTTGTCCATTTGCTTGCGGCAAGGTGAGTTGAGATACAAGTAAGACAATGTTTCAGATTGAGAAATATCGTGAAAAGCGAATTTTGTGGGGTTTGTTTTATTCAAAATAGATATTGTGACGTAATTATTTACGAACATTTGTCTGCACCAAATATTTCTCGAAACGCGTTTTCTCCTCCGCTGTAAACCGCAGCGGCTATTGTCTGCACAAAATGAGCCAGAAATTGGATATACCTGTCTCATTAGATGTAAACACTGATATACAGTAAATAGACTGGTAATGAGCAGCTAGAGCTGAAGCGGAAACTTGCGGCCGCCGCCTCGTTACGTCACTAACCATTTCAATGCATAAACGTAAATTCATAGCTGAAATACGAATGTTGGACAGGAAATAATAAAGAAAATCGCATGGAAATTATAATAGTACTGATTATTTAGGCCTATTATGGTTTTGTCTTTAAGTTTAGGATAGGTGACTGATATATCAATGTACAAATGTTTAAAAGGTCTGTTGACCGATGATCTATGATTCAAACGAACTTTCAAATTCACTGATGAGATTGCATCAATAACACGATAAACATGCGTGTTCATTGGTTTTTTTTTTTATCTAAAGAATGAGTGATTACAGTTAAAAACGTGCCGGTATCTATTTCAGATAATTGAGGAGTCTCTGTTCAAAAGGTGCTATTTCCACTTTAAGAAAGTCCTGGTTAAAGCACAAGAAACGTAAAATAAATGGCACATGGAATGTACCCATGATCGGGTTAGGCACAAATTTTAAGGAATGACATCTTCCTGGTCTGGATTGTTCATGACAATCGATACTATTCAACTACTGCAATGCATGTAGTCCGCCTCTGTAGTGTAGAGCTGCCACCCCCGGAGGCCCGGCTCTGCCACGAAATTTGAAAAGTGGTTCGAAGGCTGGAACGGGGTCCACTCAGCCTCGGGAGGTCAACTGAGTAGAGGTGGGTTCGATTCCCACCTCAGCCATCCTGAAAGTGGTTTTCCGCGGTTTCCCACTTCTCCTCCAGGCAAATGTCGCGATGGTACCTAACTTAATGCCACGGCCGCTTTCTTCCCTCTTCCTTGTCTATCCTTTCCAATCTTCCCATCCCACACCAAGGTCCCTGTTCACCATAGCAGCTGAGGCCACCTGGGCGAGGTACTGGTCATCCCCCAGTTGTATCCTCCAACCCAGAGTCTGAAGCTCCAGGACACTGCCCTTGAGGCGGTAGAGGTGGGATCCCTCGCTGAGTCCGAGGGAAAAACCGACCCTGGAGGTTAAACAGATAAAGAAAGAAAGAAAGAAAGAAAGAAAGAAAGAAAGAAAAGTAATGGATGTGAACGAAATAGTTTTAATTTTTTGGAAATGGAAATAGCACCTTTTGAACAGAGCTGTGACTTTAGTAGATATGTTCTGTTTCATACCTGCTCTTAAACCACGTCTTCTGTCTAAAAATACATAGGCCTATCGCATGGTTACTTTCAGGTAAAGTGTTCTCATACAATTTGATACTTATAGAAGACCTACGTGAAGGTGAATTCTCGAATATATGTTGTAAGTATAGGCACAGGGTCAGATAGGCATTCTTCAGCAAACTGGCTTTGAAACATTTCAAGTGTCTTACGTTTCAGTCTACATAAGAATATACTGTATATAATTATTCAAAACGCTAGTGAAGTGACAAGCGAGCATGTCGCTCAGTGGGTAGCGTCCAAGTCGTGTAATAAGGGGATCACTAGTTCAAGTCCCACTGCGTACATCGTTTACTTTTCCTTACATGAAAGCGATACAGAAGTATAAAAACCCTAATAATTTTGATATATTCATATAGTGTTGATAAAACAGGTTTGTAGAATGTGAAATTGTATTTGTGTTGTCAAAATTCCATTTTCTGTTTTGTTTTATGTTGCTGCGTGTTTTGGGTCATGTAGAAGTGAGTTTTCATTTCGGAGATAGTGGTTTCGAATCCCACTACTACTTTTGCGGCAAAATATTCATTGCCATTAAATTCAGGGTACGTTAATAGGTCACTGATCTAAATTACATTAAAATCTAGTACAACCCAAACAGTTTCGTTGTACCTGCCAAGTGGGAACCTTGAACTACTTTTAGTAGAAACCCGAAGGAAAACTCTCTGTGACTGAATTTATAAGTCTATTTTTCTGTTTGAGATTAAATAATCGTTGAAAAGATAAGGGTCCGCCTCTGTGGTGTAGTGGTTAGTGTGATTAGCTGCCACTCCCGGAGGCCTGGGTTCGATTCCCGGATCTGCCACGAAATTTGAAAAGTGGTACGAGGGCTGAAACGGGGTTCACTTTGCCTCGGGAGGCATCCTGGAAGTGGTTTTCCGTGGCTTCTCATTTCTTCTCCAGGCAAATGCCGGGATGGAACCTAGGCCACGGCCGCTTCCTTCCCTCTTCTTTGTCTATCCCTTCCAATTTTCCCATCCCCCACAAGGCCCCTGTTCAGCATAGCCGCCTGGGCAAGGTACTGATCATTCTCCCTAGTTGTATCCCCCGACCCAGTGTCTCACGCTCCAGGACACTGCCCTTGAGGCGGTAGAGGTGGGATCCCTCGCTGTGTCCGAGGGAAAACAAACCCTGGAGGGTAAACAGATTAAGAAAGAAAAAAAAAAGTTAAGGAAGAATAAAAATAATTTGTATGGTGGTAGGTAGTTCTAAATTGTACTATAACATTCCTATAACAGGCAGCAATCAATGTTCTGTATTACCTCAATTTCGATTAGGACATCCACTGGACAAGTTAAACATCATCTTATCTGTATGTACAGATGGAGTGAAAGTGTTATAAATCATACTCATAGTTTGCTATTTAGGAAAAACTACTACCACACCTGAAGCGGGTCGTAAATTGGTGGCTTGCCAACGAAGGATAATTAATTATCCATCTGTAAACATTCCTAACTGAACCACCTGTAATGGAAAGTGGTTCAATGGAGTAATGTGTCAACGAAAGACAGAATTATCAACACCATTTAGTATTCATAACCCTTGAGGATTGTTTAAGCACCAGATGAAATAGAATTATTATCCAGCCCAGTAGTTTCGACTTTGCACGGCTCCTCACAGTGTTCTTGTTACTCATTGATCCAGTTCATTGAAGAATTAATGTCTTTTCGAAGTAGAGGAATATTCTCAGCTATATGCAGTATTCAGAGTTGGTACAACAATCGACACTGAAGAAGTGCAACGAATCTATAGGTTATTAAAAAAAAAGAATGACCGAGCTCGATAGCCGCAGTCGCTTAATTGCGGCCAGTATCCAGTATTCGGGAGATAGTAGGTTCGAACCCCAGTGTCGGCAGCCCTGAAAATGGTTTTCCGTGGTTTCCCATTTTCACACCAGGCAAATGCTGGGGCTGTACCTTAATTAAGGCCACGGCCGCTTCCTTCCCACTCCTAGCCCTTTCCTGTACCATCGTCGCCATGAGACCTATCCGTGTCGGTGCGACGTAAAAAAAAAAAACCCGATTTCTTGCCAGGTGAAACTAAGAGAGTTGGAAAATATTTGCAAGTATTTGTTCTTGGAAGGAGATAAAGATGAAGGTGATGGCAACAGTGACTTAATTCATGATTTGGACTCGACGAAACGTTTTATCCTTTTTTGATGGCAAAAACTAACCTGACAAAAATGAGGACTGGTGGACTAGATAAAAGAGTCGTTGAATGGGTGGCTACATTTCTAGAAAATAGAACTCAGAGAATTAGAGTAGGTGAAACGTTATCTGATCTTCTAATGATTAAGAGGGGAGTCCATCAGGGCAGTATAATTGGATCTTTATATTTTCTTATGTATATAAGTGATATTAGTAAAGATCTGGAGTCACAGATATTTGCGATTGATGTTATATTGTATAGAGCAGTAAATGAGTTGCAGGATTGTGAGCAACTGCAGGGGGACTTCAACGAAGTAGTGAGATAGACAGCAGACAATGGTTTGAATGTAAATGGGATGAGAGGTCAAGCTGTAAGTGTTACTACGAAGAAAAGTCCCCTCAGTTTTAATTATTGTGTTGATGGTGTGATGGTACCTCATGAACAACACTAAGTGCCTAGGTATTAATGCAAGGAGTGATCTTGTTAAGAAAGGTTACAGATCTCTTCACATGGTTATGAGAGTATTTAGGGGATGTAAAGGAGAGGGCGTATAAGTCTCCTGTACGACAGCCGTTGAAGTACGGCTCCAATGGATGGAGAACTGGAAAAAATTCAAAGGAATTCAGAACGATTTGTTCTGGGTGATTTCCGACGAAGGAGAGTGTTACGAAAATTTTGCAAACTTTGGGCTGGAAAGACTTGGGAGTAAGGAGAAGAAATAATTGATTATATGGTAAGTTACTAGCTGTCAGTGGACAGTTGGCGTGGTATGACATTAGTAGACGAATTCGGCTCCATGGCTAAATGGTTAGCCTGCTGGCCTTTAGTCACAGGAGTCCCAGGTTCGATTCCCAGAGGGGTCGGGAATTTTAACCATAATTGGTTAATTTTGCGGACACAAGGGTTGGGTATATGTGTCGTCGTCATCATCTTTCATCCCCATCACGACGCTGAGGTCGCCTACGAGCGTCAAATTAAAAGACCTACAACTGGCGAGCCGAACTTGTCCTCGCACACTCCCGGCGCTGAAAGTCATACGCCAGTTCATTTCAGTAGACGAAGAAGCTTGAGCGGAGCTTTTGAAAGTACAAAGATAAAGTTGTAGGCTTCAATCGAGAGGACAAATTGGGACAAATATTCATTTATAAGACGAGGAGTAAAGGATTGGAAATGTTCGATAAATTTCGTAGTTCTTTGAGAATGTTTAGGAAAAAGCTGGGCGACAGTCCTAAATGCAGATCATTGATTGATTGAAACTATTTCTATAAGGACAGTGAAGGCCTTTGAAGGAGTTGAAGATATAGCCCTTGACTATCCACAACCGCGACATTAAGTGGAAAAGAGTGGTTAGCTCTACGTCCGCCCAGCTTCGTACGCAGGAATTATCCTTGAACTCATTTTTGGTGTAGGCTGAGTAAACCTCAGGGCGATATGCCTCTTCCGAAGTGAAAAACTCTTTTCCAAATTTTCGACTTGCTGGCAGGGAATCTAATCCACGGCCTTTCGAGTTAACCACGTCTTTACAGCGTAGGATTGACGTTCCCTATCTGTTGGCTATTCCGTCCCAAATTTGTATTAACTATGTGGAAAATTTGGGAAATCGGTTGAAGAGATTTTTCGCGCCACGCGACCCTGCGAGTGACATTATTATTCAGGCGATCCCTCAAGAGTTAAATTCAACATCCTGAGAAAGAGTGTTTTTGATAAGATTACCGAAGAGAAGCTTCCCTGAATGTACTGAGTGCTTCTTGTATATACCTTGCAATATGATGGGTTGCAGAATATCGCAGGCGCATTCGTATGGAAAGTGAAAGGGACCCACAGTCGGCAATAGAAATTTTACAGCAGATCTGAGCAAAAAGTGTCTGGGGTGTAAAGAATGATTTTTCCATGTTTTGACTTCTTGCGCTACCTATGGGTCTTCTTAACAAACTAAGTACCAGGCGAGTTGGCCGTGCGGTTAGGAGCACGCAGCTGTGAGCTTGCATCCGGGAGATAGTGGGTTCGAGCCCCACTGTCGGCAGCCTTGAAGATGGTTTTCCGTGGTTTCCCATTTTCATACCGGGAAAATTCTGGGGCTGTACCTTAATAAGGCCACGGCCGTTTCCTTCCCATTCCTAAGCCTTTCCTGTCCCATCGTCGCCATAAGACTTATCTGTGTCGGTGCGACGTAAAACAAATAGCAAAAAAAAAAAAAAAAATCTAATGCAGCAGTTAGAGTCTTCGCCACTCGATGTCATGAAAAAAAGTGAAATGGCTTATTGCTTTTAGTGCCGTGAATGTCCGAGGACAAGTTCGGCTCGGCAGATGCAGGTCATTTGATCTGACGCCCTTAGGCGACCCGCGCGTCGTGATGAGGATGGACTGATGACGAAGACGACACATACACCCAGCTCCCATTCCAACGAAATCAATCAATTATGATTAAAATTCCCGATCCCCCGGCAATCGAACCCGCGATCCTGTGCCCAAAAGCCAGCACGCTAACCATCTAGCCATTGAGCCGGGCATGAAAACATTGTATAATTGGTAAGAACATTAGTGAAAACTGTAATAACGTTTATCTCAAAATGCAATTTTCTTAATAGCAACAGTCAATAACGAATATCATCTGAAGTATTGCAGCTAGAAGCATGACCATCTTAAAAAGTGCTCAGTATCCTTTGCAAATTTCAGAACCAAAAATTATAAAAAATTAAAAATCCCACTTTAGGTGCTTTTTTGCGCAACGGGACACGTATGTCTGAATATTGCTGCACGTTTCATCACGACAAATGTTGAAAATTAGCCCCCCCCCCACTCCCTGTTCCACCTATAAAGATACTATTCTCTTTATGAACGCTCGTAATCTTTATTTATTTATTTATTTATTTATTTATTTATTTATTTATTTATTTATTTATTTATTTGGGGAAACAAAACAGCGAGTTGCCGAATTACAGAGTTCCGCAGTGAAAAATATATTTACAACTGAGTAGAAAAATTCAAATATAAAAAATAAATGTAAGATCAATTGAAGAAAATCATCTAATGACAAAAGTAGCAGAAGAAAATTAAAAAAAACTAACAAAATAACTGTACAGACACAACAGTTAACAATAAAACATAAAGGAAAAGGAAAAGAACGAAGAAAATTAAAGATTAAAAGTAAAACGAAGATAAGAACTTATAGCTAGGTACAGTAAGATAAATACATATATAGGACATAAGTGCTAACTTGCCGTGCTATAGCAACTCATCCGTAGAGGGGGAAGAGATTATAATAAAAAATGTTGTCATTCAAAACCTCATATAAGTGCGGCACACACATTGGGATTCATGTTAAGTGCTTGCTGTAGACGGCACACCATTCAGCTCCCGTTGTCAAGTAAGTAAATAAATATTACCGTGTGCACAATAGAGGGGACAGCAATGAGAAGATAAAGAAGAAATATTACGGAAACGAGCTACGTTAAGTTAAGGAAGACTCGATTAAAGGAGGCATACGAAGAAGAAAACGTCCAAGTTCCTGTTAGAAGATAAAGAGTTAAGGAGAGTTGGAATGCGGGTAAAAAAGTTCTTTGAACAAGAGAGAGGCAATACGGAATATGAAGGAGTGGATTTATCCTGGTTTTGCGAGTTGGGACATGTAGAAAAAAAAGAAGGATGCACGTTCAGGAGAGCGAAATAAGCCGTTAACAGAGTTATTTAGGAATCTAAGGTCAGCAACTTTCCTGCGAGTAGATAAGGTAAGGGTTATTCTGCCCGAAGGCACGTCCGAACCTCCGCAGAGGTGTTCCTGAGCCGGAGTTTACGTGCGGTAGGGTGGCCAGTTCCTTTCCGCTCCTCCATTCCCTTACCCCCCCCCCCACCACCAACAGCGCGTGGCAACCCATCCAACTCCTGACCACGCCCAATGTTGCTTAACTTCGGAGATCTCACGGGATCCGGTGTTTCAACACGGCTACGGCCGTTGGCAGTAGATAACGGGTGAAGGTTTAACTTATCCAGTATCTGACTGCAGCTGTATTTGTTGACACTACCGGTGTAGTACTTGCTGTTGCTTTTCTATGTTTACACACCATTCGAGCACTGTATAACAAGTCCATGATGGTTAAATCGGGTGATCTTGGAAACTCCACCTGGCAAACTAAAACAACTCGAGACACTACGACAATAAAGTTACGATATTTATTTAACAACATGATTTATGCTCTGGTGTGCACCTCTCTCTTGTTCCAGTCACAGAAAGTCTCGCGGTGGCCATGGCCTTCCAGTTACAGGAGCTGAATGGTGTGCCGTCTACAGCAAGCACTTTAACATGAATCCCAATGTGTGTGCCGCACTTATATGAGGTTTTGAATTACAACATTTCTTATTATAATCTCTTCCCCCTCTACGGATGAGTTGCTATAGCACGGCAAGTTAAGACCCTGGAATCCAAGTGGTGTGAGCGCTAGTTTCGTCAGCTGCAGTGACAGAAGGAGGATGGCGAGTACCATGAACGTGCTGTTGCCCACGTAGGAAGCACAAGAGCTGTTAAATATGACGGGAGTAACTTACTCTACAAATACACTTCTTGTCACCCAGCTTGTCAATTTCGTGTAAAGTTTTCAGGTTCATCGTTTCTTTCCTTCAGTATTTTCCTTTTATTTTGGCACTTTTTAAATTTAAAGCCTATCAAATGCAATACTTGCTTCAGATGTTCGCGACTCCCCTTGCAGTCCACGTCATCACGGAGTGTAGATCATAATTTCCTTCTTCATTTCGTAATTCTCCTGAACTTCCCGCCTAATGATGCACGGATTCATATTGTCCACCATGACTTTCTTATTCACTTTTCTGTTTTCATCTGGAGTAGATAATTTTATCTCATTATGCTCTGCCACTATCACCTCCCTTCTGGCTTTCTTAATAGATGTCTCGTATTTTCCTGTTGCCACTAAAGCTCGTTTAGTTGCTTGACATAAAGCAATTTGCAGCCTTTTCTAAATCACAGAAAACAATTACAATGCGTACTATCTCTCTTTCTTCGCTATGAACAACTTTGTTTTTAGCACGTGTCATCACTTCATATATGGATATATTGTACCATTCTATTTAATCGCGAGAATGGATATTTAACGCAGTAAAAATATTGCGCAGTAGGACGCCGCTTGTGAGGGCGTGATGCTATACAGAGCGCGGGAATCGAGAAGGTAATTCCCCAGACAGAGTGTGGTTGTGTACGAGTGAGAAAGAGTATATGTGGAAGAGAGATAAGATTTTGTTATGGGAAGTCCCAGCGCCAACCTAACAGAATTTTAAGCGAGAGCAGACAGGGTCACCACACTACGGGAATCGAGCCCTAATTTGTATAATTGAAGGTTTCTCAGGAAAATAAAAAGATGGAAAATGATTTCCAGAATTTTACGAAGCCATAGATACTTCAAGGTTTATTAATATATAATTAGATCAATAAACATGCAGCAAGCAGAACCACCGTGGGAAGATCTGGAGTGGCCGCATTCCAGACTCAAGGTGTTTCTCGGTGGATTCCCGGGCGTCCCTTGGTATGTTGCCTCCTATAAGAGCTGAGAGTTATGGAAAGGGGCATCCATTCGACGATCATATTGCTGCCAGTACGCGTCGCGCGTCTGCCTAGATTGCGCCAGAAACCCTTTTGTTCAGAACAAAGACAGTCAGTAATGATTGCAGTGCGGTAACTTTGATCCAGTGGATCGGTGATCTACAGAGTTACAGGTGGTAGATTCATAGATGTGACAATGTTCAGATACCTATCAGTGAGGTCGCATGTGGCTAATTGTATCGGCAACAAAGGAACGCCGTATTTATAGACTCCGATAAATAGCGGTAGGGGCGAAGCTCCCGAGGTGCCGAGGAAGTGTGGACAATAGGCTAAGGAGGTCTATATCCATCCTCAGATAGACTTGTGAATCCGAACTAAGCGGGCATGAAAAATAACTGAGTAGATAGTTTTCTAGGGCTGAAAATAGTTTATGGCATAGTGCACAAGTTAGTGAGTATTCGGCTATACAAGAATTGAGGACAAGGAGTTGTGATATTGCAAAGTGTTAGAGCTGTATGCTAACTCAACATAAATGAAAGTCCAGAATGATGCGTTGTGTTTCCCTTCTCCCCGCGCTTGCCGGCAGCGGTGGCGAACCAATTGGAGCGTGGAGGGGAGGAGGTGCAGAGGCGTGTCTCCAAGTACGCAGTGTGCCAGCTTAGCATTGGCCAGCAGGTATTCATCGCTGATCACGCGGAATTTGAAATGTCGCAACTTTTAAGCCCCGTAGTTAACGCTCTAATGAATGTTGGCACCCAAAATTGATGCCGACATCGTTTTTACGGGTACCTCAATGTGTTTTCCAAGTTTCATCGCGATCGGCGACTTACCCATTGCCGATGTTTCCTTGTTAGTGATCCTGTTATCATCAATTCTACATAAGTGGCCATGAAACTGCAATCGTCGTTTCCAGATTGTATCTGTGATTCTTTCTGTAACTTAATATATTTCATATGATTTCTTTTTCATACAAATTCCATTTTCGCATTTTGGTCTTAGATTTTTCTGAGGATTTTCCTTTTTTGTTTTTCGGTCATATTTATTCGAGATCTGCCACCAATTATAATAGTTTCAGATGCATAAAGTGCTTCTGTTTTAACTGCTGTGTTATAATGTCGTGATTTTGCCTTTTTTGATATAATTATTTTATTGTGTCTATTCCAAGTAATTTTGTATGCTTCTTGAAGTTTTGCAATTCTTTCTTTGTTAGCTTGTTTATTTAACCCTGCTGATTCAATAATTTCACTTAGATACTGAGATACTGAGTTTAGCAAAATTAATGTTTGCTTGTGATATAACTTCGCACTATCACATGGAAGGTTTTCGGCGTCGGAAGGTTGGGAAAGGGATAGCCTAGGGACTGTAGCGGTCGTGGGCTTAATTAAGTTGTGAACATAGAAACTACGTAAAAGCATCTTCAGGACTGCAGATGTGCAATCCAAACCCACTATCTCCCGAATGCAAGCTACGCGACCCTAACCGCACGGCCGACTCGTTCGGTGTTAAAGTTAGGTTCAGCCGTTTGTTTATAGGTAAAATTGTATGCCATATAAAAATATACCTATAATACAACTCATACAAGGTCGTAACATTTATTTTGTTGTGTACATTTTTCATAGGCTAAACATTGAAAATCCAGAGCCTGTTCCCAGTTATTCTACCGGGTCAGGAATGGAATGAATGAAGCCTCCATCTAGCGGCGAGGATAGGAAACGTGCTGGCTGCCGAAGGCTGTCGCACTCCTCTTCGGCAATGATTAACGACAGACAGATGGAATGAAATGGTACTGGAGAGTGCTGCTGGAATGAAAGACGGCAGTGAAAAGCGGAGTACCCGGAGAAAAACCTGTCCCGCTTCCACTTTGTCCAGCACAAATGTCACATGGAATGATTGGAATTTAAACAACGGTACCCAGCGGTGGGAGGCCAGCGCGCTGTCGCCTGAGCCACGGAGACTAGGCATAACATCAAGAGTGATATTTCAAATTTAAGCTACCCGTCCAGTTAACACTAACAAAATCATTTATAGCCTAAATGCCTAGAAGGTAAATATTAAGTTAATTATTCTCACCACCACTAACTTAATGAATAATGCTCGAGAAATGGTCTCAGGGCAAACGTACGGTGAAGATTCGACTTGCCGGAGGGGCCAGGAAAACAAGCAGCTTGCCCAGTTACATATGCAGACAATTCTTGCACAGGACCTTTTCAAGAACTTCAACTTATAGAATATTTGCGGAATTCAATAGTAAAGTAGTGATGTAATACCACAGGAAAGAGTTAGAAGAAGAGCTTCATCAAACCAGTCCACGGACTCATGATCCCAACAGCAACAAAACCAACAAACACATCAAGTACTACAATAATAATAACAACAAAAATAACTATTATTAGAACCACTACTCAGTGTGATATTAAAGAGGACAACATTTTCATCGAACCATTTCATCGATGCTTTTAATTTTCATCATTGAATCAGCAATGAGATGGTGGTGATTATTATTGTTTTAAAAGGAAGTAAAAATGGTCAACCAGCCCTTCTCAACACTAACGGGTGGGGAAATGGAAGAGGTCCGATACTTCCAAGTCAAGGGCCAATGAGGACGTGAAAATGAAAGACAATCTACGCTTCGCAAACCTAATACCATTGAGTTAGGAAGAGAACAAGTATTGACCAAGGGAGGTCCATATGACTGACGAGTGTGATGAGCTGGACACAAGTAAATGGAAAAATTATAGACTCAGCTAAGTACCCCGTAGTCACCAGTCCACGCTCCAGAAATGAAGCAACTTTTTTTGCTATTTGTTTTACGTCGCACCGACACAGATATGTCTTATGGCGACGATGGGACAGGAATGGCCTAGGAATGGGAAGGAAGCGTCCGTGGCCTTAGTTAAGGTACAGCCCCAGCATTTGCCTGGTGTGAAAATGGGAAACCACGGATTACCATCTTCAGGGCTGCCGACAGTGGGGTTCGAACCCACTATCTCCCGAATACTCGATAATGGCCGCATTTAAGCGACTGCAGCTATCGAGCTCGGTGAAGCAGTTTAGAGATCACCCTTCACCCGCCTCTTAAGTCAGGTAGAGGATGTCCTGGATATATTCTGCCGTCGCTGTCTACAAGGGGATAAGTATTAAGGAAACTGCCGAAGAAATTACATTGTGTTTCCTCTCTGTCGGCTTAATAATAGGCTACGGTTATCCGACGGATTCTTACCGTCAGTTGAACTAGACGTAAGTAGAGCACGTTCACATGTGATTTGTCACGGAAGAATATTTGACACCAATCTGAAGCTCATTCGTCAGAGTTCTTGGTATGCCAAACTGGACAGAAAAAAAAGAATTAAGACCACGATTGTACTTCCGTGAAATTGTTGGTTTCTTTGTAAAGTACGCAAAGGAAATACACGCTAATTTCTAATATTGAACGGTTACCTCTATGAGCCCTCTATTATCCCGTGCTGATGGGTGAAGCAGGCCCGTCTATACACGCCCTAGACAAGGCCAATCACATTGTTACTTTCAGAATGTCGGCCAACAATATATGAGGGATAATAACGGAAATTATAGGAGAGTGATTCAATAATTAAGTTAGAAAAGCCTTCATTGCGTAAATTTATGCAACTCCTCCTCATCACAATCTAGATGCGGCTTTGAATTTGGTTCGATAGTTCACTGAGCCTCCTGTCACTAAGAAACCACTTATTGTCCTGATTATTATTGTTCTTGCCTTAGCGCAAAAGAGAGCTATAGGTATCCCATTTGTGTGGTTCATTCTGCTGACTGAACCACAAAAAGTTTCTGGAAAGCCTTATGCCGGGTTCAATCAATCAATCAATCAATCAATCAATCAATCAATCAATCAATCAATCAATCAATCAATCAATCAATCAATCAATCAATCAATCAATCAATCAATCAATCAATCAATCAATCAATCAATCAATCAATCAATCAATCAATCAATCAATCAATCAATCAATCAATCAATCAATCAATCAATCAATCAGTTCCTTACTGGGTCAGAAAGAGCTATTGCAGCACACGCAGCCCTATGAGTAACAACTTTTTACAACAACCCGAAGCATTAGTCGTACTCAGCAGCTTCTGTGCTGTCATAGCCATAAATGAGACTGGAACTATATTTTATGTTGTCCCCTGCAAAAGAAGAGAGGCCAGAGTACTTTCTCCACCGGGAAATGGCATGGGTGGCAACAAGTGAACAAGTGAGAAGCACATACTTGAGCATAAATTACGATGTTGCTTAAATGTCGTAAATTAACTTACGTAGTGTCTCGTACTGCTTTGGTATACCAGGTTTCGCCTCCATGATCACCCGATTTTTGTAGGACTATTTGCGCGGTCATATTAAATAAATCAACGCTGAAAAAAAGATGGATTCATTCTTCATAATCGATAAATATATTGCCTTGTGCATAAATTTCGTGCAGCTGCTATCATATCGGCAATATTAGTAAGAATGCAAGAGAGTATAATGGGAAGATTAGAAATGCGCGGACAACATGAAGGGGATATTTACAATGAAAAGTGAAAATGCAACAATAGTAATATATGTTGTGATTTTCCTTTCAATTTGGCTCCTTGGACGAATGGTAAGCGTCATTCATTTCTCTGTCTCGGGGACTAGGTATTTGTGCTTGTCTGAATAGTCTACTCCTCATACACATAATACACGATGACCTTGCATAGGAAACAGTAATAACGAACACATCAAAAAGGCATCCAGTCGTAAAACAGGGCCAAGTAAACGTATGCGACATGGTTTGCACCCGCGACCTCACTAGGGTTTAGGAAATGTGGAAGCAGAAGAAGAAGAAGAAGAAGAAGAAGAAGAAGAAGAAGAAAATTGTGATTTTCCTTTCACTTCTTTTTCCATACGAATGCCTCTACGGGGTGCGGCAATCCAATAGGCCTATACTGCAAAGTATGCACCTGGCAGTGCGGCCATCAAATGTAGGCTTACTGCAGAACATGCTTTTACTATTTCTATTTTTCGGGTGCATATATTTCAGTGAGCTTGGCAGACTGATATTTAATAGCAACTACTGGCTCAGTGAGGAAAGCAACGGGAAACTACGCCACTCCTCATTTCCCTAGTACGCCTCTTCAGTGAGGCCTAGCTGATGGCGGAGCTGTTGAGAATCCAACCAGCCTTAGGGCTGAAGACTGAACATACTGTGCATACACGCCGCACCGACACAGACAGGCGACTGTGGGATAGTGGAGGACTTGGAATGGGAAAGAAGCGGCCTTAGCTTTAATTAAGGTACAGTTCCAATATTTTCCTGGTGTGGATATGGGAGACCACGGAAAACTATCTTTAGGGCTACCGAAAGTGGGGTTTGAACCCACTATATCCCGAATGCAAGCTCACAGCTAGATGACCGATACCATGCAGCCGACCCACTCGGTGCTCGCATTATGCATCTGACATATCCGCTATGTTGAATAGCACCGAACTTAATATTGGAACATCCGATGTTCGAGCATTTATTCTTCTTCAAAGCCCTAATACTATTCAGATATGTTGACTCAATGGCCTACCAAGGGACCGGTCAGACCGCCAACCCAGGCTCCCAAGTTAAGAGCCACTGGCACCCCTTTTAGTGATCTCTTGCGACAGGCAGGAGATACCGTGGGTGTTAATTCTACCACCCCCATCCACAGTGTGGGTATTACAATGAATGTTAATAAACACCGTAGGCCTACATCTAGCTCAAATTGACATGTTTCTGTGCAGTGTGCTGATTTCAATGGATGTCCGGCTCCATGATTAAATGGTTAGCGTGCTGGCCTTTGGTCACAGGGGTCCCGGGTTCGATTCCCGACAGGGTCGGGAATTTTAACCTTAATTGGTTAATTTCGCTGGCACGGGAGCCGGGTGTATGCGTCGTGTTCATCATCATTTCATCCTCATCACGAAGCGCAGGTCGCCTACGAGAGTCAAATAAAAAAAGATCTGCATCTGGCAAGCCGAACTTGTCCTCGGACACTCCCGGCACTAAAAGCCCTACGCCATTTTTTTAATAGGTAGGGCTCCATTCTTACAGATGCGCAGGTCGCCTATAAGACGTCAAATCGAAAGATCTGCACCAGGCCTATCCGGAGGCCACAAGCCATTTATTTATTTAATTATTTATTTATTTAATAGTCCGCCTCTCTGGTGTAGTGGGTAGTGTGATTAGCTCCCACCCCCGTAGGCCCGGGTTCGATTCCCGGCTCTACCACGAAATTTGAAAAGTGGTACGAGGGCTGGAACGGGGACCACTCAGCCTCGGAAGTTAATTGAGTACAGATGGGATCGATTCCCACGTCAGCCATCCTGAAAGTGGTTTTCCGTGGTTCTCCTCCAGGCAAATGCCGGGATGGTACCTAGGCCACGGCCGCTTCCTTCCCTCTTCCTTGTCTATTACTTCCAATCCCCCCCCCCCAGCAAGGCCCCTGTTCAGCATAGCAGGTAAGGCCGCCTGGGCGAGGTTCTGGTCATCCTCCCCAGTTGTATCCCCCGACCCAGAGTCTGAAGCTGCAGGACATTGCGCTTGAGGCGGTAGAGGTGGGATCCCTCGCTGAATCCGATGAAAAAGCGACCCTGGAGGATAAACAGATAAAGGAGAAGAAGATTTATTTGTGTGTCTATTTATTTCAATGAATTATATCATTAAATACTGTGCATCTAGCTTGTATGGACGTGTTTCTGTACCGGTACATTATTCTTATCTTAAGGAATGTTATTAAGTACGGATACACTATACTATATAGCTACATTGACGTTTTCTATACAGTATGCCGATTCCAAGGAATGTTATTAAATTCTGTATTGGTACAAAGAAAGTAACCTTAGTTGTATCCTATTTATCACGATCTCCTCACCTCACACAAAATATGTGCACTAGGCCTAATTAAAAAGAGGGGATAAGCAAATATATTTTGTACTATTAAGTGTTCCGGACAGGATTTTTATAAAATTTTATTATCGTACATAATTCAGAACAATTTTGTTGTATGAAGTAAGGTATTATGTGTTTACACGTCTTCATCACGGTGAGATTTATAAGTATACGGCTAGAAAACAGCTGTTCAAAGACACGCCCCTTTCCGCCATTACACAAATACAAAGTCAAAGTCACCTCCGTACAGGCCATGAAAGCCCTTGGAGGAGTGGAAGGTAAAGGCTTCCACCGTTGTTAACCGCGGCACGTTTTGGGGTAGAGTGGTTAGCTCTTCGCCCGGCCGCCTTTGCCCCCAGGAATTAACCTGGTACTCATTTTTGGTGTAGGCTGAGTGAACCTCAGGGCCATATGTCTATTACACAGCAGAAGACAAAAAAATCACCACAAGATGTCGCGGTGATCGCAGCCGTCCTGTCCACACCACTTCGTATTCCTTAATAGCTTTAGCATGACGAATAGAATACCTAGTGAGATCACTCACCGAGTTCAAGTGCGCTCGCGCCAAACACCAATCAGCTGTTTTAGTGGGGGTTACACTGATACGCAAATAACCAAATACAACACTCAATTGTTTTGACTTATGTATAATACTGTCAGAGAGTTGTAAATAATATTCTCAGTACCCACGAAGAAATACCTCCGGACTTTAATAAGAGAACATACGAGATAAAATGGAACATTACGAAAAGCGAAAGCAATATTGTGCTTTACATACTAAAAAAAGCGTTTTTATACAGAGCACATAAAAGTCTTAACATTCCCCGTGTTCTTAATCTGCTCCTGTAGGAAATTAATCCTAGCTTTGACTGAGGAAAGAGACATTTAGCTCGAATTAAATTAAGAGTTGCGTTCTTTAGTCGCCCTTTGAGAGACTCTATGGGCTTTTAGACATCGATAAGAGAACTAGACTGACTGTGAATTTACCTACAACTAGGCTGACCTTGAACCTTACCGCTCACTGTTGCCATCACTACTTCACTAAGATCGTTCATTTTCCTTCTTTTCCTACTGGCTGCCTTTCGCGATTTTACCTCAGTGGATAGGTATTTAGGTTAATTTGGAAAAATATGAGGCACCGCTCCTGGTTTTAATTCCCACCTCACACGAGGAAGTTCAACTTTTTTACCGATCACAGCGAAAGAGACCCCCATTATAAGTTAATTAAATGCGCCAAAAAATGCAGGTCACATATTCTGCTTTTGGTCAATAATTGTTTATCTCTCCGTGGAATAACTCTCGTCCACTTAGGAAACAGATTATTTTCTTTTGGCGGTTCAGAACATCGTCTACCATCAGGCTTCCTTTCGTAACCCGATTTACAACAAGGAACGAAACAGTACATTTTCCTGAAATAATAGAAAACTAGTTGATTACACACATATAGCACTGCGCAGATATATCAAAACAAATTCCCTCGATAGGTAGTCTATTAACATAATTCCCATGACGTTACGCACGCACAGGCGCAGGCACGCTATTACGTTCGTTGATAATTTGCCACACGTGTTGTTGCAGCTGGTTCGTTGCGACTGCAGCGCCACACTCCGGCGGGGGCAACCAACGACAATGTTAAGAGAGCGGAGTGATCACACTGTAGTTCATTTCATGTTAAGGGTTGCCATGTCGAACGGACCTGCTGAACATCACGGGAAAACGGCGGCACATAAATGTGTGAAATTCAGTATTTAAATTCAAGATAAAAAGTGGACGAAACTAAGCTACAAGTAATTTTTGTAAACTAAAGGGAATGAGGGGGGGGGGTTTACAGGGGCTATTTTTGGTTTTTAGAGGATCAGAGGTAAGCTACGACACATAAGAATCCTCAGCATTGAAGTGTAAGGCAAGTTGGGGGAGAAAATAGACAAATATTTTTATGGGCTCGAGGAATGTATTTAATTGCATAATTTCCCCAGACAACGCGGGGAACTACTTTGCTGTCGTACGGCTCACATAAACAATAGTAAAAATTGAATACGGTCGTGAAAAAAGGTGGAAAAATTAAAATGTGCTTAAGAAAGAGCAGCTAAATAACAAAATCACGCACAAATAAAACACAAAGGATTTTTTAATCTGTACAAGATATGCCATGACGTATCGCTGCACACCACAACACCAACATTTTCAGCAACAACTTCTACGAAATGAATAAAAAACACACAAAAATACTATGCAGTTTAAGTTACAACTAACTCTCACTCAACCCAAGACAAGTACGCACTGATTTAAAGCCTAAAATACACACGCAACAAATAAATACTGTAGATGACTTCACTAGAGAAGTGAGCTGCCGGCGGTTCACAGAGTGAGGGACTACACGATGCTTGTGCCTGAGCGTTGCCTACGAGATACACAAGGCCAGGACATAGCTACTAAATTGTCGCTGAAAAAGCGGCCCGACTGTGTCAACAGTTTGGCCGCTAGATGTCAGGTTTCCGTTCTGTTCTTGGCGGACTATAACATTGTGATATGCGGAGTAATTGTGATGATGTGTTGATTTTGTGCGCTTTATTGTGAATATTGTTTCTGTCGGTGAGTGTCTCTGAGGTTGAGAAGAAGGTGCGCTGTTGTGCACCTCTCTGTATTTCGGATGACACTAAAAAAGCATGAAAATTGACGTTCCATAGTTTCCCTTCCAAGTGCGGTTTAAGGATAGGATACGGGTAATGAAATCAGGAAAAAAGTTTTACGGTATCTGAACTTGACCAAAAAGCAAACCAAATTGAAAAGCATGCTAAAATTGGTCATTTAGGAGCTTTATTCCTGTTAGAACGAATGTAATTTTCTTCTTCTTTCTTCATCCGTTTACCTTCCAGGGTCGGTTTTTCCCTCGGACTCAGCGAGGGATCGCACCTCTACCGCCTCAAGGGCAGTGTCCTGGAGCTTCAGACTCTGTCTCGGGGATACAACTGGGGAGGAAGACCAGTACCTCGCCCAGACAGCCTCACCTGCTATGCTGAACAGGGGCCTTGTGGAGGGATGGGAAGATTGGAAAGGACAGGCAGGGAAGAGGGAAGGAAGCGGCCGTGGCCTTAAGTTAGGTTCTATCCTGGCATTTGCCTGGAGGAGGAGTGGGAAACTACGGAAAACCACTTCGAGGATGGCTGAGGTGGGAATCGAACCCACCACTACTCAGTTGACCTCCCGAGGCTGAGTGGACCCCGTTCCAGCCCTCGTACCACTTTTCAAATTTCGTGGCAGGGCCGGGAATCGTACCCGGACGTCCGGGGGTGACAGCTAATCACACTAACCACTACACCAGAGAGGCGAACACAAATTTAATTTTACGAGAAGAAAAAAGAGAAATACGGTGAAACGACGCTAAATATTTGCGTAACGGGCATAACATCGCTCACCAAACAGCGGCTACGAATGTCAAAATATCAGATGTGCGGAGGAAAAGATTGGATCGCTGATAATTGGTGAAAGGGCGATTAAACCCAAAGTTACTTATGACCGCAATCTCGATCCGCTTATTGGATACTCTGAGGCACAATTAAAGGAATCGATAAGAAGTGACAAACTCGCTATCAGATGTATCTGCTTCTTTCGTGATTTTCACACCAGGCAAATGCCGGGGCTGTACCTTAATTAAGGCCAGGGCCGCTTCCTTCCCATTCCTTGGCCGTTCCTATCCCATCGTCGCCGTAAGACATATGTGTCGGTGCGACGTAAAGCAAATAGCTTCTTTCGTGAATTACTTATTTCGTTTAAGCATATTGTAAGAAATACGTTGTAGGAAATAAGTCAAACAATTGCTCTTGGTCTATCTTTGATCTCATATCTGTTTGCTGCCTTCTGAAATTACTATTAATGAATTTTTATAGTTTTTCATATTCGAACGTGTTGCAATGAGTGGGCGAGACAGATCAGTAAAGAGAACTCTAGCGGCACTTGCCGAAAGTATCTCGAGGACGAGTCCAGTGTGCTGTATTTCCCGGCCATGTGTATCTCGTAGGCAACGGCCTGAGTAACACAAAAGAAGGAAAATGAAGAAAGGCAATGAAGTGAAGGCTGTTTCCGCCATTGTGCTTCCTCCCTACGAATATATTTATGAAAAAGGAAATGTTATGTTGTTATTTTAATAACACACGGGTAAAAATCCCTCATCTTTTTTATCTGTCTTGTAATACATTCCAAAGTACAGTATGATATTCCCTAAACACGAGAAATTATGGTTGTCTCAGAGGGGGTATGTTCTCTCCTTCTAGGTCCATAAGAGTAATCCTGTTTTGTTAACGTATAGGTATTTATTCGTCATGGCTTTAGTATCAACAAAGTCAACACAGAAAACCCTTCTACCAGTATATCACATATTATGAATAGGGCCCGGATTTCTACGTAATAGCTATCAAAATTCGAAATATGTACATGAAATGTAGTAAATATCAATGAAATATGTAATATTCATGAAATATGTAATAATATTAATGCACTAAATTTACAAACAAATAAATAAATAAATCGTGTATTCCTTATATTATGAGTCTGGTTACGAAATGAGGCAAAATTGATTATTTTGTGCCAAAGTTGTCCTTGCGTAAGATAATTTATATAGTCTACTAATTCTGACACTATTGAATAATAAAATTAAAGGCATAATCAAAATACTTCAAATATTTAAAAATAATGGACGCACTTTAAATCTTGGAGTAGCCTATATTACACTATGTATTGTTGTAGCTAATTTCCTGTTTCCCTCATGCCTCGAAAATTAAACAAATAAATGTGACTAAATAAAGGTAATATAGAATCAGTTTTTAAACCCCTATCAAGTAACACAAATGGCACTGTAACATTTTTATCTTGTTGCGAAGTGTTCACCAAGTACCTCTCAATGTTTTCCATTGCGATGTTAGTCTGACTTGTTGGCTGAATGGTCAGCGTACTGGCCTTTGGTTCAGAGGGTCCCGGGTTCGATTCCCGGCCGCGTCGGAGATTTTAACCTTCATTGGTTAATTCCAGTAGCTCGGTGGCTGGGTAACTATGTTGTCCCTAACATCCCTGCAACTCAAATTACCTACACATCGCAGATGCTGCCCACCCTCATCGGAGGGACTTTCTTACAAGGGCTGCACCCGGCTAGATATAGCCACACGAAATTATTAGTATTATTATTGCGATGTTTTTGGCGCTGATGCGATAAACTTCTCTTGTAGTCTGAGAAGGACCGTTCAGCATCACAGGAGGTCACCGGTGCATATTTTAAAAGATAAAACTACCTGGGTGAAGTATCTTCTGGGGCTGGAACAATTTATATTTCGTTCCAAGACTTCACGGAGTTTGTTAAAATCTCTGACCAATGAAAGGCACCTAGCCATTCCAGTGTCTGAGAAAGGAGTAGTGCTGTTGTATAAAGTTGAGACACTCAGACCTACTGTATTTCACAGACAAAGTCCCTGTTTATTCAATCTCAGTCGAAAGAACACTAACGCACTATTTATTAACATAGAATTAAACATTTAACAGCATGTTAAGAATCTTGCGTTTATCCAAACATTTCCTGGGAACTGTTAGCTAACACGGTGTTAACTCTCACAAGAGTCACGATCAGTGAGAATATAGAAGGCAGTGGCAGAACCATGCAGTTTCTGAGTGTGCTCCGATACAGCTGTAAACCAAGGTGCGTGAAGACAATATTTATTATAATTATTTTTATGACCGTGAATTTCCTGTTGCTAGAGACCAATATGAAAATACCAAGAACAGAATGCGTGGTTCAAATTTCTCTTCGTTTGGAAATTATTTCCAAGTATATAGGCTACCTATTATAGAAAGTACTGTAAGCGATCTAATGGATCCGTGCTCAAAGATAAAAGTGATGCTTGGCAGAAAATTTGTAGTGTATTCAATGTTTTTACTGACATTCTCCAACATACGATCAAGCAACTGAAACAACTGTATGAAAATTATCTCTTTTGTTTCTAACTCTTTCTGCAAAAGACCTATCATATTACAAATATTCAAGATACTGAAGTTCTGCATCTAAAGCACCTGCAGTATTTTGAACTAACAGAGAATTTAACTGATTGAACCTGGACAGTTAACTGAGAGTTTGATGCAAGTGTGTAATGGACTAGTATAACTTGGAAACAATTCTCCAATCCATGGGTAAATAGTGAAAATATCCAGCTCAGATAGTAGCTATTATTATTATTATTATTATTATTATTATTATTATTATTATTATTATTATTATTATTATTATTATTATTACTCGTGAGGTGTGGCTAAGAAGTTGTTTACGTCTATTATTCTTTTTATTATTATATTTCGTGTTCTCTTTCTTATTATTATTATTTACGTACTTATGTCCGGACTTTATTTGGTATAAATCGTGGTCGTATTATTTGTGTATTGTATTTGTATGATCTGTCTTTTGTAACAAAACACATGAGGTTATGTCATGAAACATCTGCTGTATGTGTATTAATAAGAGTTTATTAAATGTAAGAACACGTAATTAATAGTATATAATTTACTCGTATTATTACCTGTAAATATGACTATAAATCCAGTGGAATGTTATGAAACACAAGGTAATAGTCCAGAACAACGCATCCGTGTCACTAGAGCTTTACAGAATGTTCCGTTCATTTGTACATAGGTTATTGGAGACTAGAGAAAATACGACAAAACACGTTGTGTCATACTTTTCTTTTTTTTTTTTTTGCTAGGGGCTTTACGTCGCACCGACACAGATAGGTTTTATGGCGACGATGGGATAGGAAAGGCCTAGGAGTTGGAAGGAAGCGGCCGCGGCCTTAATTAAAGTACAGCCCCAGCATTTGCCTGGTGTGAAAATGGGAAACCACGGAAAACCATCTTCAGGGCTGCCGGTAGTGGGATTCGAACCTACTAACTCCCGGATGCAAGCTCACAGCCGCGCGCCTCTACGCGCACGGCCAACTCGCCCGGTCATACTTTTCTAGAAGCCTGGCCAGGCAAGGTATATCAAGGGACAGTCTTGGGAGTTGAGTTGCCAGTGAAAGTCGTTAGTCAAGTGTGTCCACTCATGTTGTGATTTTGTTGTGTTGGTAGTTGTTGACATGCTAATGTAGCAGTTTTCTTCCTCTTCGTAGCAGTGTTTACTTCAAGATGGCGGTTCATTTGTGTGTGTGTGTAATGTGTAGCGTATATAATTTGTAGATAAAACAGTGTACACAATTGACAGCATCTCCTGTGTGCGTCTTTGTAGTTACGACACGTTTAACAGATTGTTAGTCTTAACCAATGATTATTAAATGCTAATTTGGTTAGGATCACTGTTAAATTATTTTAACATGAAGGTAAATGTTAACTGAGGTTGAATAAACCGGGCAAAAGGGTTAGTAACACAAATTTCAAAAGGAATTTTAAAGCCAACTTTACGGTTTGAAATATATTCTATATGAGATGAAATTCGTCAGTTATTTTTCTATAGTATGTGAATTAAACGAGCTGACACAATTTTTTCAATAATACATTTGTAAAAAAATATGTTACATTCTTCACATAAAATGAAAAAATATATAAAATTACTAAGAATATGTAGAAGTATAACCATATTAGAACCACAATTCACCGACATTTTTTTCTGTTGTCTGGAAGTAATGGAATAAAAAACAAATCCATGGTGCAACAGCCCCGAAGGGTCTTGGCTTATCAAGCGACAGCTGCTCAGCCCGGAGGCCTGCAGATTATGAGGTGTCGTGTGGCCAGCACGACGTGTTCTCTCAGCCGTTATTCTTGGTTTTCTTGACCGGGGCCGCCATCTCACCGTCAGATAGCTCCTCAATTGCAATCATGTGGGCTGAGTGGACCTCGAACCAGCCCTCAGATCCAGGTAAAAATCCCTGACCTGGCCGGGATCGATCCCGGGAGCCCCGGGTGAGAGGCAGCCACGCTACCCCTACACCGCGGGGCCGGCACAGGTAAAGGAATGCAATATGTGATTACGTAATTGTGACCGTCTTCTTCTTCTTCCTAGCGTTTTCCGACTGGTGCAGGGTCCGCTAATTATGACCAAATTATTCTTCTCTTCTTCCTAGCGTTTTCCGACTGGTGCAGGGTGCGCTAATTATGACCAAATTATTCTTCTCTTCTTCCTAGCGTTTTCCGACTGGTGCAGGGTCCGCTAATTATGACCAAATTATTCTTCTCTTCTTCCTAGCGTTTTCCGACTGGTGCAGGGTCCGCTAATTATGACCAAATTCTTCTTCTTCTTCTTCCTAGCGTTTTCCGACTGGTGCAGGGTCCGCTAATTATGACCAAATTATTCTTCTCTTCTTCCTAGCGTTTTCCGACTGGTGCAGGGTCCGCTAATTATGACCAAATTTTCTTCTCTCCTTCCTAGCGCTTTTCCACTGGTGCAGGGTCCGCTAATTATGACCAAATTCTTCTTCTTCTACTTCGTCGTGTTCTTCTTCCTAGCTTTTTGCCACTGGTGCAGGGTCCGCTAATTATGACCAAATTATTCTTCTCTTCTTCCTAGCGTTTTCCGACTGGTGCAGGGTCCGCTAATTATGACCAAATTCTTCTTCTTCTACTTCGTCGTCTTCTTCTTCCTAGCTTTTTGCTTTTTGCAGGGTCCGCTAATTATGACCAAATTTTTCTTCTCTTCATTCTAACGTTTTCCCACTGGTGCAGGATCCGCTAATGATGACCAAATTGATTTTATTAAATCTTTGCCTCATGCGCCTTGATGCTAATTTTGGTACTGATCAGTGGAGGCGTGTAAATTTGTATAAGGAACAAACAAACAAACAAACAAACAAACAAACAAACAAACAAACAAACAAACAAACAAACAAACAAACAAACAAACAAACAAACAAACAAACAAACAAACAAACTTACTTTTGAGTTTGTAGATTATTATTATTATTAGTATTATTATTATTATCATCCATTCATCCATCTACATATATTTGAGGTCACGAAGGGTATCTGGCCGGAAAACTAGGTTAAATCCTGAAAATGTGCTGACCCCAAGTACCTGAAAAAGGGCCAGGATTATTATTATTATTATTATTATTATTATTATTATTATTATTATTATTATTTGATTGAGATTTTGATCGAATTTTTATTTCTTTAATATGTAGCAACTATCTGTTAAAACATGCTTTACTCTAATTATTTTGGTGAAGTGTTAGTGTATATAAATACGGTACCGTAGTATTACATTTTCTGGAAGAGAAAGTTTAAGAATTTCGAAGAAACACTTTTCGGCGTGGGAATTGGAACTTTATTTCTTAGAACTAGACAGCATTCTGATGCTATGCAAAGAGGGATTGAATGTAGATCAACTGTGGAGATAGGTGGATCATATAATATAGCTTAAGGTGAAAAATACGGAACTGAATGTTAAACTCTGAGTCTAACTCAAGTGGAACAGTGTGGCCGTAGGGTCTAGCCAGGCTTGAGTGACGTCAATGTAAATGAACTGGGGGACACTACACGGGAACTGAATGGCAGACGACGTAGTGAGGCACGCGCAGGGTTGGAAACATTAACAATGAACACTTTCGGTTTCGAAAGAACAAAACCGCACCAAAATTCAGTTATAGGTCATTTACTTACGCCTGAATTCAGTAGTGATACTGGTGCTAATTCTTTTACGCCGCGCTAGTTCAGTTGTTCTTCGCGACCATGGGGTTGGGAAACGCAAGGAGTGTAGTGGATGCCACCGCAGCCTCGATTAAGGAACAGGCTCATTATTTGCTTGGTGTGGAAATGGGAAACAACGGAAAACCGTCTTAAGGGCTTTCGATGGTGGGGTTTGATTTCATTGCCTCCCGAATGCAAGATTAGAGCTACGTGGTTCGTACCACACAACCAAGACACTCGATCGTTTTTCTATAAAACTTCGGAGTTGACCAGTAGGATGTGCAAGGGTCCGAGATTGCATTATCTTATTATAGACTTCGTATAAGTGTTTTAACTGTAATTATTTCGGCGAAATATTAATGTAGCTTATATACCTAAAAATTTAGTACTACAGCGATCTCCGGATTATCCGGTTTGCGGGTTATCCGTGCACCCCCGAGGTTTATTGTAATTTTGTTTTTATTTATCTCACAGCAATTTTAATATTTGTGAACTGTGCGCTTGAAATTCGAGCGCGCTCTCGAGTTCAAGTGTGCTGGTGGCATGTTCTGTTCGAAAACTAAACTCTAAGCAATGTACTGTGTTGCAGTTCTTTGTTGGTGTTCTGTGATAGCAATCATGGCTGCGAAGCGAAAGACAGTGCTTTTAACTTTAAAAGAATGAATGATTATAGGATTGGTGTTCAGACAGTAAGAGACATTAAAAAAAGGAAATAGACACGCTTTGAATTAGACGTTATTTTTATATTGGTCTACTTTATTGATGAAAGTGGTTAGTGAATGTGTTATTTGTTTGACATTATTGCATTTTCAAACAGTATTGTATGTTATGCATTGTTAAAACTTACGTGTCATTAAAATGCACAAAATCGTATTATCCGTGATTATGTCGGTTAATCGAGAGTTTGCTATATTACATTTTCTTGAAGAGAAAAATGAAATATTTCGAAGAAATGCTTTTCGGTGCTGGAGTTGGAACTGAAGATATCAGAAGTAGACAGCATTCTTGTGCTAGGTATAGCGGGATCGAATGTAGTCGACCATGGAGATAGAGATAATTAAAAAGGATCGCAGCTATAACCATTAACGCAAAGTGAACAATTAATTAATGTAACATTTATACCACAGGTGGGCTATGAGAGAGCCCCACTTGTTAGGCTAACGACATGCCGAGAGCAGCTGACTTCTAATAGTTACTGCTCTTGGCGATATGCGGAGTCAAAGCGCAAGCTTTACGGAATACGTTTACGCAGTACAATCGTAGAGTTCGTTTGTCATTCGTTGTTTATGCTGTCTTCCTCTACAAGATTTTATGTTGGCCTACAGTATTTCTATGAGAACAGATAACATTCAAAGCAGTATTTAGTTATCACATGTCAAAATAATTAATTAAGAAATTGTATTCGATTGTAAAATTATAACTGCATTTCACAGTGAGTGTTATCTATTTATTATATATGTGTTTTTTCAGGGATTAAAATATAGTGTAAGTCCATTCTTATATAAACGCTTCAGGGAGATACGGTAGATCAGGGCCTCTCAAACGCCCAAAATCTCACGGGTGCAAATCGAGGCGCAACAGCTCCGTGCACTGTGCATCGGTCGCGCTCGGCTTGTCTCGGACCAACGCTTCGTCTCTGGGCTACTCGGCTAAGCTCGGCTAAGCTCGGCTCTACTCGGCGCAACTCAGCTCGGATTTGGAGCGCTACGGAGCAAGTGTGGAAGAGGGAGACAGAGGGAGCGAGCAAGACAAGCGTGAGGAAAGAGAGAGTAAGCGCTATTGCTCCAAATCGAGGAGTGGGGGGTCTGCACTCTGGTCAACCAAGCGAAGTCGTCTTTTGCACCATGCACAGTGTATGCACCCTGAGAGGCCCTGCGGTAGATGATAACGATCATAGAAACAATCAAAAGATAGAAGTTTCACACACCACGAGCATGGCTCGAAGGCAGGTTTGCCACAGTTACGTTTCTGGCTGGGAATATCACTCGGGAAAAAAACATCGTTAACATTACTGAAGATTTCACGTGTTGGCAATAATTTTGCTACAAACCACGCATAATGAATCATTTTTACAAAAACTGGCGCTTGCAGTTTATTATGAATCAATGCGTGGATTTTTATTGCGTCGTGTCTAGTCGTGATATCCCTCTGCTGTGCAGTGAGTGTAGAATAATGTTGTTTTAAAATTCTTTGACCAGAGAGAACATTAGTAGACGAAAGAGGACAATGACATTTCAAAATACATTGAACAACTCCATTGGTGTAGTAATCGTCAATGGAAAAAAGTAAATAAATGAAACAAAAGAAAAACAAAATAAATTAATTGGGATCTGAACACGGGATGCAAAAGCGCGACTCGCGACGAAAGCCACTACGCCACCGCGTCGGTTGAACCTCCTAAGCGCTAATAGGCACGTAAAGCACGTCGGAAACTACGAGTGTCTATGGATAAGCCGAAACATGTGTTCGCGTATTTCGACCGCTCTTTCACTGAATAAAGTTTCTGAAAAACTGGACTATTACGCTTGTCGGGTTCTCCTCATAAGATAAAGTATAGGAATTGTACCATTGCTCTGATGTTGACTTGCTGGCACACTTTTTTTTTTTTTTTTTGCTAGTTGCTTTACGTCGCACCGACACAGTTAGGTCTTATGACAACGATGGGATAGGAAAGACCTAGGGCTGGAAAGGAAGCGGCCGTGGCCTTAATTAAGGTACAGCCCCAGCATTTGATGGTGTGAAAATGGGAAACCACGGAAAACCATCTTCAGGGCTGCCGACAGTGGGGTTCGAACCTACTATCTCCCGAATACTGGATACTGGCCGCACTTAAGCGACTGCAGCTATCGAGCTCGGCTGGTACCCTTAATATACATTCATACATATAATATACGACAATATATATTGCTTTTGCCTTTCAGCATCCAGCTTTATTTTATTTTACGATTTGCTTTACGTCGCACCGACACAGATAGGTCTTATGACAACGATGGGATAGGAAAGACCTAGGGCTGGAAAGGAAGCGGCCGTGGCCTTAATTAAGGTACAGCCCCAGCATTTGATGGTGTGAAAAATGGTAAACTACAGAAAACCATCTTCAGGGCTGCCGACAGTGGGGTTTGAACCCACTATCTCCCCAATGCAAGCTCACAGATGCTCGCCCCTAACCGCACTGCCATCTCGCCCGGTAGCATCCAGTCTACAAGCCTATTTAAATGAGTTAAAGTTCCTCCACTAGCTTTGTCGTTTCTTTCTTTCTCTTCACGTCATATCATTAGCAGCCGACCTAACCATCGTTACCTTATTCGCTCTCTTATTTCTAGATCCTCCATGTCGGAGTCCATTATTCTTCTAGGTGACGTATCCCCCTCCACTCACCTCACATGACTCAAACACCAAAGTCGTCGGTTCTCACACACAGTTTTATCCATTAAGTTAGTGCTTAACTTAGCCATCATTTATTTATTGCTATTGTTTCCACGTGTTCGCACCGCCTATCGTTTCCGTCTGTTACTTTCAGGTATAGCCTATCCTGAATCCACCCAGATTTCATTCCCATGGAAAACAACGATGTTGAGATATGTTGGTCAGAAAATTAACTTATTTCTTACAGATTGTCACTGATCGTAACTGCGAGATCGCTGCATTGCCTTTACGATACCTTCATTCGATGTCAATTACTTTGCTATCATCCCGTGTAAGTACAAGAATTAAAATTCTTATTTTACCTTTACGAATTACTGTCTGGAAAATGTAATGTAGGTCACCATTTACATTTGTAGGACGTATGCAACTGGACTCCTTGTAACCTGGATATTGTAATTTGGAAAGTTTTAACTCCTGCACTATGGGATCGGACAGGAAGAATGACTTCCGTTGTGGATGATGCTTGTTTCTTGGAGAAAGTAATCAGAAGTGGTACGTACAGTAAACGTAGCAAATAAATCTCTACTAAAGAGAACTGAGGTCATGTTGCACAGTATTTCACGTTATGGTTCACTGTTAGATGTTACATAGTATTTAATTTATCGATATAAGGACACTGTCGTAGTCTTAGGAAACGGGTACTTCAATTAGTGATTTACAAATAATGACCAAAATATTATTTGTTTTATGTCTCAATGATCGCCTCTGTGGTGTAGTGATTAGTGTGATTAGCTGCCACCCTCGGAGGCCTGGGTTAGATTCCCGGCTCTACCACGAAATTTGAAAAGTTGTACGAGGGCTGGAACGGGGTTAACTCAGCGTCGGGAGGTCAACTGAATAGAGGGGGGTTCGACTCCCTCCTCATCCATCCTCGGAGTGGTTTTCCGTGGTTTCCTTCTTCTCCTCCAGTCAAATGCCGGGTCCATAGTGCGTCAACAAGCCACGCAGACCTGCTGTATACGCAGTTTGACAGAACCGCTATAGCTGCTAAGCTGTAGGCTGGCCATACCCAGCAATATGTTGCCTATAGGGTTTATTTGAACCGAAGTGATGCCAGGGATAAGGGCACGCACGCTATTGAGAAAGCAACAGTGTGCATTGCAGTCCTCGCACAGGTCATCTACTGGTTATGGCACCATCCGACAGTCGCTACCTGCGAATTTCAACCCGTAGACATCCCAGCTCCACCACAAGGGTACCACAGCGTGATTATCTTAGAGACACTACAGCATGTTTCTGCTCAAACTACACCCAGAAGGCGGTGGACCTTCACTTCAGGAAGCCTCTACGATGTATTGCACTGCGCGTGCCGAACCGCATCCACAGACGGACCTAGGCTCTAGCTCACCGTAAGTGGACGGTGGAAGAGGACACCATTCTTGCTTCTCTGACGAAACCAGGATACAATTAAGACCGCATATAAGGCATACTAGGATGTGGAGACAACCTGGACATCGTCCTGAAGACGATTTTGTGCAAGACGGCCATCCACACCGCGGTGGTCAGCAGTCCTGAGATAGTTCCCCAGGGTTTCTAAATTTCACACTAGGCAAATTCTGGCGTTGTGCCTTAATTAAGGCAACAACCACTACCTTTACTTTCATATCCTTGCGTCGCCGAAAACTTGTTAGTGTGACGTTAAACCACTAGAAAATAATATCGTCGTGAATCCATAGAGTTCTGTGGTGGTATTATGATGTGTCTTCAAACAACCTTAGAGCCTATTGTTGTCAGCTAGAACGGTCCAGAATACATCAAGGAAAGATTCTAAAATCCATTGTGTTGTAAATTAGACGAGCTATCTACATACCGGTATATAAAATAACAGT
This sequence comes from Anabrus simplex, assembly GCF_040414725.1. NCBI lineage: Eukaryota > Metazoa > Arthropoda > Insecta > Orthoptera > Tettigoniidae > Anabrus > Anabrus simplex. Next base: position 807,875,527 of record NC_090265.1, on the reverse strand, counting down.
TTTGTATTTACATCGCTCAGAATTTTAAAAAATTAGGCCTAATGTTATTTATATATCGGTCCCGTCCACAGTGGAAATGAAATGCACTTTTTAATTTTCCGTCTTGCCTATCTATGTGTACACGCATCACGATAAAATAGATGTACAGAATTTAATAAAAAATCGGTGTGTAAAGTAAGGAAGTAAGTCACTACAATCTAGGTTACAAATAGTTTTATTCACGCTAAGTGAAATGGTAGTTTAGGGGAAAGCCTAAAATTTAAGTCGCAAAAAACTATGTTATTAGTGGTCCTATCGAGAAATACTACATAACTAAAATTAAGTATAATTAAATTTGAGATCATTTATGTCATATATTTTTACCGTACCTGCTATGATAACAGAGATATTCATGAATTTCGATTTTTGTTGCTAAATCAAAGCCGAGCCACGAGAAAATGGATGAGTAGAATTTAATGAAATAGGTATGTAAAGTCAGGGAATAGGGCCATAGAGTCTAGGTTATACATAATTTTATTTACACTGGATGAAATGGTACTTTAGGGGAAGCGGCTAAAATTTAATTTTTGAAAAGTATTACACAACAAAAGTTAATGAAATTTCCGATCATTTATGTTTATGTTTTACCGTTTACGGTTTTACCGTACCGAGTATGATATAGAAATATTGTGCAGTTGTGTTAATTGGCGAACGTTTTTGCCATGATTGTCTTCAGGTGTAAAACTGTGTGATCCATATCGACAAGGAAAATTGTGTAGATGATCATAAAAGTGAGAAAAAATCGTTTGAAGAATAGGATATGTGTTTTCAACGACAGGCACTACAGCCAGTGGATGTATAATTTTATTTTAGGCATGGCAATTATTGATCCCTGTTTCATGCAAATGTCGTCCTCTGTCTTCAAGTGAATAGCGCCATCCGGATGGGCTAGGCTGACTAATTGTCTGATATGAATCCTATCAAGAATGCATAGTCAATGTTTAGGAGGACAATTTCAGCCCGTCCACATCCACCTGACAGTCTTCAGGTCGTTATCGTGTGAGCCACAGAAGAGTGGGACCATTTACCACCAGGAAGCTGTCGATGATCCGATACGAAGCATTCCTCCAAGGGTAGAAGAACTGAACAATATAAGAGTTGGATGCACCTACTACTGCTGGAATCACAATTGCCGAGTTACGACTGAAGATGTTCTGCGAAACGACAGGCATGGAATGAATGAAGGCCCCATCTAGCTGCGAAGATAGGAATTGTTCCGGCTGCCGAACCCTGTCACACACCTCTAAGGACAATGATTAATGACTGACAGACGAAATGAAATGATAGTGGAGGGTGTTGCTGGAATGAATGATAACAAGGAAAACCGGAGTACCCGGAGGAAACCTGTCCTACCACCGCTTTGTCCACCACAAATCTCACATGGAATGACCGGGATTTGAAGCAGGGAACCCAGCGGTGAGAGGCAGCCCCGATGGAGCTTGAGGCACGGATGCTCTTATTATTATTATTATTATTATTATTATTATTATTATTATTATTATTATTATTATTATTATTATTATAAGTGCCTCTGTATGTCCATAGCAGTGCAGTTTTATGAGAATTCGACATAGATCGGAAGCTGTAGATTACAGTTAGTACCTTAGAGTTGAAACAACGTCAGAAGGACATTGGCTGAGAGGACACATAATAATAATAATAATAATAATAATAATAATAATAATAATAATAATAATAATAATAATAATAATAATAATAATAATAAAAAATTGAAAATATCAAATGTTAGAAGTTAGGATTGAAATAGTTCTATATAGAAAATAACTCAATGAAATATTGGTTTTTAATCCATGCTATGGGCAGCTATATTTGTTACAAAAGTGTTGAGAGTAAATAAAAAATTAAACATTCTCTAGAAATTGGTAGAAAACACAGTTTTCAGTGTCATTCGGATTTTATAAATGTCAGTACAAAACGTCTATAAAGAGTCTTTTTAACCATTGCTGTATATCCAATTAAATCTAAATAAACATGTTTTGTGGCCAAATTTATTAACGAACAGAAAGCCAATATAATAAAGAAGTTCTAAGTTATACTAGCAAATGTACCCGTGCTTCGCTATGGTATTCTACATTGTATACGGATATCGACGTAAATTATTGGTACGTGAACTTGTCCTCGGACACTCCCGGCACTAAAAGCCATACGCCATTTCATTTTGCTGTACATGCAGCGAATAGATTTTTAAATTGCAAGGATAGATAAGGAATCTGCTCCACGAACAGCATTTGGGGTATGTCCACTGGAATTAGACTGAAAAACCGACCGTTCATGATATCTCCCTTATTAATCATCCTGTCAAAAAACTGCACATGAGATAAAAAAGGTTTTAGAAATGGATTTCCATCAAGGTTGGCTGATTTCCAATCAGGTTGGTCTTGTAAATATTGCGGGAGAGTAAAATCACTGTTTCGGTTCCCTATAAAGCCCCAGTCCATTCCGAGAATTTGAAATGGCATGGACCTTAAAACCTACCTTTGGACGGGTGGATGCTAAATATGAAGTTTGGTTGAAATATCTTCAGTAGTTTTCAAGTTACAAGAAATACGCTTTACGTGCACCCATTCTTGAGTTAAGTCCGGTGGGACTTGTACAGAAAAACGGTCCGTTAACGATATCTCCCTTATTTATCCTCGTTTAGAAAGTATGCACATGAGAAAAAACGGTTTAGAAATTGATTTGCATTAGGAGTAATCATATTAACGAGGTAGTTAAGAAAGGTTACAGATTTCTTCACATGGTCATGAGAGTCACCTGAAACTGATAACTGTACGAAAATTCCGCAAAAATGGTCAATGTACACACACACGGTCGTTACGATTTTATTTATAAAGTTTGTGGGATAAAATATAGCGTTTTATTTATTTTTATTTATTTATTCACGAAGCACAAGATACAGCTACACTGAGCAAATTTCACTTGCACTGTCAACAGACTATTTAACAAACGTAAACTTTCCTAATAAAATATAACAAACATAACAAAATATAACAAGATCAGGTACACATCCTACTAATAACTGTCCAAATCGAAAACCATGAGAATGTCCATGTTCATAGCCAAGTCGTCGTGGGTCAAGATGGCGGTATAATCCCTTCACATCAACTTACCTTTAAGATACTATTTACACACCTCTCGAATACACTTTTATTTTATGCTATATCAAGCTCTTGTCTCCTATTAATATTGTTAAAGAGTGTTGGGAGGCGGATTAGGAAAGATCGTTGAAGTATTGAGGGCTGAGTGTGGGGAATGTGGAGAAGGTCTTTGGTTCTGGTGGAGCGGGAAGGAACGCAGAGAGAGAAGAGTGAGACAAGATGTTCCGAGCGGTAATGTCCATTTAAGATCTCATGGAGGAAACTCAGGTCAGCTACCTGTCGCCTGATGTGCAGCGGTGACATATTAATTACCATTAATACCTGCTGCGTAGACAGATTTCTGAGCTTGGGGTTTCTGTTCCTTACAATTGCATCAAAGAAGGACACTGCTCTGTCTAACTGCTTAGTATTGGAGGGGGAGGCTGTTGTCCAAATCGGAGAGCAGTAGTTTAAGAGAGGTTGAATGATCACGAGGAAGAAGTGACGAAGAGCAATGGGGTCAGAAATTTCTGTGAAACGATAGAGAATGCCTAGTAATTTCATAGCCTTGGTTGTATATGTTTTTATGTGGGTCTTAAATTGTAGTTTTGTATCGAATATTACACCTAGGTCACGCTGTTGCGTAACCACGGTGATGGGCTTGTCGAGTAGGTAATATGATGTCGGTAGAGGAGATTTACATAGTGTCATGGTCATGTGGCTGCATTTTTGTAGATTGAGGATAAGTTTCCAAGTACGGCACCAGTTCGAGAGGACTGTAGCAGAGCTGCATCTGCTGGATTCCTGATCTCCCTAAATATCTTGCAGTCGTCAGCAAAGATTAGGGTATTCACTGTTTCGTTGAGTTCGGACGGCAGATCGTCCATAAAAAGCGTTTTCATAATTCCCATAATATTATTCTGTGAATATGAACAATTTGTTTAAAGACTTCAGAACATAGATTCCAAGATAAATATCTCTAAATTGAATCTGACCGAGAGGGGTATGATCCACCATCACTTTTCTATATATTGTCAAGGTGTCCTTGTACAGGAGTATGTGAACGCTTGGAGTATGATCCAGCGCACAATATGGTCGCACTAAAATTGAATAATGGATTGTAAAAGCGATTGTCTTTAAGTTTTACACGCCATTGTGTATTCATAGCGATATAATTTTTTGAGAATTCAACCTAGATCGGAAACAGTAGATTACAGTTAGACCTTAAAGCAAAAACAGAAGCTGATAGACATTGGCTGAAAGAACACATTAACTCGTCATTAACATAGTAATTACGTTCATGTGTGTTCCGTCATGTAATTGCTATGGAGATGCAACTGTGAGCTACAGGCTATAAACGTACTCAGTTAACAATAATACTGTGCTTTAACTAGAACGAATTAATTGCTAGGGACGTGTTTATTTCAATGACATTCACATCTATTTTTGACTTAAATGCAACCTCACAGCTTCGCGCCCCTAACCTCACGGCCAACTCGCTCTGAATATTTTCAGTCTTGAGAATCAATCAATCAATCAATCAATCAATCAATCAATCAATCAATCAATCAATCAATCAATCAATCAATCAATCAATCAATCAATCAATCAAACAAACAATCAATCAATCAATCAATCAATCAATCAATGAATGAATGAATGAATGAATGAATGAATGAATGAATGAATGAATGAATTAATGTTCTGTATTTAGGGCGGTCGCCCAGGTGGCGGATTCTCTATCAATTGTTTCCCTCATAGTTACATGTATTTGTAATTGTTTACGTAATTTTTCTTAAATATTTTCAACTAACTTGGAATTTATCGAACGTTTCCCTTGATAATTTATTCAGTCCCTTACTCCCCAATCTGTCCTCTTAAATTCCAACTTTATCTTCATATTACGATCTTTCCCATTTTTAAAAGCTCTGCTAAGCTTATTCCTCTACTTATGTCATTCCACGCCAACTCTCCACTGACAGTTCGAAGAAACATACCACATAATCGAGCAACTCATCTCCTTACCCCCACGTCTTCCCAGCCCAAATTTGCAACATTTTTACTCGTAGTAACTTTACTCCTTTGTCGAAAACTGCCCAGAACTAATCGTGCTGCTTTACTTTGATTTTTTTCCAGTTTTTGTATCAAGTAGTCCTGGTGTGAGTCCCATACAGTGGAGCCACACTCTAACTGCGGTCTTAGCAGAGACTTATACAGCTTCTCCTTTTCATCCTTACTACAACCCCTTAATACTCTCATAACAATGTGAGGAGATTTGTAACCTTTCTTAATTACCTCGTTAATATGATTACCCCAAAGAAGTTCATTCCTTATATTGACACCTACGTACTTACGTTGTTTGCCACCGGGTGAGTTGGCCGTGCGATTAGGGGCGCCCAGCTGTGAGCTTGCATCCGGGAGATAATGGGTTCGAACTCCACTGTCGGCAGCCCTGAAGATGGTTTTCCGAAATTTCCAATTTTCACCTCACGCAAATGCTGGGGCTGTACCTTAAGTAGGACCACGGCCGCATTCTTCCCACTCCAAGCCCTTTCCTATCCCATCGTCACCATAAGAACTATCTGTGTCGATGCGACGTAAAACAACTTGCAAAAAACGAAAACAGAAAGACAAAAAACATCGTTTCCCGTGAGGTACTATCGCAAAGTGAGAAGACATTTCCTTTTGATGAAACTTAGAACTTGCCTTTTCATCACATTTACTTTCATACCATCGTCTGCTCTCCATCTCACAACATTGTTTAAGTCTCCCTGCAGTCACTCACAATCCTGCAAATCATTTACTACTCTATACAGTATAACATCAACGGCCATTTCTATATATAAGAAAACATAAAGGTCCTATAATACTGCCCTGTGGGACCCCCTTCTTAATCATTACAGGATCAGATAACGCTTGAAATACTTTAATACACTGAGTACTATTTTCTAGAAATGTAGAGCAATACACTCTTTAGTTTGCTTACGCCTTGACCGAGCTCGATAGCTGCAGTCGCTTAAGTGCGGCCAGTATCCAGTATTCGGGAGATAGTAGGTTCGAACCCCACTGTTGGCAGCCCTGAAGATGGTTTTCCGTGGTTTCCCATTTTCACACCAGGCAAATGCCGGGGCTGTACCTTAATTAAGGCCACGGCCGCTTCCTTCCTACTCCTAGCCCTTTCCTGTCCCATCGCCGCCATAAGACCTATCTGTGTCGGTGCGACGTAAAGCAAATAGCAAAAAAAAAAAAAAAAAAAAAGCTTACGCCTTGGTCATCGAGCCGGCAAGAAGATAGTGGTTTCATCTTCTGTTTCGTACCAATCAGTGGATCGCATCTTTGTGGTGCGACAATTCACTGAGAAGATCTGGGGAGCGTGGTTACGATCAGAAGATCTTATGTGTAAAGGAAAATGAACCTTACCGTACCGCACTGTAGGAATGTATGTTTGTGCTACTAAGTTACTCGCTCCTACAGTATACTGTATTTGGTGTTCATTTTCTTTTACACTCATGCATAGGAAAATGAACACAACGAGCATTGTTCTGATGGAGTGCATATCCACGTGTGGCTGGGAGGTGTGTTCACTCTTAAGGAACGTAATGGAGCAGAAGAGCGTTGTGGGATACGAGGTTGGATTTATTCACAGATGTTATGCATTTCGTGGCTTACAAGAAGAAATATCTCAGCATTTGAAGGTGTTCGAATACATCAGCATCGTGTCGAATATTTACTGGAACGTTAAAAAGTTCCTGAGGAAAAACATTTCCACCACCTCGGCGTCATCGAAATCCATAAAAGTAGTTAATTGTACGTACAGCCAATAATATTATCACACACACAGAGAGAGAAGGGCGGGAGAGATGGAGAGATTATCATACACACCTGAAGCTGACACTGTTGACGATATCGTGAACCTGTACCCCGGTGGGATTTTTGGTGGTTAATGTTTTAAAATGAAGCACAATTAAATCCTCTCTCAATTCTAAGAAGAAAACAGGACGAGGTCCAAGTTTTCGGATAATGAAGTATCTTGAAGGGGCAGGGAAGCCAGAAAGTGTGTGAAAATGAAAGACTACCTGAACCTCGCAAGTCGTAAAATTTAAGAAACGAGATTTCCACTTCCGGAGGTGCACATGACCCTGAGGTTCACTCAGCCTACACCAAAAATGAGTACCAGGTTAATTCCTGGGGGCAAAGGCGGCCGGGCGTAGAGCTAACCACTCTACCCCATCAAGTACCGAGGTTACGGATAGTGGAAGCCTTTACCTTCCACCCCTCCAAGGGCCTTCATGGTCTGTACGAAGATGACTTTGCTTTTACCTGAACATCGCAAAACTAACACCGTCGGGGTCAAACGAGAGCGAGCAAGAATTCTTCAAGTAAGGTCAGACAAGAAAGACGACCTAGTGAAACCATCTTTAAGTAGAAACAACGGAAACTCATCTCGAGGATCTGTGATTGACAACCCACACCTTTCCGCCAAAGCACTTTTAAAACGTAATATTGTTCAGCTATATATTTTTTACAATTTGCTTTACGTCGCACCTACACAGATATGTTTTATAGCGACGATGGGATAAGAAAGGCCTAGGAGAGGGAAGGAAGTGGCCCTGGCCTTAATTAAAGTACAACCCCAGCAATTCCCTCGTGTGAAAATGGGAAACCACGGGAAACAATTTCCCTGGTGTGAAAATGGGAAACCATGGAAAACCATCCTCAGAGCTGCCGACATAGGGTTCGAACCCACTATCTCCCGGATAAAACCTCACAGCTGTGCGCCTCTAACCGCACGACCAACTCGTCCGGTAGCTATATGATCATAAGACCTGTTTGGAGAACTCTGCGAGTTCGAAGATTTTACCGCTCTGTAGTGTAGACTAGGCCTCCATCCAATCTTTCTCCTGTACTGACCGCGTAATGCAACCTGTTTGCCAGTGACTATGAAAAAGGAACGCATGCTATAATAAGCATTCTGCCTTCTGCAGCTGCTAATGTTGAATTGAAGTTGGTGTCATTACTCAGCAGGCGACCAATGGTTCCTGCTTATTTTATTATCATGACGGGCTCGCCAAACATTGCACTTGCTCTAACTGAGGGAGACAGTTGGTACTTATTGTAATCCCATATTTTTTTGGACAGCATGAATATTTTTGAACCGATTGAGTTGGCTGAGCTTGCATTCCTTAGATGTTGGGACCGGACGAGTTGGCCGTGCGGTTAGGGCCCCGCAGCTGAGAGGTTGCATCCGGAAGATAGTGGGTGCGAACCCCGCTGTCGGCAGCCCTGAAGATGGTTTTCCGTGGTTTCCCATTTTCACATTATCAAATGCTGGGGCTTTACCATAATTAAGGCGACGGCCAGTTTCTTCCCACTCCTAGCCCTTTCTTCTTTTTTTTTTATTTGCTTTACGTCGCACCGACACAGCTGGGTCTTTTGGCGACGATGGGGTAGGAAAGGCCTAGGAATTGGAAGGAAGCGGCCGTGGCCTTAATTAAGGTACAGCCCCGGCATTTGCCTGGTGTGAAAATGGGAAACCACGGAAAACCATCTTCAGGGCTGCCGACAGTGGGGCTCGAACCCACTATCTCCCGATTACTGGATACTGGCCGCGATTAAGCGACTGCATCTATCGAGCTCGGTCCTATCCCTTTCCTAATCGATTGTCGCCATAAGACCTATCTGTGTCTGTGCGACGAAAAGCCAATGGCATTTAGCCATTTCCAAAAGAATGTTTCTGATTTGAATGTTGAATATCCTCCACTTTATTGTATATATTTTTGAAATGAATGGTTCTATTCTCGTGGCTCGAATTCCACTTCAAACAGGAGGTTCCATTGTAATGAGTACGATATAAAAAATCTCGTAAAACTGAAGATCCCGTTACAGCGATTGTGATATAAACAGTAAAGCACGACTGGAGATTCCATTGCAATGAATACGATATAAATAGACACTTAAAACTTGTGGTTCCATTGTAAAGATCACGATATAAACAGTCACGTACAACTCGAGGTTCCATTGTAAAGATCACGACATAAAAAGTCAAGTAAAACTTGAGGTTCCATTGTAATGATCACGATATAAACAATCACGTACAACTCGAGGTTCCATTGTAAAGATCACGATACAAACAGTCACGTACAACTCGAAGTTCCATTGTAAAGATCACGACATAAAAAGTCAAGTAAAACTTGAGGTTCCATTGTAACGATCACGATATAAAGTCACGTAAAAGTTGAGATTCCGTTGCAGTGCTCATGACATACACATTCACGTAAAATTTGAGGTTCCATTGCAGTGATCAATCAATCAATCAATCAATCAATCAATCAATCAATCAATCAATCAATCAATCAATCAATCAATCAATCAATCAATCAATCAATCAATCAATCAATCAATCAATCAATCAATCAATCAATCAATCAATCAATCAAACCGTTCATTAATCTTGAATAATATAAATGTTCCTTTCATCAATAAATCTGAAAAATATGATACCTTTGATATATATTCTTTACTGAAGTTTACTGGTAAGTCGAAATCTACGTTATCCTACATCATGCGGTAGTAACTTACGGAGAACTAACTCGGAACTGAGAATCCGTAGGCCTCTCTTACTGGTACTTCAAATAAGTAAGAGGAATTTCTGCGTCCTGTTTCAGATAACTAGCTATGAGTCTACATTTTTATTTATTAGGACGCACTACGCACGTGTCATCTGGGATTCGGTTAATTTTGGTAGGGTTATAGAGCAAAGGACGGATGAGTTGCAGGTCACTATATTAAGACGCAACACCCTCCCCCCCCCCCCTTCCCGCAACCATTTTCGAAAAATATCGATTTAAAAATGTCACTGGTTTAAACAGACTAAAAGTTACATGTATATGTTAGAGTATGCTTAGCGTTAGTGGGAACGCATCGGTCTCACATCCCGGCGACGGGTTCAAGTCACACCTTTAACATCTGTTTTCCTTCACCATTAGTGCAGCCGTGGATTCGTCGTGCTGACCACACGACACCTCGTAATCTGCAGGCCTTCGGGCTGAGCAACGGTCGCTTGGTAGGCCAAGGCCCTTCAAGGGCTGTCGTGCCATGGGGTTTGGTTTTTGGTTTGGTATTAGTGCAGCCGTGTGACGTTTATTTCTTCCAAGTCAATATTTTAATCAAGACATTTCAGAACTCTGCATTGTTGGTTGGAAGTGGACGAGAAATTCATTCAAGGGAGACTGTTTGCGAGTTCACTCGATAATTCATCATCAGTTGCCTACTCTAATATTTTGGAACATATTGCGATATGCTTGGTTTACGATCAGCTTCTGTAATGACTAGGAGCTGTTTTTGAACGTGAATCAAATATGTTTTGCTCGAAGGCCTGGGTTCGATTCCCGTTACTAATCGAGAATTAAAAATGGAAGGAGGTTTGGAATGAGGTTAAAATGGAACATGTAGCTCAACCACCATTGGGTGTGTGACCGAAAGAGCTGCACCGCCTCAGGACAAGTACACGAGTTTACTTTTTCTTACTCTTTTGTTTTTACCGCGCTGCCCGTAAGTAGGTCTTTGCAAATAAGCATAGTTTTGACGAAATGTAATCACTAATCAGTTATATTAAAGAAAATTGTCCACCTCTGTGGTGTAGTGGTTTGTGTGACAAGCTTCTGCCATCCCCGGAGGTGCGGATTTGATTCCCGGCTCTGCCACGAAATTTGAAAAATGGTGCGAGGTCTGGAATGTGGTCCACTCAGCCTAGGGAGGTCAAGTGAGTGGAGAAAGGTTCTATTCTCACCACAGATATCCTTGAAGTGGTTTCCTACTTCTTCTCCAGCCAAATGCCCAGATGGTACATAACTTGAAGCCACGGCCGCTTCCTTCACCCTTCCTACCCTGTTCCTTCCAATCTTCCCACGTCTCACAAGGGTACTTTTCTGCATCGCAGGCGCGGCCACCCTCGCGCTCCCGGACACTGCCCTTGAAGCGGTAGAGGTGGCATACCTCGCTGCACTTGGAGGTAAAACCAACCCTGGAGAGTAAATGAAATAAATAACGAATAGACCAATAATATGAAAATTAACTCATGATATTTTGATTCCTTTACCCACACAATTAAATAATTTCTGTCCTGCAGAAATGCTACTAGTCAATACGTTCGGTTTTGGAAAACTGTTTCTCTTTATTTTAATATTAGAAGTAAGTCAGCGAACTATGGAAATCAACCAGTTCGTAAAGTTCATTAATATTGTAATCAATGCATATTATATTGTTTTATATACTGCAGCATGCAAGTAATATTTCTACGTTTATAAGAAGCTATCATGAAAAATAAATGTGATGAAAACAGGAATGGTATTTACAGTCGCTTGCGTTCGTTACCCCAGCTGCAAAAGAAGAAAAAGGAAAAAAGAGCACAGCGCCACATCCCATTTCCAAGTTGGTACTCATGGCAGCATTATAACATAATCTACAGCTGATTTTAAAAATATACTTGCAGTTTCACCCGCTGACTCATCGTAATCGTGTAGTCATGGTTTTCACAGAAATGAACAGGGACTTTGTTTTTTTAACTTTAAATCCTAACCTAAACTCAGTGAGCAAAAATTAGACGAAATTTTACAGTTTCATTCACTTACCGAGTGTAGGTTCAGCGACAACAGACGTGGGAAAGTATTTCTCACGGCAAATACCACTGATATATTCACGAAGAATGCCACAGACCTCGCGAAAACTTCACTCATAATACAAGAACAACACTCCAAAAGTTCACAATCCCTACCGCCATTACAGGCAAACCCAAGGGTGCAGAGCAACAAAATAGAAAATTCTTGTACTTACTCTGATCAGGCTGGGTAACCTAAACACTTTCCCGAGTGTATTAAAGAAATGAAACTCCTCTACATGTGCCATCAATGAATAATCCCAAAAACTTTATGCATGCCGAAATCCACAAATAAAATATATACTTTAATTACAATCGATTTCATAAACTAGCAAGACGATGTGCAAGTGGCTATACTGTTAACATATTGATATTTTTCTTATAGCCTCTGATGCGTGGCGCTGAACACTTGGAGTGTTAACAACTAATATACATTACCCAAGCTAGCTGGCTGTCGGCGTAAAACGCTGTGAAACTCATGGGTGGCCCACAGCCCACCCCCACCCCCAGAACAAGGAGGCTTCGAGCGCATGCGTCAACGCAGCGACTTGAATTTCGCTGGTGTAGTTCTCTTTCTCGCCTGCAAAAGAAATCCAGGTCGCTGGAGTGTGCTGAACTACTGCACAGCGAGCGGATTGTCAAGACAGCTGTACCTGGCTCGACTTAGCTGTTTGCATTTTCTTAAACGTGATAAATGGCGTTCTAAGTAATAAGAAAATGTCAATACAAAATTCTTTGCCCCAGCAGCGCTGGGGAGGATGGCGTTCAGTGCACGCCACTGGGTATTTAGCATATATGAATATTCTTACTTTATAGAAGACGGATTAAGTAATTTTAATATTTAAAAAAATAATCGTTAGATATTTTTCTGAAAGACTGAATAACGTTTCTCGCGCACCAACACTGAAATAAAGAAACAATTTACGGATCTCAATGAAACGGGTCATGCTTTTATTTATTATTATACCTCGGATATTTGAGACAAATGATGATTTAGTTTCCTTACAGGATAGAGGAAAATAATAATACATATTAATGATTAATATCAAACAGGAGTTACCGGAAACATGGTATAGTGCCTAAATGGCACATGCACGCATATTTTAACATTGCTGCCCAGAATGCCTAAAATTGACCATTTGTAATATTGATTTTCCCTGAAAAATATAAACATATTCTGAAAAGACAGGCGCAAAGTATGCTATATAATGTGAGGAAAGAAGAGAAAGAGATACTGTAACAAATGCAATGGATTTCAATCGACATGCGACACCACTTTTAAATAATACTTCTCTTGAAATGTTTGCAGTTTTTAAAATTTTACTTCTACTTGGGGGTCATTCCCGAGGTTTAGAGGTAGCGAGACTGCCTTTTACCTGGAGAATTCGGGTTCGATTCCCAGTCAGCTCAGGGAATTTTACTTGACTGTCTTGTGGTCCACATACCCTACATACGAACAACTGAGAAGCTACCTGTCGGTGAGATATTGGCCCCGGTCTAAAAAGCAAAGATTAAGGGCCGACATAATTCATCGCGCTGACTACACTTCTCCTTGTAATTTGGAGGCCTTCAGGCTGACTTGGTAGAGCAAGGCCCATCGGGCTCCAGCACACTGCAGACGAACAGCGAGAGGCAGTCCAGGTAGCAAGGAATGAATAAACACGTGATTGCAATATTGTTTAGAAGCACACAGGAGTTCTACAGACAAGCATTGAGGTGCTAATTTCTTTCAACAATAATGTCAGTCATCCTGGTTCAAACATACCAAGATGCTAATTTATCCATTCGGCAAAAGTGCATTTTACTGCGCTACTAACATGCTTGTGCTGAAAACATACTGTGTTGCTATTATCTATATATATAAAAGAACATGTCCTGACAGACTGACTGACTGACTGACTGACTGACTGACCTGATTCATCATCGCCGAGCCAAAACTACTGGACATAAAGAAATGAAATTTTGAGGATACATTTATATTACAATGTAGGTGCTCGCTAAGAGAGGATTTTTGGATATTCCGTCGCTAACGGGGTGAAAAGGGGGGGGGGGTGAATTTTTAAAATGAGTGTATCTATATCTCAAAACATTAAAAGTTTACAGATGTAAAAATTGGTATTCAGAATCTCCTCTAAAAATAAAGAAACACGTATTTTTTTGTTTTCGGAAAATCCCAATAGGAGGAGTGAAAAGGGGTGAAAAATTGATTGAATGCCTTTAATGAGCTTATATCTCAGAAACTGAACATATTAAAGACTACGAATGCAGTCCGTCCGCGAGTTCAGTACCGCCAAAGCACCAAAGAAGACACCACGCCGGATCTCCTCAAGGATTTGATCCATATTAAAAATGCTTATAGGAAAAGATGTCATAGATTTAGAGACCCAACTGACCGGGTGGAATACCTGGACCTAGCCAGGGAAGTACGAAATCGATTGCTTTATAGAAAGGTTGAAAAATGGGAGGAACTTCGCCGTAATCTCTCAGAAAACGAATCAGATCGCAAATTTTGGCGGATTCTCTCAGAAAACGAGTCAGATCGCGAATTTCGGCGGATTATATATAAAACGTTAAGCATTCAATTATAAATTTCAGTATAATACCGTAGCGAAGCACGGGTATCTTGCTAGTTATGAAAACAACGATGGATATAATTTTTATCGTGACATTTGTAAACGTTTATTTTTATTTATAGAGCCTAGTTTATTACCTTTGTACCCTATTTTAGGCGCCTGACAGTAGATAATTTCGTGCCTAAAGTTTAGACATAGTTATGAATTTCCACGGCTCTGTACACGATAAATAGCCTTAAGGAATAGTTTATTGAATAATAATACTGCACGATATAAATTGCAATTTTTTTCCTAGTGGCTTTACGTCGCACCGACACAATAGGTTTTATGGCGACGATGGGATATTAAAGGCCTAGGAGTTGGAAGGAAGCGACCGTGGCCTCAATTAAGGTACAGGCTCGTGTGAAAATGGGAAACTACGGAAAACCACCTTCAGGGCTGCCTAAAGTGGGATTCGAACCTACTATCTCTCGGATGCAAGCTCACCGCCGCGCGCTCCTAACCGTACGGCCAACTCGCCGGGTAAGTGTAAAGTTTAAGACAGAATACTTCACGGTGAAGGTTCCAACATTTTATAGCAGACGAAATTGCAAACCACTTAATAATAATAATAATAATAATAATAATAATAATAATAATAATAATAATAATAATTTCGTGTGGATATTTCTAGCCGAGTGCAGCCCTTGTAAGGCAGACCCTCCGATGAGGGTGGGCGGCATCTGCCATGTGCAGGTAACTGCGTGTTATTGTAGTGGAGGATAGTGTTATGTGAGGTGTGTGAGTTGCACGGATGTTGCGGACAGCACAAACATCCAGCCCCCGAGCCACTGGAATTAACCAATGAAGGTTAAAATCCCCTACCCGGCCGGGAATCGAACCCAGGACCCTCTGAACCGAAGGCCAGTACGCTGACCCTGACCATTCAGTCAACGAGTCGTTCATAGTAATAATAATAATAATAATAATAATAACTATATCTGCATATTGAAAAAATAACATACAGTGTTAGGAAAAGGATTTCTTTCTATGGCAACTTAACACAAAAGACACCAGAAATACTGTACACTCGAATCTTTGCCCATTTTCTCAATAAGAAAGATATAAAGGGGTCTGGTTCACCGAGATGGAAAAGGATTCACAAGAAATGGGGATCTTACGTGATGATATGTTGCAACGTGAACCTTTAGAAAAAAAAACTTTAAGGTCTCCAGAATTTTCTAAGGAAGCCTAAAATGAAGACAGGCAAGACGTGGACCGAAGAACAAAAGGATACGGTGTGGACTTCCATTGTTATAGACAGTGCAATTATAACACGCAAATATGTGCATTTTTGTAATTACAAGCGGCACATCGCCTTGCAGAGAAAGATAATGGCGGAAGCTACAGTTCCGAAAACTGAAGTAAAGCAATTTTTAAAGTAATTTCACTGTTAGACGCTTACACATATTAACTGAAACTAACCAATGTGTTGTGATGATTCTAAGTGGGAAGAGTAAAGTATGTAACTTATTGTTGTACGTTTTCAACTTCAGTAGAATTGTCGCCAGGCAGAAAAATTAAACTCAGCGTTGTTGCAGGCTTTTACAGTTCACGTGTAGAATTTGTCTCAATATTAAATTTACCATGTGAATATGTAGTACGTTTTAGAGAAGATTCTGGATAGTATACAATTTACGTTTAAATAATACACTGAAGAAAATGGAAATTGCAACACCCAGAATTGCAATTGAACATGCAGGACGAGTGTTTGATTGTGATTCGATGATTACACTTTCAGGTCCCTCTGACCGCAAGTTTGACAACAATCAATACAGGATGTGCCCGCCACGAGCTGCAATACATTGATGAATTCGTCGAGGCATGGAGTTAATGAGGCCCTGGATCGCTTCCTGAGGAATTGTCGCCCATGCTTGCTGCACTGCACGGGTCAGTTGTTCCAGAGTTGTGGGTGGCTGAGGACGGTTGGCCAGTTGTCGACCCATCATGTCCCACGCATGCTCAATAGGACTGAGGCCGGGGATCTGGCGGACCATTCTAAGGTTGTGATGTCGTGGAAAGCTTCTCTGGAGATGCGTGCAATGTGAACCCGTGCATTGTCCTGCTGAAACATCCCATTAGCAATGTTCGCCATCATAAGGACAACCACTGGATTGAGTACCCTATCAACGTACTGTTGAGCAGTCATAGTGCCCTGAACAAGCACTAATTGTGATTTCACATTAAAGGCAATAGCTTCCCAGACCATAATATTTGGTGTTGGCCCTGTGTGCCTCTCGACAATAAGATCTGGGCGGCCCCTCTCCCCGGGACGTCGGCGCACACGATTCCGGCGATCACTGCGGACAAAACAGAAGCGCGATTCATCACTAAAGACGACCCTATGCCATTCGTCGACCCACGTCGATCTTTCCCGACACCAGGCCAGACTTACACGTCGCTGTTGTGGGGTCAAAGGAGCATCTTCTGCAGGGACACGTGATCGTAAGCCAGCTGCACGCAGGCGATTACAAACTGTTTGTTGTGTAACGTGGGGTGCCACAGCTGCTCTAATTTGCGCTGCTGTTGCACGGGGTTCCATCCGGGCCATCCGAATGATGCGGCGATCCTCTCCCACAGTTGTCTGTCGCGCTGGGCCTGTGCCAGGTCTACGAGTGTGGGTACTTTCATTTGACCACTGCTGCCATACACGTTGTACCGTAGAGGCCTGTCGGCCAACACGTGCAGCGACAGTCCTTAGCGATAATCTAGCCTCACACAGCCCAATAATCCGAGCCCTCTCAAACGGCGACAGTTGTTGATGGCGTGATCTTCTCTGTCGTGGAGGAATGTTTGATGGGGAACACTTCACTGCACAGACTGCAAGTCAACTAGGCTACACCAGAATCCGTATACTGGAGTTGATTCCTCCGCGACCAATCACGTGGGGAGACCTGTAGCAAAAATCCATTGGGTATGAAACTTTGATCATTTACATACCTACATGGCATCGTTCCATATCTTGAAAATCAACACAAACGACCAATGCCTTCATGGTGTTTCAATTTCCATTTTCTTAAGTGTAATAAACTTTCGTGACACTACAGGATGTGCACGAAACACTGATCTGTAACTCCAGCTTTTGGGGAATCACCTTGACGATTTAAAATACTGGCCAACATGAAATGTAGAACTGGAGGAATATAAAGTACAATGACGACGATGTTTACGCGATAAAAACAACACAACACCACCAGCAAGTTCGTGGACCAGGTTTGAGATAATAATAATGGCGTGTGGCCTCCGGAGAGGCCTGGTGAAGGTCTTTCGATCTGACTCCCGTAGGCGATCTGCGCGTCGTGATGAGGATGAAATGATGAGAAGACGAGACACATACACCCAGCCCCCGTGTCAGGGGAATTAACCAATTATGGTTAAAATTCCCGACCCTGCCGGGAATCGAACCCGGGACCCTCCGGCCAAAGGCCAGAACGCTAATCCTTTAGCTATGGAGCCGGACAGGTTTGAGATGAGGCATCACAAAAGAAAGACCATGCTCCAAGATGCAACGTGGACCTGCAGGGGTTGATATACTGCACTACATAACAAAGGGGGCAGGGGTTGTGATACTACGCCACATAACAAGGAAGGGGAGGATTGTGATACTGCACCACATAACATCTGGTTGCAGGGGATGTGATACTGTATCAAAAGACAATCAGATGCAGGGGTTGAGATTCTATTACAAGAGGATGCAGGTGTTAAGACGCCGCAACATACGGCAAATGCGCAGATTCTGTATTTTTATGCTGTTCTCCAAATTTGTTATTGTTGCTAGTTGCTTTACGTCGCATTGACACAGATAGGTCTTATGGCGACGATGGGACAGGGAAGGGCTAGGAGTGGGAAGGAAGCGGCCGTGGCCTTAATTAAGGTACAACCCCAGCATTTGCCTGGTGTGAAAATGGGAAACCACGGAAAACCATTTTCAGGGCTGCCGAAAGTGGGGTTCGAACCTACTATCTCCCGAATACTGGATAATGGCCGCACTTAAGCGACTGCAGTTATCGAGCTCGGTATTCTCTAAATTTCAGTTTAATAATGCTGTATACAAAGTTACTGTTTAATGGGTATAACTATACGACGGTTGGTCCGGTATTGAACAGACAGACATTTTATTGGTAAAATGTATTGTTCTCAAAGGGCACAAGTTCGTTAATGTGAAATATATGGAAGTCTTGAAATTATGTGCATAATATATAATCATTTTCAAGACAATATGATCTTTGAATACAATATTTTGTTGGTCTTTTTTTGCTATTTGCTTTACGTCGCACCGACACAGATAGGTCTTATGGCGACGAAGAAGAAACTCGACAACCAAATTTTGATCTTTGGAAACTTTTCTGTCATTTTCCAGATATTATACTGAAATTTTATATATATGGGAGAGATTTTGTACCTTTATTATTTGATGTGATATTACGTCTCTTGTTATATTCATTATTCTAAAGCCGAAGGAAACTGTAATAGCTTATTGGTTAATTTATTAAAGTACACGCAGTATTTCCCGTTAATGTTTCTTGTGGAAAGAGAAAAGATAAAGGAAAACATGTTCTTCATCCTCAATGGCATGCCTTTAGGAGTGAGTTATTAAGTAGAAATTGAACTTTAATTTCAATCACTCGGAAGTCTGTAACTTCTTCCTCGCACCCAAACACAACTGCTATATTTAAACTTATATTCTTGCAAATGTAGTGAATTTTAAAATCCTCTCATATATTCTCAGATTTAAGTGTTAAGAGGATAACTTTTTGTAATAGGGGTATGGGGGAATGGGATTTACAGATCTTACAAAGAGAAGCGAAAGTTGGAAATGTTTGGGAACGACTGTTATATAGGGACCACGCGCTGTTGGCTGTTAGAGAAGTGAAAAAAAAAGAAGATCACCTCGCCACAAGTACTATTCTACTCAGGGTGTTTATTAGTGGTGCTTCGGTTTAACTAGCGCTAATTATTGGTTGAAGATTATCCTGATTCTTACATCCTACATCTCACCGCTGTCCATGTTTACTAAAATCAATTTTACACTTTACGTGATTATTATTATTATTATTATTATTATTATTATTATTATTATTATTATTATTATTTATATCTCCGTAGCGTAACTGTTAGCGCACTATTAGCTGCTGTCCTCGGAAGCACGGGTTCGATTACCAGTACTGCCAGAAATTTAAGAATGGGAGGAGTGTTGGTAAGTGGTTAAATGGTACATGCAGCTCACCTCAATTCGGGGGTGTGCATGAAAAGAGCTGCACCACCTCTGGATGAGGGCACGATTTACTTCTTTATTCTTCTTATTATTATTAACTCACAAGCCACAGGAATTGCAATGACCCTTGGAAACCGAAACTCTGTAACGGGACACTTCAGGTTGAAAATCTAATTTGCATTAACTAGCATTACATCCATGACCATCAGAGTCATCCTTTGGCATTTGATTTACGTCGTACGAACTAAGAGAGGTCTTTGGCCGCGAAGCGATTGCATAGTGGGAATGAAGTGACCGTGGCCTTAATTAAGGTATAGCCCCAGCATATGCCTGGCACGAAAATCTGAAACCAAGGAAAACCATTTTAAAAGCTGCCGACAGGAGTGCTCGAACCCACTATCTCTCGAATGCAACCTAATATGTATACTCCTGTAACCACGAAGCTAACACGCTCGGTCATCTAAAGGAGAATACCACTGAAGTCACTCAAATTCACCTCCAGGCTAGTTGGCAGTGCGGTTAGAGCGTGCGGCTGTGAGCTTGCATGTGGGAGATAGTGAGTTTGAACCCCACTGTAGGCAGCCCTGAAGATGGTTTTCCGTGGTTTCCCATTTTCACACCGGGCAAATGCTGGAATTGAACCTTAATTAAGGCCACGGCCGCTTCCTTCCCACTCTTAGCCCTTTTCTGTTCTATTGTCGCTATAAGACCTACCTGTGTCGGTGCGACGTAAAGCAAATAATAATAATAAAACTTAAATTCACCCACAGAAACACGCATTTTCCCTTACACAACAGACACTGTCGACCGTCGCCAGAATATCTTCTTTAATAGGGCTTCACCAGGCTGACAGTAGCCACATGAAATAATAATAATAATAATAATAATAATAATAATAATAATAATAATAATAATAATAATAATAATAATAATAATAATAAATGAATATCACAGAAGATGTCACCAGGAATCGCAAGGCTTTTGGGAATCTGGTTGCAAAGCACACGTTCACGGAAAAGGCTAAAAGAACCACAGGGAAGCAATGGACGGAAGAACGCAAGAAACAGCATAGCGAGTTCATGAAGAGATTCTGGGAGGAGAAGAAGAAAGGAAAACCATCATCAAGCTAACAAGTTCCAACGCGCTCTGTAAACGGGCATAACGAAGAAATAATAATAATAATAATAATAATAATAATAATAATAATAATAATAATAATAATAATATTGGTTGAAAGCATAGGTGATTGTGATGATTGTCGTTGCTATTGATGCTTTCGCGGCCCGTACTTATAGATATGTTACTGTATAGGCTTTTGGGCTTATGCCGTGTCAAGAAAATAAGGTGAAATTTTTTACGTTACGCAGAGAACTGTGCTCTGCGTCATCAGAAGAAAATCTGGACTGTCCACGAGAAAGGCTTCTTAAACAATGACTTTTGGAAATTGACGTTATAATAGAAGTGGAAATGGTACGTTCATTCGTCACCAGACGGCTCCCCGGACGTGGCACAGCGCTAGCGTTCGAAGCAGAAGCTGACCGAACCATCAGAATCAGTAAAAGAGGGTCACATAACATGTGTTCGTTACAGGTGATGATTATAATTTTAAGAGGAAGTACAACTGGGCAACCATCCTCTATATAGCACTAATTAGAGAAGAAAATCGAAGAGATCAACTCCTTCGAAAAGTTAAGGTATTGGTAAGAGAAAGTGACGAGGCCACGTAGGGCCTAAAACTGAAAGACTCCATAGGCCTCGAAAATTTAATACCATCGGGGTCGGAAGATAGCAAGAGTTAACCAGGTGAGGTCAGATAGGAATAGTTAAAAGTGAGGAGACTGGAAAACAGAAGTGGATGCAATGGCGGGCTCATCTAGGACCTCATGGGTGCCACACCTACTCTCAGGTTGACATCCCCTGGGGCCCCTTATAGTTGCCTCTTACGACAGCTAGGGGATACCGTGGATTTAGCTGTCAGCTTGCATTCGGGAGATAATGGAATTGAATTGCGTATTGGCAGCTCGTGTTTTCCAATTTTCACACTAGATAAGTTTTGGGGCTGTACCTTAATTAAGGCTACGACCGCTTCCTTCCCAAGCCTAGCCCGTTGCTAGCATTTTCATATTCCATTGACGGTGTGACATAATACAAAAATGAATAATAATTTGAATAATATTTATTTTACGTTCCACTAATTACGTTTATGGTTTACATAGAAGGCGAGCAGTTAGAATGTTGTCCTAAAGGATAAATCTACCGACACGTGACTGGAGTATCGGAAAACCTTAAAATACCGTCGGTCTGAGTCGGGATCGAACCCACTGACTTAGGCTCAGAAGAGCACCAATCTACCTTCTGAGTCATTCCGCCCAGTATGCTTGATTTTATTGGCTCATTCCCATTTTCACGCGAGGCGAATGTTGGGGCTGTACCTTAATTAAGGCCAGGACCGCTTCCTTCCCACTTCTAGCCCTTTCCTGTTCCATCGTTGCCATTTAATTACCTTGGAACACAACTCACTACATCAAAGATAAAGGAAAGGTTATAAAAGCTATCTAGGCTACCAAGAGTGCTGTAATGGACCACTCAACTCTAAAGGAATGTTCAGGTGTGTCGTCTACTACTTCACAGGATGTTTAATTACCCTAGGTTTAAGAAGATGAGGCAGGACAATTAGAACTTCCGTATGCTCAATCTGGGGCACGGTTATCTTTGGGACGAAGCACTGCCGTTAACTAAAACGACACAACCGCTGCAATCAAAGATTTATAAACTCATGAACCTTCATGTTGGATAGATAGGTAATGCCTTTATTCGTGGCGAAGTTAGGGTTCAAGGTCCTCTCTTATACTTAACCACTAGAAGAGTATACATCTGAATAACTTATAAATACTAATAATAATAATAATAATAATAATAATAATAATAATAATAATAATAATAATAATAATAATAATAATGAGGAGAATGCCGTCAAACAGCTCCAGATAAAGAAAGTGTAGAAAAGTTGGGACTGCATATATCGTTCGAGAAAACTAAATTTTTATGTTCAAAGCCTGAGAACAAAATATGGCACAATTGACAGGGTCCCTTATTTTAAACACCTCGGAGAATTTATCGAATCGACAGGCCTTGAAAATATCTCGTCTCAAAAAAAAAACCCGGGCGATTTGGCCGTGCTGTTAGGAGCGCGCGGCTGTGAGCTTGCATCCGGGAGATAGTGGGTTCGAATTCCATTGTTGGCAGCCCTGAAAATGGTTCTCCGTGGTTTCCCATTTTCACACACAAGGCTGTACCTTAGCTAAGGCCACGGCCGCTTCCTTCCAACTCCTAGCCCTTTCCTATGCCGCCATCGCCATAAGACCTATCTGTGTCGGTGCGACGTAAAGCCACTAGCAAAAAAATTGAAAACCATTAGGGTTAGTCCGAAACATCTATAATAAAAATATATGTCAAGACATACCAAAATTCGGCATTACAACACAGTCATAAAACCAACAGGCCTTTACGCAAGTGAAACATTGGCACTCAACAGAAAACAAGAAGAGAGGAAGATCATTAGGAATATCTTAGAAGCAAGATACACCCAAGACGGTTACAGGATACAATCAATCAAAACAACAGAAAAGTTCTCAAACATCGAAATTGACATTGGGAAAAGACGAATGAAATTCGTCGATCATCTCACTAGATTACCACAAAATCAATTTGACAAAAAGGATTATGGATTATGTAACCTCGCTTAAGAACTCAACACCCTGCCTTAACGAACTTTGAAAGAACCTCAAAAACACAAACAGAAGTTCAACAGACATTCTAGAAAGAGAGATCTTTAGACACCAAGTAAACAATATGAAAGCTTTCTCAGAGCAACCACAACAAAAACAGTACAGACCAAAGTGGTCGGAAGAACGTAAACAAGCCTTCTCGGAAAGAATGAAAACCTATTGGAACAACAAGAAGAACCCACAGAATAACTGGAGTCATTTGCTTAACGTTTTACAATAATGGGAGAATTTGCACTACTACTACTAATACTCCTATTATTACTACTTTTTTACTACCAATACTGCTACTACTAATAATAATAAACCGAGCATGTTAGTCGTACCGTTACGGGCAGCAGCTGTGAGATTATATTCAGTAGATAGTGTAGATCTCACTGTCTACAGCCCCGAAGAGGGTTTTCCGTGGTTTCCCATTTTCACGCCAGGCGAATGTTGGGGCTGTACCTTAAATAAGGCCACGACCGCTTCCTTCCCACTCCTCGCCGTTTCCTGTTCCATCGTTGCCATAAGTCCATCTGTGTCGATGCGACGTAAAGCAAGTTGTATAATAATAATAATAATAATAATAATAATAATAATAATAATAATAATATAGAATCCTCAATTATAGAATAACTAAAATACACTTTGTTCGCCTCTGTGGTGTAGTGGTTGTGTGATTAGCTGCCATGCTCGAAAGCCAGGGTTCCATTCCCGTCTCTGACACGAAATTTGAAAAGTGGTACGAGGACTGGAACGGGGTACACTTAGCCTCGGAAGGTCAACTGAGTAGCCGTCCTGTAAGTGGTTTTCCGTGCTTTTGCATTTCTAGTCTAGGCAAATTCCGGGATGGTACCTAATTAAAGGCCACGGTTGCTTCCTTCCCCCTTCTTTTCCCGTCCCTTACAATCTTTCCATCCCTCACAAGGTCATGTTCAGCATAGCAGGTGAGGTCGCCTGAGAGTGATACTGATCAACTTTTCCAGTTGTATCCCAAAACAAATGTCTCACTCTCCAGGACACTGGCTTGAGGCTTGAGGCTTGAGGCCGTAGAGTTGGGATCCCTTGCTGAGTCCGAGGGACAAACCAACCATGGAGGGTAAATGGATTAAGAAAGAAAGAAAGAAAGAAAAAAGAAAAATAAATAATAATAATTACAATAATAATAATATATATATGAATGTATGATTGTATGTATGTAAATGACACATTTCCTTCTAAACCTCTGGAGAAAAATCAACGAAACTTGGTACACTTATAACTTGCTATCAGGGGGATTATATATAAAATTAATCGAAAATAGTGTCCAGTACATAGTTTTCGGGTTCGCAGAGATGAATAGTGACACTTCGGATTGTTTGAAGTCCAAGTTAAGCCCCATTGGGAATGGGGGGCTGAGGGGGTTGACGAAGAATAATCAAAAATAATGTCGAATCCATTAATTCCTGGGTCGCTGGGATGAATAGTAACACTCCGGATTTTTTAAAAGTTCAACGTCAGCCCCGTTTGGGGGTGGGGAATGTGGGAGGATTGATATATAAAAATAATTGAAAATAGTGTCGAGTCTATAGATTTCGGGGTCGCTGAGATGAATAGCGACACTCCGGAAATTTTTTAAGTCCAAATTCATCCCACTTTGGGATTGGGGCGAGGAGTGAGTGATATATACAAATAATCGAATAGTGTCGAATCCATAGGTTTTCGGGATCTCTGAGATGAAAAGTGACACTCCGGATATTTTTAAATTACAAGTTCGTTCCCATTTGGGGTGGAGGGCGTAAAATATTTCCTACTATCTGGGACATAATCTACATTAATAAATTAAAGTAGGTTTGGAACGATCTATGAATACTGTACTGTATATATTATATAAATTAAGGTATACAAATGAAAATAGACGTGAATAAATGAGGCACTTCCAGGCATCTTAGAAACTTTAATCTTGGTACCGGAGAAACTCATGATTTCAGGATCCCTAGAAAAATCGAAAATTCTCAAATGACCCCTCAAATGTCTCAAATTTGGGGCTCAGAATAAGGACGCAGTCGGATATATTTATCCCAAACGATAACCTACAGGTTTCATGGGCTTAAAAGTTTCCTGAAAGTCCCAATTTTTAACCCCCTTCCCCGAATCAAGATGACGACACAATCTGCCAGACGAGCTAGAAAATTGTAATTTGGCAAAATTATAGATTTTAGCCTGTAACCGACGGAAGAATTACGAGATGTTTTAATATTTCATTTTTACCCGCGAAAAATATCGAAATATGGAGGCAATTTTAATGACGGTTCAGACCTCTCTTTAGATGTATTTGGTGGCTGAACGGTAAGTCGTATCACAAAACTGATGACACAATCTAGTTCAATTTGGAGTGATCTACAACTTTAGTCCTATGACTTTTTGTCATATCTCTATCTCTTAAACGTTAAATTTGGCTCCATTTCGGGATTGCACGTAAATTTTACACTTTTTACACGTATAATTGATGGTTTGAATCAATTATAGGATAGAGAGGGACATCAAATTCTACAAGAACATTGGCCTAACCTGTAGCTATATTTAAGCCAAATTCTATGTTATGTATCTGTCACATAAGTATCCGAATAGTAATGCATTGTAAAAAAAAACCTTACCCATATGTCAACCTATTCAACGTTTATAACACAATCTTACCCATAAATAAATGAGATGCGAGAAAATATCATAGGATCCGCCATTTAGACCGCTAAATGTGGCATCCTGTCGTACAATCTGGTTGTCGACATGATGTACCGTTTAGCAGCAGTTAAATTTTAAATGGAAATTTCAAATTTTATATGGAAATGCAAATATTTTCTTATGTCAATCTACATTTATTCATTGACTTCGATTTGTAGCCATCAGGAAAGTGTATGCGTGCCATTGTAATTAATACTTTACAAATCGATAATGACTGTCAACAGGAGGGCGTCTGCTATTGTAATCAGTATTTCCCACATCGACTTTGACTGGCAGTAGGAATGTGATCCTTCTCCAACTCTTATGTACCACTGTAATTAATAATTTCCTTCTCTATTTGACTGGCAGAAGACTAGGGAGCATGTAATTTTTTCAAAACTCTTTTATCCGGTTGTGTTTGGCAGTAGGGAAGGGTGCCTGCCATTATAAACAAATTTACCCACCTAAAATATGACTGACGTTAGGCATAGTGGCCTGCTATTATAATGGGAACTCACGAATTCGGTGAGACTGGCAGTAAGCTGATTGGAATTAGGAAAAGGAGCCTATGATTATAATGATAACAGCACAACTCAATTTTGACTGGCAGTAGGGAAGTTGTCTGCCATTATAATAAAAATTTATCAACTATTATATGTCTTGAAGTAGGAATGTGGCCTGCGATTGCAACGAAAACTCCCTAAATCGACTGTGATCTCGCAGTAGACAATGGGACCTGCCATTATAATGAAAATTTCTAACTCGATTTGGAATGGCAGTAGGCAAGTGGACGTGCCGTTATCTACACAACTCCACAACTCGCACTTTACATAGGAAACGAGGTATGTGGATCTACCTATGCTGTTTCTCGGATAACGCTAAGAGACTTGGAATTTAAAAGAATCTTATTCACTGCACATACAATGATTTACTTCGATATCCGTATTGCACCTATAAGGCGAATAGCCCGATGGATGCCTTAATTAAATTACTAAAATCATATATGTGAATACTGCAGATAGCAAGTCAGAGCCAGTAACTTCACAAAGCTCCACCCAGAGACCACACAGGCTGGAAATATATCCTCAGAAATCGCTTAAAATCACGTACCGGAAATAGGTTTGGCTAAAAGCTTTCTGTAATAAACTTTATGATGCCGCTGGTGCAAAACTTTCTACCAAGCTTTCCCACGAGAAAGGAGACATCGGAATTTGCCACACCTTATTGAGTGAGAGAGACAGAAGGCATACCTGTCACCCCTCTGCGAAAAAATGGTTGAATCCCAGGCAAGACACGGTGGCAAATTTCAGCCAATCAGAAAATTCCAAAATTAAACCGCCCTGTTCCAGCGGGAATATTTATCTAGTTTTTCGTGATTTGGTGACGAGAGAAGTAGAAATATACTGTGTTCCAATCTGGGAATAAAATTTGAGGAATCGTTTGTGCAAGTATATGATTAATTATCTCATAAATAATAAGTTATCAGCATTAAAGCCTGCTGCTTGGAAAACTGGTTTCACCCAGAGGACTGAGTCTCATGGCGGGAAGACGCCATGCCGCGGTAGTAAAATAATCCCAGTGACGCGGTGGAGCGTGTATAAGAATGAACGATCATTTTTGACATTTGAGTGCAAAGTAAAGTTCAGGTTATATAAAATTTTGGGACACTTAGTACAGTCAAAATGTCGCTGATATTTTTTCTACTATGGACATGGACATTTTAACGTGTTGAGCTCACGGAGTACGCAGATGAACTAAGGTATTTTTTCAGAACAGTTAGGTTCGCAGCACTTTCCTAGCTCACACGTAACCTATGCAGTAGTAATCGAGGGGAGAAGTCATTACATTCTGAAGGACAACATTTTTTAATAGTTTTCTCTGTGCATGACCAGTAAAATATCGCAATTAGATTTGCATTGTATAAAATTGTTGTTCATTTAGGACATTTGGAGCCAGTACTAGTCGTGCTAATTAGAGGGCGAGACTTGGTTACTACGGAATAATAACGGGAAAAGGACTGGACGTACACATTCTATTTCCGAGCCACGTGAATGACATTTAATCCCTTGAACAAACAGCGCAGGAAGCGAGCTTTGCAGACCAGGTGAAGGGACACAGGCAGCAAGGTAGTTCTGTTACTGGCAATGAAAACCAAACTCTAAGTGTGCTAATTCCATTTATATGGTGTAAATTATATTTTAATGTAAGCTTCAAGAGTGCGTGTGTTTCAACTGATTTGCGAGTGCTACATAATCAAAATGGATCCAACCCTTGTGTGCGCAATGTCATATAATTCCAGCAAGATGTGCAAGGTGGATTAAACACTATGTAACGGGGGCTAACGAGGATGCAGCCTACCTGTCAGCACATAAAGATAAAGAGCATGTTGTATTTATATAATATGTAATTAATAATGACGTGAATAATTCGTGGTCCGTTTTAGGTTAGTGATTTCATTTATTTTTGTATATAGGACAAATTCACGTACCAGAGACGGAGCTTAGTTGCGTTTCACTCTTAATTTGTAGCGAGATCCATGAGCGAGACCAGGGCAATTACATCTAACGATTCGGGATGTAAATGTCAGGAGATCGATAAATAATAATAATAATAATAATAATAATAATAAACTCATTCGAGTTTTTGTCAATCTTATTTGAGTTATTCAATGACGTGAGTTTTACGTTGATGATGTTTGGATCATTTTACTTTACATTAGGTATTTCATGTTCAGATTATTTTGAGGCCTTAACATAATAATAATAATAACAATAATAATAATAATAATAATAATAATAATAATAATAATAATAATAATAAACTCATTTTTTTAATGTTGTCAAGTCATTTTAAGTCTGCCGAAGTGATTTCATTCGGAGAGCCGTCATGTAGCGTGATGTGTATTTGTAGCGTATCCGATTTTATTTTTGCCTTGCGTGATCACAGACGACGAGTTTTGGATTTTCTTTTTTTGGTGTGATGGTGTAATGTTGTCAAATTCACGATTTTTCTTGTGAGTATGTTTGGCGGGCAATCTTGTTTTGTTATATACAGTTTTAAAGTGAGGAATCGTTGCCGACCAGCTCTGAAATACATGGCAACTTGTGGAATAGAAATGAAAGATCGAAGTATGATAATAAAAATGCAATGGTATCCCTGATGGTAATAGTTATGAGATGCAAAATAGAGTCTTGAGGACCATGTCATACATATGTCGTATTTGTGATTATGAGAACGACAGAATGAATTAGTGAAGTTGTTGAGCCCGTGTGGAAAAGAACGAGGCTATGTTGATATATAAATGCTACGTTGAGAAAGGAGAATAATGAGATAAAAGTGGGAATTGAATTTTAATCAGTTCAAGAAATATTGAGTTTAAGTCTACGGCAGTATACGTATGACAGTTATAGGCGGAAGGTTTAAGTACGCATATATTACCAGGGATGACGTAACGCTCGGAGATATTCCAATATGGGGCCGAGTTGAGGCATGAAACAGAGCGGGCTAGCAATGAATAATTTTGAAAGTTATATTGTGATCATTGTGATGTGTACTTCCTTTTCATTTTTTTTGAATTCGATAATATCAGTTTCAGACATTACGTCTTGTGTTATGGGATTGCCGCCAAATACACCTCAGCTTTTTAGGAAGTTTGTTTCTTGACAGCGACATTTTGCATTTTGGAAATTGCGTATTTTGATTTTATTTTCGATGTGGGCTTGATCACGTTATTTCGAGATTTGTTCCTTTTTATTATTTTTTAATTTTGATTTTTTTGATATTTTTTATTTTTGCCGTGTTTTAAGCGTAGACGCCGAAGGTACGTGGATATT
Source organism: Anabrus simplex (assembly GCF_040414725.1). NCBI lineage: Eukaryota > Metazoa > Arthropoda > Insecta > Orthoptera > Tettigoniidae > Anabrus > Anabrus simplex. Next base: position 807,845,607 of record NC_090265.1, on the reverse strand, counting down.
GGTTGTATTTTGTAATTTGAGTGTAGGTGTAGTTAGGTTATTTTACATTTTTTATTTCTTCTTTTGTTTGGAGCACTATGTTTTACAGTGCCGTGTATATTTTGTAAATTAGAATTTCAAGGGTTAGTTTAATAGGACCACCTAGTATTCACAGTCAAAATCAATTACAGCAGGTTCTTTACGCAGACATGAAGGCACCGTAAATAAATAAAATTAGATGCCACTACAAGTTTAATTTATGCAAATGAACCGACCTTTAGTAAGAGGTTATGTGAACAAAGCCGCAAGTTGGTTCAATAAGATTGAATCTGCCTCCATCAACTATAAATTAACACAATTTAGTTATTCTTAGTAAAGTGTAGACAGCGGCAAATAAGATTAAAATGATGTAAAAAGGCGAGTTCATTTGATTAACGTAAAGACTGAGGCACATAGCCGAACATTTTTATTTTTGTTGTGAATGTCCGGAACTATCACAGTGAGTTAATGTAAGGTGTATCATGGCAGGATAATTAATTGCATAGTTAATTTCATTTTATTCGAAGCACAGTTTTTGTAATTATTTCTTTTCTGTTCAGCCACCAGTTATTTTACGTGACAAGGTTTATATAATTTAGGTGATATATTTTTTTATGTAACGAGATGTGTGTTCATGGGTTTTTCTTTCATTCTTTCTTTCTTATTTGTTTTGACTTAAATATGGTTGTTAACAGTTGGGTAACTGGCAGATTGATGTCTGGATTTGTGAATTTAAGACATCCATTAGTGATCTCAGATTATTTGATTAATTAATTAATTAATTAATAATTTATATAATTCCATTAGTTGAAATTTCAGTTTGATTGTAAATCTGAGATATTTTCTTTGAGTAGTGAGTCTTGGTAGACCACTGGTTTCTTCTATAGTAGCGTCAATCGACGTAGACGTTATTAGTTATGGTGATGTTTATTATTTTAATTTGTGACCTTCATCCAAGCTTATTTGTAGATTGTAGGGGAAGATTTTTTGAGTTTGTTACTTCCTGTCATTTTTCTTAAAATCCTTTTTATTTCACTTCGTTTAAGATTTTCTTTTTTCTTTTTGCAATTTTTGTTAATAAAATTTACGTTGATTTAAATTCGATTCAGTCTTATGTAACGTTATTTGTAGTTAGCTGACCCACCGTTATTTTTACTTCCTCATCCCCATTTTGTTGTGGCCCGACAACCTCGAGGAAAGCTGAGGGACGGTACCACGCCCAAGGAGAGAGAGAGAGAGAGAGAGAGAGAGTCTACGTGAGCGGTAGGTATATTTGATGTTTTTATTTGCAGGAGCAGCCGGGGCAACAGTCGATCAAGAGGAGCACCGCCACACGAAAAGGGCACAGTATATAATGTAGAGTACCGTAGCAAAGCACGGATAATAATAATAATAATAATAATAATAATAATAATAATAATAATAATAATAATAATAATAATAATAATAATAATAAAATCCTTAATTTTAAAATAACTATAATACACTTCAACATGGTACCTACAGTAATCCATTCATTCATTGATTCATTCATTCATTCACTCCTTCATTCATTCATTCATTCATTCATTCATTCATTCATTCTCTCCTCGAACAATTATCTAGCAAGTCAGCCGGGTCTACTCAGCAGCCACTTAAAACTTGCGGTAAGAGGGAACGTCCCTAATGTTCCCAGGTAGAGAATTTCATGACCTGGATGGGAGCGGTTGTAAACAGCAGTTTGGTTTAAGGGTGTGTCCAGAGAGGAGCTCGATTTTGTATTGTTTTTCTTTTTTTGTCAAGAAGCATTTAATTCGATTTTTCACTCCGGTAGTGTTCGTGGCAAGAGGAAGCGGTAAGTCGGAATTTCATGTCAATATTGTGGTGCTTAGTATCCTAGAATTCCTTTAGAAACATAACCTTGATGCAATTGGGGGTTTCACTTTACTTCCAGGCGTGTTAAAGTCTGACGTGTCTGACGTCCGGCTCCGTGGATAAATGGTTAGCGTGCTGGCCTTTGGTCCAGAGGAACCCGGGTTCAATTTTTGGCCGAGTTGGAGATTTTAACCTTAAATGGTTAATTCCCTTGGCTCGGGGACTAGGTATTTCTGCTGTACCCAACATCCCTGCAACTCACGCACCACACACAACACTATCCTCCACCACAATAACACGCAGTTATCTACACATGGCAGATGCCGTCCACACTCATCGAAAGGTCTGCCTTACAAGGGCTGCACTCGGCTAGAAACAGCCACACGAAATTAATTAATGGCATGGCGAGACCTAGATTGTCGGGATGTTCTGCTCCCTTGCAGTCTGATGAGCGTCTTCGCCTTCGGGCCCATGTTTCGGATTCGATTCCTGACCGGATCGTTACTTTTTTATCGTGAACAATGAACACTTTTTTGTTTAGTAATTGGATGTTTGTGCTGTCTCCAACATCACACATAAGAGTATCCTCCGCCAAAATAACACGCAGTCTTCTATACATGGCTGACGTCGTCCACCCTGATACAGTGGTTGTATACTCGAGAACTTTAGTTTCTCGTGGCCAGAAATATTCATTTCAGGCAAGAAATCAGTACAGCCCTCACAACTGCCCAGTACCTGCTTACACATCCTCTCTCATTCGTCACATCCGTTAGACACGTAACACATGCAAATATCTCAAGAGTGAAGGGGAGGTGGAGAGAGTGAAGTACGGGATATCTAACATGAACGAAACACGCGGAGGGGAAGGTACAAGTTCCCCGCCTGCCACACGTCCCCTCTGGCTTGACAACGATGGGAGAGGGGAATGAGAGAAGTTATTGAAGGCAACAAACGCACTGTGTATATCAACTCATTGAGGGTCAAATTCTCCAGTTTCTTTGTAATTCTTGTGCGCGAAGGCTGGCTGAAATGATAGTGGTCTCGACCATGACTTCATTATCATCGCGCTCAACCACTCATGTAGACACTGTCAAAAGAAGAATTAATATACTTTGCACTAAAATATACACGGATAACAAATTTGAACGCAAGAAATTAAGATGAAAGAAGGTAACTGTTTCATATAAATACTTAGGGCCTACCCTTTTACTGAAACATTATACCATTCGTTTTTCTTAATATAATTATGGGGAATGGGATATAAATTAAATGGGATAAAATTATATATACAAATAAAAGACATAAACAGTGCTTACACTTAAAAGACATGTGAGTGAAGAATATTAATCACAATCCAAATAAAAATAGTGGTAGGTAATAATAAATATGAGATATCATCATAATATCACAGTACAATGTCATAAAAGAAACAAAGGAGTGCATTTTATAAGAAAAATATAAATAAATAAAGTGAACGCTTCCTGCACACGAACCTAATTGTCTTTGTATAACCTTAAACAGTGCACTAATTTCCCAAAAAAATAATAATTTTCTAGCAATTCTTGCTGTTTTTTGCGCGGCATTCATGTGAACGTTGTCATATTGGAACTTGAATGTAATGAGAACATTAATTTATTCCTATAAGCCCTTATCTCGTACCTGAGTATACCAAAGATTTATTGTGATTTGTGTGGTTACCCTTTTTAGTGCCTGTATGAACCAAAATAAGACCTGTTAATGACTTGTATGATTCCCTTTTTCTATGGTGTATCAAATGGTCCAATTTTACTCCCTGTTGTGAAAACATTTGTTATTCCTTTTGAAGTTGTTTCAATATATATGTTCATCTTTTCTAAACCTGTGCTTTTGGGAGTTCTTATTTCTGTGTTCTCTTTCGTTTTGCTTAGTATGTACCTACCGCGGAAATTCCCCTTGGGAAAAGGCCCATAATTGTAATCGGCACATGACTTGGGATATGTTCTGCACTGATTGTGGTTATTTGAAGCATGACATTTGAATAGTGCCACTACTCCATTTCACACGTTTCCCTGCGCTCTGCTTTGCTAAGTTCTCTGTGCGCATACCAGCACATATTACTGGGAGTCTTTCGCTTCCTTCATATCGAAATTTCGTTGATATTTGCCAAGCGATTGCTGCAAGTACTTGAAAATACATACTCATATTTAATTATACCAATGTACCGCAACACATGGTAGCAGAGCACTTCCTATTTTGACTGCCCTTATTCTCTTGTGTGCTTTCATTCATGGCTTGCTTTTCCGATAACTTCCCTTTAGGGGAAGACTCTTCATTATTATCTTCTCCGCTACCACCAAATTTATCATTGCCCAACCCTCCTGTACCGAATTTAATTTCCTTTTCTTCTGCTTCGTCTTCTCCCTCCCTATACCCGTCTTCATCCAACCACACACCTGATTTTCAATCTGATGATACTAAACCTTCTGTTTTACTACATCACATGGCCCCACCCCCTCCTCCTTATTCTCAATCCCCAGTACCTACTACCCCCTCTGTTGATAGTGCACTTAATGTACAAATCATTAAGCAGTCGTTATTACAAGTCCCCCAACTATTAGCAACAGATCCTCGAAATCTTACCATTTGGCTGTTTTCGGTTCGCAAGTTCTTAAACATAAAAGTTGCCTCTTTTCCCCAATTAATTGGCCTCCTGTCACCCAAAACTACGGGTTTTTTTCCACCTTTTGGTTGGATAATATGTCAAATTTTACAAATTGGTATGAATTGAGACATGCGATACACAATTATTTCTTACCCCTAGAAGTCCGTCACAAATTAAGTACCGAGTTCATCAGACGCCACCAGCTACCCAACGAACCTGCGCACGACTATTTGGACTCTATTATCACTTATAGTGATGTTTTAAATATTTCATATAATACTTCCGAACTGATATCTATTATTCAGTTTTATGCCGCATTCCGCATGCTTTTTAATGTTCTTGCCCCCCCTGTTTCCCTCTTTCAACTCTACAATCTTGCTCAACAACATACCATACATTCTTTAGGGGATCGTTCCTACTATGCTTCCGTCTCTCCCCCACCTATTACTGCTCCTCCCTTACGTTCCCTTTTGTCTGCAGTACCCTCCCTTAGTGTTCGTCCTCCCATAACCTGCTATCGCTGTAAATTACCAGGCCATATTGCCCGTCAATGTACTAATTTGCCTTCGGGAAACGCCCTTCACCCGCGTCCTTAGGCAGTAGGCGTTCACATAGGGAAAATCTGCCTCATTCCTCGCAGCTTACCTCCGTATCCGCATCTTCCCAATCCATTCATAATTCTATTTCTCTTTTACCCCCGAGTTGTCATGTTTTGCTTACTGTTAATAACCTTCCTTCTGTTGCGCTCCTCGATTCTGGGGCGGCAGTGTCACTTATTAGTTCCCGATTTTATAAAGATTTACTTCACAATAATCCTCATTTGAAATATCTTCCATCTCCCCTTCGATGTCTTTCAGTTTCTAATCAACCCTTGCAAATTTTGGGTAGTATCTTGTTACATATTAAACTACAGCACCTTTCTTGGCCTTTCACTTTTCAGATTGTTGAGGACTTGTCATTCCCGGTTATCTTAGGATATGATTTTTTTCGCATACTGGTCTTCTTCTCGATTTCGCCCAGTCTAAAGTTTTTTTCCTTTTCGGACAAGTTTGTTCCGTTAATGAACATCTCTGATTTTCCTTTTCGTTCACATTCCCTACTTCCTGCTATTAACTCTATTCATTCCGACCAGGTTCAAGCTTTGCTCACTGAGTTTTCTGACGTTATTACCCCTAATTTGGGTACGGTTAAGAATTTTTTTGCACATATTGATCTAGTGGATTCTACTCCTGTCCGCTCTTCTCCTTATTTCCTTAGCCCTCCTCGGATGAACGCTTTAAATCAGTTGATTCAGATAATGCTTAAAGACAATACTATTATTCCATCATCTTCCGATTATGCCTCACCCGCCTTTGTGGTGGATAAGCCTGATGGTTCTGCGAGGTTTATTGTTGATTACAGGAAGCTCAATGAGAAAATCGTCTACGACGCCTATCCGATGCCTAAATTAAATTCGGCATTTCAACATTTTTCCGGTTCCAAATTTTTCTCAATTTTCGACCTCAATTCTGCCTACAATCAGCTTCCCTTAAATGACCGCAGTTCTCGGTATACGGCGTTCATTACTCCTAATGGGTTCTATCAATTTAAAAAAGTTCCTTTTGGCCTTAATGTAGGCTCCCAAATAATGCAGCGTTTTGTGGACTCCCTTTTTGCGGACATTAAGTATAAGTATCTTTTTCCTTTCGTTGATGATATCTTAGTTTTTCTCCCGATTTTGAATCGCATTTGTGTCATGTACGCGAAGTCCTTACTCGTCTTCGCAATGTCGGTCTCACCGTTAATCCCTCTAAAGTTTTGATTGCCCAAACCTCGATTAAATTTCTCGGCCACATATTGAGCTCTGATGGTATTGCTGTTGATCCTGACCGTGTTTCCGCCATTAATAAGATACCCCCTCATTCTAACTTGAAACATTTACGATCCTTTTTGGGAATGGTCGGCTTCTACGCCAAGTACATCCCTAATTTTTCATCCATTGCTGATCCATTGAATAAACTCAAAAGGAAAGGGGTGAAATTTCACTGGTCCCCTCAGCAACAAATGGCCTTTGATCTTCTTAAATAGAAATTATCCCATGCTCCCCTCTTACAAATTCCGGACTTTAATCTTACCTTTGAACTATCCACTGATGCCTCGGACATTGCCATTGGCCCTGTCCTTCAACAAACTGTTAATGACCGTACGCTTCCTGTTGCCTATTTTAGTCGCCTGTTATCCCCTGTTGAACAAAAGTATTCTACTTACGAAAAAGAAGCCCTGGCTCTTATTCTCTCAATAGAACATTTTTCTGAATACCTCGACCATCGTGAATTCATTGTCAGCACTGATAACCAGGCTCTTTCTTGGCTACTACATAATGCCCCAAAAATTGGTCGTACTGGTCGTTGGTTACTCCGCCTGTCTCGTTTCAAATTCTCCTTAAAATTCGTTTCCGGTTATAATAATTCTGTCGCCGATGCTCTTTCCCGTCTCTTTGATGACCACCAGCTTCAACCCTCCGAACTTGATTCCCTTCCCATTAACTCTGTTATTTCCGTCTTTTCTTTAACTAACTTTCCCCTCTCTTTTCAATCTTGCTTGCACCATCAACAGCTTGACCCGTACTGTCAACAAATTTCTCAAGAAATTACTTCTCCTAATTATTCTGGCCCATTTCGGGTCCATCACCAACTCCTTCTTTTTAAACCTACCCCTAAAGCTACTCCTCGCCTGGTCCTTCCTTCCACTCTCCGATCTATGGTATTTCAATATTTTCATGATTCGCCTATGGGCGGCCACTTTGGGAGAGCTAAGACCTACGCTCGTCTTGCCTCCCAATTTTTTTGGCCGCAAATGCGTAAAGACATTTTTTCGTGGGTTCGATCTTGCCCTTCTTGTCAGAAACATAAACCGTTAAATCACCTTCCTTACGGCTCCTATGCCCCCTCTCCTGCTACTTACTCGTCTGAAAAGTATTACATTGACATTGTTGGGCCTATTGTCAAATCCTCTAAATCCAATTCATATATTTTCACTCTGTTAGATGGGTTTTCTAAATTTCTTATTGTTCGTCCTTTGAGAAATATTTCTTCACATATTGTTATCAATCTTTTGTTCAATTACGTCTTTCCTATCACTGGTCTCCCTAAAGTACTCATTTCTGATAATGCTTCGATTTTCACCTCCAGACTGTTCTATAAGTTTTGTTTTTCTCTCGGCATAAAAAAAGTTTGCACTTCCCCGTATCACCCTCAGGCAAATACCATTGAACGCTACCACCGTAACCTGAAAACGTTTCTATCTATTTTCCACTCCCACAACCAGAAATCATGGGACACCGAACTTCCTTCTTTTGTTCTGGCCCTCAACTCCACCATTAATTCCTCTACTGGTTGTACTCCGGCTAAACTCTTTCTCGGCCGTGAGTTGAATACCCCTCTTGCTCTAAAGTGGGATCTACCCTCGCTTTTGGACGCCCCCTCCGATCGTCTTAATCATTCCCAATTGTATTCCGTTTATCAAAAGCTCCTTCAGGCCAGCAAAGTTCATAAGAAACTGTGTAATTCTCGTGTCTTACCTTCTAAATTTAAATTGTTTGATTTAGTTCTTCTTAAAAATCACCCCCTCAGCTCTACACCTCAGAATATTTCTGCTAAACTCTCCCCTCGTTGGATGGGTCCCTTCCGTATTCTTTCTTTTCTCTCGCCTAATACCGCTCAGCTCCAGTCTGTGGAATCCCCTACTGACCTCCGAAAGGCTCATTTCTCTCGATTAAAGCCGTTCCATACCTAATCCCTATTTTCCCTTTTTTTTTTGGTAGGGCGGGAGATGGGGATTGATCAGCTCTGTTATCACTTTTTTATCTCCTTGCTTCTACGGTATTATTTTGCTGTCTATCACTCTCCTTCCTTCATATTTCTTGTTTGTTTTTTCTTTTGCCTCTGCTCACCCAGCTCACCTCCCACTGCCTAAATTTTCATGCCTGATCCTCCCCCTCTTATAACTAAGTTTTTTTGTTTGTTTGTTATCCCTTTGGGATATATTATTGATAAATAGTGTAATTTTCTATTGTCAAATTGTCATGCCTAGCACTACATAATCATGTTTTATTACTAAAATTATCCCGTTCGTTCCCTTCCCCTCTCCTTCCCTCCGTCCTTTTCCCCCTTTTCTTCCCTTATTCTCTCTTGTTACTTATTCTCTTTATTTTTTTCTTTCCTATTATGCTGCATCATCCTGCCTGTCCCTGAGATGGCGCCTCCTTGGGACTTCGTGGGACCTGCCGCTTCTCCTGTTTTCATCTTTACGTTTCGTCGGTTCTGCTTCTTCGGCTGTCGTCGTTTCTACCGTCGTCGGATCTCCGCCACTCTTCATTTTCGTCCGCATCGCTTTGGATCACCTGTACTGCTTTCACCACCCTCAGCTCTCATCGTGCCGTCTCGTCAACTTTGGACACCGATCCTTCGGATTTCTTCTGGTGGTGGGAGTATGTTACGAGCTCAACTTCGCTTACCTTATGTATACTTCTCCGCTCCGATTTAGTGCACATTATATTGCGCTGCTTCACGAACTTTCAGCTTACAAGTCTGTCTCACCACTGCTTGGACTGTTCCCCCTCCACGCGCAATCACCGTGACGTCACCCGGTTCCAGTGTTTTCTCGAGCTCGCTTCGCTTCCGTATATATACTCGCCGCTTTCTCTTGTCCGGCGATCAGGTGTGATTGATATGTTGTAATCGGCAGTGAGAGCTTGAGCAGTGTACACGGCTGGACCGTGTGCATTTCAATTTTACTTCATTCTTCTTTACGTACTGGGTGAGCAGGCTTTTATTATTATTATTGTCATCCATTCAATTTTTGCCCTCTCTTTCTCCATATGGGCTTGGCTAATGCTTGGATTTCGAACTCTAGTCTCTTCAGGACTCTACGAAATTACGCTGTGCCAAACTATTGGCTTTAGACTTGTGGTGGAAATGTGAAGGAAGAAGTGTACTGGACTAGCGATATTATGGTGACCTTCAACTTCTAAAGTGTTGTGCATGAACTTTGCCTTCCCTCGTTTTGAAGTGGGACTTGACAGCCTGATCATTTCCCTTTCCCTCCTGTTTGATTCTTGGTTTTCTTTTCCTGTTCCTCTTTCCATTCTCCTTTTCGTCTCCCATTCGTATTTCTCATAATTTGCTAATGAAATTTGGTAACATTGTGCTCTGCCAATTTCGCACTGCGTCTGCTGTTTACATTTCGAATGTTCTAGTATCTTCCTGTCTTAAACAAGTGTGTGTTAGATTTTGGGGGATATGATGTCGTTTTATTGCGTACCATTTTAGGTACTGGAAAGTTCCCTTTAACTTGCATAATTTTTACTTGTTCCTTTTCAAAATTTCTTGCTGTTTTTTGCGCGGCATTCGTGTGAACGTTGTCATATTGGAACTTGAATGTAATGAGAACATTAATTTATTCCTATAAGCCCTTATCTCGTACCTGAGTATACCAAAGATTTATTGTGATTTGTGTGGTTACCCTTTTTAGTGCCTGTATGAACCAAAATAAGACCTGTTAATGACTTGTATGATTCCCTTTTTCTATGGTGTATCAAATGGTCCAATTTTACTCCCTGTTGTGAAAACATTTGTTATTCCTTTTGAAGTTGTTTCAATATATATGTTCATCTTTTCTAAACCTGTGCTTTTTGGGAGTTCTTATTTCTGTGTTCTCTTTCGTTTTGCTTAGTATGTACCTACCGCGGAAATTCCCCTTGGGAAAAGGCCCATAATTGTAATCGGCACATGACTTGGGATATGTTCTGCACTGATTGTGGTTATTTGAAGCATGACATTTGAATAGTGCCACTACTCCATTTCACACGTTTCCCTGCGCTCTGCTTTGCTAAGTTCTCTGTGCGCATACCAGCACATATTACTGGGAGTCTTTCGCTTCCTTCATATCGAACTTTCGTTGAAATTTGCCAAGCGATTGCTGCAAGTACTTGGAAATACATACTCATATTTAATTATACCAATGTACCGCAACACAATTCAAATGATTGGAGGAAACTAATTAGGGAAAAACGGAAAGAATGGTTCTTCATTACTTTGTTAATAGCAAGGGTGTTTGGAAAACCGTTCCTATGGAGTTATTGTCAGCGCTGATCAAACAATTAAATGCCACACTTATTGGGGCGGGATTACATCGTGCACATTTTATCACAAGTAGATTACAGTTAATTAATTGTTTTCCTTGATTAGGAGAAGCCAATATAGCCATAATATTTAACAATAGGAACATCTTAATCAGTTCCCGAGAAAATTGTGTTGGGAGTGACCTGTGATTGCGTAACGGTACAGGCCACACCTCCTGGACGACGAGCACAAGTGACGTTGCCTTGGTTACTTCTCCTTCATCCTCAGGGTTGGCCAAAATTTTCGTTCAAAACGTTTCCTGTTTCCTTTTCCACCCGAAATTCTTGTGATCGCGATTGTACCAGACCAGTAGTCGAACAGCTCCGAAGGGCCATAGCCTACCAAGCGAGCGCTGCTCAGCTCAGATCATGAGCTGTCGTGTGGTCAGCATGACGAATTCTTGATTTCGAAGATCGAGGCCGCTATCTCATCTTCAGGTAGTTCCTCAATTGTAATCACGTAGGCTGAGTGGACCTCGAACCACACCTCAGATCCAGGTAGATTATTGCCGGTAAATTGAAATTCCAGAGACAGGTTTTAAATTCCATTGCAAGTGTACTGTGGTTATCCCCACAACCGTCGGTTTATCTTGAGGTAAATAATGACATGGTACTTTGCCTACATTCCAATGACACCTCTCGGAAGCCTGGATCGGAAATGGCTATGTAATTGCAGAGATCACAATTGCAGTGGAATTCAGACAAGAAGGTCACCACATTGTTGTGTACATGCAGCATTAAGTGTGGTAACAACGTTGCTCTAATGTCTCGATAACACCATAATTAACTTGCCAGTCACTGCTCAGGTGAATACAAAGAGAAGCATCTGTTACAGTTAAGACGAGATTGTTGGTTATTTTGTCTTGAGATGTCTCAGAAAGGCGCTGGGATTACTGAAGACATTTTGCAGAGTTTTAATGGATGGGAAAATAATCATTTGGCAGTTCCTGTGAATTATGTTTTTCTTTCATGACATTTGTTTTACGTCGTACTGACACAGACGGATCTTATCTTGTCGAAAGGATAGGGAAGGACTGGGAAGGAAGTGACTCTGGCTTTAATGGAGGTACAGCCTCAACAAGTATGTGGTATGAAAATGGGACACAACGGAAAAACATCTTCAGTGCGATTCAACAATCCCACTATTTTCCGAATGCAAAGTGCGAGGTACGCGATCCAAACCGCACAGAGATAATAAGCTATCACGCACTGGGAGTGTAATTGTCTTCCTTGGGAACCAGTAGTTATGTCAGTATACTCTTAGGTGGCTATAGGGTATTACCATGAAACCACACAATCTTAAATGTTGGTGGCACTCACTGTCAGATTCAATCGTCAGTTTCTGAGGGTTGTTTCTCTTCAGCAGGGTCCGTTCTTTCCTAACATTTTGTTAATCAGTTTCAAGTTTTTATATTCGTTGTTGAAAATGCTGAGGACCTTCGTGGTCATGTCGATCCTATAGCAGACGTTTACATGCCGTGAGCTTACAGTTAGCGGAACTGATACATGGGGAGTGAAGGACGATGTCAGACGAGAAGGTCTCAGTTTTCCATTATTACTTTCGTCCTACTTTCTTTCTTTCTTTCTCTATCCTTTTACCGTCCAGGGTTGGTTTTTCCCTGTAACTCAGCGAGGGATTTCCCCTCTACCGCCTCAAGGGCAGTGTCTTGGAGCGTGACTTTAGGTCAGGGGGATACAAATGGAAAGGATGCCCAGTACCTCGCCCAGGCGTCCTCACCTGCTATGCTGAACAGAGGTTTTGTCGGGGATGGGAAGATTGGAATGGATAGACAAGGAAGAAGTAAGGAAGTGGCTGTGGCCTTAAGTTAGGTACCATCCCGGTATTTGCCTGGAGAAGTGGGGAACCACGGAAAACCACTTCGAGGATGGCTGAAGTGAGAATACAACCCCCTCTACTCAGTTGACCTCCCGAGGCTGGGTGGACCCCGTTCCAGTCCTTGCACCACGTTTTAAATTTTGTGGTAGAGCCGGGAATCGAACCCGGACCTTCGAGGCTGGAAGCTAATCACACTAACCACTACAACACAGAGGCGGACTTCATCCTAATGGCTAATCAGGAGAGCCCTCAGACGTTCGGGTCGCTGACTGTAATAGGTATAAAGACATGTTGCAGTAATGAAAAATGAAATGAAATGGCGTATGGCTTTTAGTGTCGGAAGTGCCCGAGGACATGTTCGGCTCGCCAGGTGCAGGTCTTTTGATTTGACGCGCATAGGCTACCTGCGCGTCATGATGAGAATGAAATGATGATGAAGACGACACATAAACCCAGCCCCTGTGCCAGAGAAATTAACCAATGCTGGTTAAAATTCCCGACCCTGCCGCGAATCGAACCCGGGATCCCTGTGGCCAAAGGCCAGCACGCTAACCATTTAGCCATGGAGCCGGACATGTTGAAGAAATAAAGCGTACCAGCAGAACTAGAGGACCGTCCCATCAAGTACAAGGCCAGAGGGCCGTCCACAAGGCACGGAGAATTACGCTCTTGAGTTCTCAGCGAGTACGTCACGTGGTGGTTCAATGATACCACTCGTTCAGATAAATTCCGGAGCAGGGAGAGGGCATAGCAATCCTATAAGCAAAACAGGAAAACAGCGCGGTTTTGGTTCCAGAGTGGACAAAATTTGAATTACTTTCTTGTTCACGCAGAACAATGGCAATGACAGAGATTGGCCTGGACAAAACGTGCCAGTGAAAAGACCGTTGGTCTGCTTTGGTTAGGTTAGGTTAGGTTAGGTTAGGTTAGGTTAGGTTAGGTTAGGTTAGGTTAGGTTAGGTCCAAGACTTCCACGGCAAACAAACGGGGTCTGGGGACGAATGCTTCCAGGTCAGCTGCCGCGAAACGGCGCACAGACCTCTAGTATACGCTAGGGGGCTGGAACGGGGTCCACTCAGCCTCGGGTGGTCAACTGAGTAGAGGGGATTCGATTCCCTCCTCAGCCATCCTTGAAGTGGTTTTCCGTGGTTTCCCACTTCTCTTCTAGGCGAATGCCGGGAAGGTATCAATTTATGGCCACGGCCACTTTCTTCCCTCTTCGTTGTCTAAGGTCCTTGCTCAGTATAACAGGTGGGGACCGTCTGGGACAGGTACTGGTCCTTCTCCCCAGCTGTATCTCCGACCAAACGTCTCAAGAACCAGGACACTGCTCTTGAGGCGGTAAAGGGGGGATTCCTCGCTGAGTCCGGGGGGAAAACCAAGTCTGGTCAGGAAACGGATTAAATATTATAATTAATAATTAATAATAATAATAATAATAATAATAATAATAATAAATTAGAAGTACACTTTATTACTTTAAATCAGTGATGTACACATAGTATTCTACTATTACAGGAAGTTCCCAAAATCGATGAGTGTTTCGTTGTTAGTGGGCTCGTTTATGTACGATTTGGTGTTGTGATTTCATTCATCGAATTCATATGAGCGTACGTGAAATGTCGAATTCAGAAGATTTCATAAGGTTATTATTAACGGATCACTTTAATACGATTTAGATTGAGATCATATTATCAACTGTGCGTAAGTAATAACTTTATTATCCTGAAATCTCTCCTCCTATAGGAAAGCTGTAGCGATATGAACAGCCATAGCTCTACGATACCTTTTCTTAAAACCTTGAATCCGACCCGGAACTTCTGTTAATCACAGCAGACAGGAGATTGTCAAATTACGATACATGTTTTTACGACTCAATACGGGCTACAGAAATAACAAAAGAACAACAATGAACAAGATGTATGTAACGTAATTTAATCTTGTACTGGGTCAAAGCGTGCTAGGTGGAGGTAAGGTCAACGGCAACAATGGGATAGAAAATGGCTAGGAGTGGGAAAGAAGTGGCCTATCACTCGTCTGGAGTGAAAATGACAAACTACGGAAAACTAATTTCAGGGTTGCCGGTGTTGAGGTTCAAACCCATCCGAATGCAAGTTACTGCTAGGAGCCCTGTACCACACAGGAAACTTGCTCGATATTATCGTATTATTATTTCACCATATCCTGAGACGTAATGACTTCATAGTAAACGTCTTTGAAGTAAAAAATATTAGGAAAGAAAGGAAGAGAAAGACCAAGGAAGACAGTGAGGAACTCGATAGGATGTAAAGACTACAATGACGTGAAGAGAACAGCAGGATTGAGAGAATTCTTGCAGAGACACTGCTTATCCTTTAGTGTTTGATGATGAATATGAGGTTGATACTTCTTCTTCTCTTTCTTATTTCTGTCTTTGTTAGGGTCTTATAAGGACTTCGTGCACATTTCAATGCTTCATCCGTTGTTGTTCCTTCATCTTCCTCCAATTATTCCTTCTCCATCCTCTCACTATGTCTCCTTTTCCTCTGCTCGGATCATTTTGAGCCTGTTTTCTTTCCCTTCGACCTTAGAATCCTTCCATTTTTAATACTTTCTTTCTAAATATATATATTTCTATGTTGTTTCCTCCTCTCTTACATTGCTTATTTCCAAATCTTTCTTGAATTCATGAATCCAGGTTGTTGTTGACTTCTTGTTCCAAAGATATTTGGATGTTTGGTTAACATGTTTTTATCCATTCTGTCTAATTTCCAAAAAATATCAATCGTCTTTTCCGTATTCTTTCTGTTATGTTTTCTATGTTCGGATATATTTCATCATTACTTCTTGATTTCAGAGTTCTGCAGTTCTTAACGGACCGAGTGTTTTCCGTATAATTCTTCATTCCATTATTATTATTATTATTATTATTATTATTATTATTATTATTATTATTATTATATAATGCGTAATGACATCTAAGGAGCAGGTAGAACCATTATTTAACACTGGACTTCTTGCTCATCTTCTCAAAACTTCCTCAGCCTTTCACTAAGGACTTGTATTATTATTATTCCACATACATTAACCCGCGGGGTTTTTGACTATGATGTCTCGAGATTTAAAGTGAATCAACTAGGATAAAAACTCTTTAAATTTAATCCTCGGATAAGAAGTGATCGCTGGAGGCACGCTGTGTGGACCGGTTCTCTTTCTCATTATACGGAGCGTTGATGTCTCCTCCAGCTTATAAATGATCAGGCGCGTGTAGCATCACATCTAAATAGGTCGTCTACACGTGAAAGTGGTTTCATTTTAGGATGTGATTAAAGTCCGTTCTAAAAATATCAACCCTTTCTAGGCTATTCATGTTATACTACTGACTTTTTAGTTCATGGTTTATTATCAGAAGTAACAAGTGGCATTGTGGTAGTGGTACTGATTGATGGATTTGAAGCAACTCAGCAAATGAATATCAGGACCGGTTATGTAGCACACACTCCTCAAATGTCACCCTACCGGTAATGTCAATCCCGTGAATTTGAGGGTAGCGGGCGAGTATTTAACGAACGACCTGGAAAGCTGCCTGTATTTTTGGTGCAAGTTCATCTTCTCTTTCTACGGGGTTCGCATAGTAGTCATTTTGTGCAGAACAAACTGTAAGCTGCCTACTGGGACTGGGAAACGACTTTGTGAAACGAACGAGAAACTTGTGCATTTGTACCAAGCATTACCTCTGTCTACCACTCCCCACTTCCCCTCCCTTCCTTGCTCTGACGTACAGCAACAGGCGGCAGCTCCTTCTCTGGGATAGCAAATACGGTAAGTTCGTCAATTTGAATAGCGCACCCAGAAGTAGCAATATTACCCCATTTTCTCGAAAAGAACAATTTTCTCTGCCAATCCGATTGCACAAAACTTGTCCTGATTTTTCGTTGTTGGTATAGTTATGATACATCCTGTATATGAAAGATTTGTGCAAAAGGATTTCGAGATATCTTAACGAACCCCTTTTCAATACCAAATTCCCGTTACTCCACGATATATTAAGACTGATGTAAGATTTACAATATTGCAAAGCTTCATTTGCATATTAACAGCTGCTAAACGATACGTCTTATCATAACGACAGTGTGTTCTCGTACTGTGTGTGTGCAGTTACGTCTGTTTAATAAACGAACTGTGGATATTGCCTGTAAGAGACGAGGACAATCCTATACAATTCGAACGAGGAAACTTTTGCCTGCGCGTGGGGCATTATCTCTGTCTCCATCATACACCCCACTTCTCCTCCCTCCCGTTCCCTTCCCTGAACACTACAATATTCGTTTACTTCGCGCTTAGATCTTTCTTCATGCTGGGCAATCTAAATATTTTTTGCGGCTATCATACTGTGCAAGTGCCATCAATGAATTTGCTCGAAATAACTTTATGCATCCCGAAATCCAAAAATAAAATATATTCTTCTGTATTACAAGTGATTTCATAAATTGGCTCTATTGTTATTAGCAAGACGATATGCAAGTGGCTATACTGTTAACGTGTTGATATTCATCTTGTAGTCTCTAGTGTGTGTGGCGCTGGACACTTCGAGTGTCAAGTATTAAAACTAACACACCTTTCCCAAGCTAGCTGGCCTATCGCCGTAAATTGCTGTCAGGGGAGGAGCCACAGCCGCGTCCTGTTCCCAGGACAAGGAATCTTCAAGTGCATGCGTCATCCAAGCGACTTAAATTTCGCTGGGGTAGCTCTCTTTCGCGCCGGCAAGGAAACCCAGCTCGCTGGTGAACCTGAACTGTGGTAGAGCGAGAGGATTGTCGAGACAGCTGTACTTGGCTTGGCTTAGATGTTCGCAGTTTTATAAACTCTATAAAAAGCGTTCTAAGGAATAATAAGAAGCCGTAAATACACAGTTATTTACCCCAGCAGCGAGGGGGTAGTTGGGGTTCAGTGCTCGCCTCTGCCAGGCTGGAAGTCACGGACGGTAGAGTGGTGGTTCCTGTAATTTATTAATTTATTTATTTATTACCGAGCAAGTGGCTGTGTGGTTTGCGTCACGTAAATATAAGCTTGCATTCTGGAGATGGAGGGTTCGAAACCCTCTGTCGGCAGTCCTGGACATGATTTACCGTTCTTTCCCATTTTCGCACAAGGAAAATGCTAGGCCTTAATTAAGACCACCGGCGCTTCCTTACCTCACCTAGACCTTTCCTAACCCACCGTCGCTATCCGTGTTGGTGCGACGTAAAGCAGATTGTAAGAAGAAAGAGAAATATTTGTTCATTTATTTCATAATTTCATTATCCCTTTACTCTCCAGGGTTGGTTTTCCTTCGGATTCAGCGAGGGATCCCACCTCTACCGCCTCAAGGTCAGTGTCCTGGAGCGTGAGACTTTGAGTCGGGGATACAACTGTGGAGGATGACTAGTAGTACCTCGCCCAGACAGCTTCACTTGCTATACTGAACATGGGTTTTGTGGAGGATGGGGAGATTGGAAAGGACACACAAGGAAGATGGAAGGAAGCGGCCTCGGCCTTAAGTTAGGTACCATCTCGGCATTTGCTTGGAGGAGAAGCGGGAAAGCACGGAAAACTGAGGTTGGCTGAGTTGGGAATCGAACCCCCCTCTACTCAGTTGACCTTCCGAGGATGAGTGGACCCCGTTCCAGCTCTCGTAACATTTTTCAAATTTCGTAGCATAGCTAGGAATCGAACCCGCGCCTCCAGGAGTGGCAGCTAATCACACTAACCACCACACCACAGAGGCGGACTATTTATTTTTAATTTTATTCAGGCCTAATTATTTATTCATTCACAAAGCACAATATTCTGCTATATGGAGTGCCTTTCACTTGTGCTCTCTGACACAGCTCCCTCTGTGGATCAGCGGTAGAGTGTCGGCCTCCGGATCCCAAGGTAGCGGGTTCAAACCTGGCAGAGTTAGTCGAATTATTGAAGGGCGGAAAAAGGTCCATGCGACATTTCATCCCGTATGAAGATGGCACGTAAAAGATCTCTGGTGATCATTTGGTGTTTCGTATCGTATCGTAATCTGTTTACCCTCCAGGGTCGGTTTTCCCTCGGACTCAGCGAGGGATCCCACCTCTACCGCCTCAAGGGCAGTGTCCTGGAGCTTCAGACTCTGGGTCGGGGGATACAACTGGGGAGAGTGACCAGTAACTTGCCCAGGCGGCCTCACCTGCTATGCTGAACAGGGGCCTTGTGGGGGATGGGAAGATTGGAAGGGATAGACAAGGAAGTGGGAAGGAAGCGGCCGTAGCCTTAAGTTAGGTACCATCCCGGCATTTGCCTGGAGGAGAAGTGGGAAACCACGGAAAACCACTTCCAGGATGGCTGAGGTGGGAATCGAACCCACCTCTACTCAGTTGACCTTCCGGGGCTGAGTGGACCCCGTTCCAGCCCTCGTACCACTTTTCAAATTTCGTGGCAGAGCCGGGAATCGAACCCGGTCCTCCGGGAGTGGCAGCTAATCACGCTAACCACTACACCACAGAGGCGGACATGTAAAACGAATCACATATTATTATTATTTCTGTTTGTTTGCAATTCATCGGGCTAATAGTAATAATGGCGTGTGACCTCCGGAGAAGCCTGTAGGCGACTTGCGCGTCGTGATGATGATGATGAACATGGCACATACACCCAGTCCCCGTGCCACAGGAATTAACCAATTAAGGTTAAAATTCCCGATGATGCCGGGAATCGAACCCGGGACCCCTGTGACCAAAGGCCAGCACGCTAACCATTTAGCCATGGAGCCGGACATTAGTCGAGCCGAGTGGCTCAGACGGTTGAGGTGCTGGTCTTCTGACCCCAACTTGGCAGGTTCGATCCTGAGTCAGCCCGGTGGTATTTGAAGGTGCTGAAATACGCCAGTCTCGTGTCGGTAGATTTACTGGCAAGTAAAATAACTCCCGTGGGACAGAATTCCGGCACCTTGGCGACTCCGAAAACCTTCAAAAGTAGTTAGTGGGACGTAAAAGCAATAAATATCATCATCATCATCATCATTATTATTATTATTATTATTATTATTATTATTATTATTATTATTATTATTATTATTATTTTACCGGGAGATACACTTCAACGCTGCGCATTCAAAATAAGCGCCTTAATGAACTCATCATCATCACTGTTTACCCTCCAGGTTCGGTTTTTCCCTCGGACTTAGGGAGGGATCCCACCTCTACCGCCTCAAGGGCAGTGTCCTGGAGCTTCAGACTCTTGGTCGGGGGATACAACTGGGGAGTATGACCACTACATCGCCCAGGCGGCCTCACCTGCTATGCTGAACAGGGGCCTTGTGGAGGGATGGGAAGATTGGAAGGGATAGGCAAGGAAGAGGGAAGGAAGCGGCCGTGGCCTTAAGTTAGGTACCATCCCGGCATTCGCCTGGAGGAGAAGTGGGAAACCACGGAAAACCACTTCCAGGATGGCTGAGGTGGGAATCGAACCCACCTCTACTCAGTTGACCTCCCGAGGCTGAGTGGACCCCGTTCCAGCCCTCGTACCACTTTTCAAATTTCGTGGCAGAGCCGGGAATCGAACCCGGGCCTCCAGGGGTGGCAGCTAATCACGCTAACCACTACACCACAGAGGCGGTCCAACTCCTCTATCGAACAAAAGTGGAAACTACTACAACAGGAACTTAGAACTTTAATCAGAAGATGTCACCACTGAAAAATTAAGTAATTGTTTCGTTGTGAAGTTTCCTAAACAGAATGAATTTCTCCTTGTTTTGTTTGCCATTCATCAAGAAGTTTGGACATTCTTCCACAGATGACACTACCAAAAAACTATCATGCACTCTGGTGCAAGGTGTAAGAACTTATAACTTAAAGAAGTTTTGTATTCTCAGGTTTTTCATAACTGATGTATGTTCATTTATTTTTGGGTTGGCAATACTTCCTTTTCTTTCCACTAGTTTTGAATCTAGCCAATCAGGAATTTTTGTAATAAATTTTCAACCAATCCCGCACTTCTTGTTCACTTTGTGTTAGCCAATACAATTTAAGAGGGCGTGTCCTGATTACTCTTGAATGATCTCGAACCTTCCCTGAAGGTATATAAACTGCGGCTTTTCATGTTTCTTGGCCAATTGATCGTCGTCTATCTGAGTGTGTGTGTTTAAGCAGGAGGTCGGCGGCCTCGTTCATCGGCAGCTAGAACATTTGCAAAGTAATGGCCATATAATTCCATCTTTCTTGCTGTAGCTGCAAATTATTCCGAGGGGAAGGTCCGAATCTTTAACTATGTCATCTACTTTTCTAAAATGTAACCTTTATTTCGACTAATGTAAAAACTTCATAAAATCTTTAATTGTAAATCGGGGATTGAGAGTGAGTTACCCTCTCGAGCTCCCCTTCATCTTGGTTTGAGATAACTTTGTTTTGTAACGGTTTTCTTCCTGTAATGTGTTATAGTGATATCCATGCGAGCCACCTCAGTAGTTTGGAAATAGCCCCTGCTTCATCGGCCGAGAGCCCTATAGGTTTTAATATTTCACTGTCTGGAGCGCAGTGTTCGCCTTCATTCAGTTTGTGTTTCGGGCCGTTTACTTAACCTGTTCTTTTTCACAAAGGCCCTATAGGTTGGGTACTAGATACCCCTGTTTCAAATTATAGTTGGGCCATGGAAGGCCAGAGAGTGTAAAATTTTGATGATTGACTTGATTGGGCTGTAAGAAACTGAGAGCCTGTTAGCTCTTTTTCAAAGTTTTGTATTTGTGAAGGGTGCCTCTGGAAAGCTTGACATTGTAATTGAGGGAACAAGTGCTCTTGAATAAAGAGGATTTCTGCCCTTGGATAAATGATTCCTTAGTTTGAATTAAAGTTTTGGTAAACTGAATACGATATCTCTGACATTGTAAAATAGGGGCTTGAAGCCCAAAATTGTTAAAGTTCTGAATCTTGGATTTTCCTAGTCTTGTTTCAAGATTTCTTTTGTATCTGATATATTGTTATGTTCACTCAGTGAAAAATGTAGTTAAGTTTGTTTTTGGAAAATAAATATAACCTTTTAAAGTTTTAACTCAACTTAGATATTGTAGATTGACCCATTCACCCCGGCACCTTCTTTAACCTCTTTCTGCTCCACGGGTATCCCCGTAACAATTATTATTATTATTATTATTATTATTATTATTATTATTATTATTATTATTATTATTATTATTATTATTATTATGCCGGTCCCGTGGTGTAGGGATAGCGTGCCTGCCTCTCGCCCGGAGGCCCCGGGCTCGATTCCCGGCAGGTCAGGGATTTTTCTCTCGACCTGAGAGCTGGTTCGAGGTCCATTCAGCCTACGTGATCAGAATTGAAGAGCTATCTGACGGTCTCGAAAGCCCAGAATAACGGCCGAGAGGATACGTCGTGCTGACCATACGACCCCTCGTAATCTGCTGGACTTCGGGCTGAGCAGCGGTCACTGGGCAGGCCAAGGCCCTTTCAAGGGCGTTAAGTGCCGTGTTGTTTGATTTTTGGGTTTATTATTATTATATTTCAAAGTTAACAGTTACCCCACGTTATTTTTTGTTTTAAAGCCTTATTGTTGTTCCAATTTTGTTTTGTTTCATGGTTTAAAATTGAATGTATTAACCGTCGTTCGAACCGTATTATAGAAGCAAGGAGCTGAGTTCTCTGAGGGCGTTGTTGCTGCGTCATTTTGTAAGTACCGGATTCCGACCTCCGAAAGCTGAAGTATACTGCTTCGTCTAGGATGTAGTCTCTGTTCAGTGCGTGCGTGTGTCTCTCGTCTGGTCAGTAATCCCGTTACGAGAGAGAACAGAACAGGTCAAGGTCATGCCTTCACTCTCTGTACCACAAACACAGCGTGACACACTTCACCACCAGCGGTAGTATAATCGGTTATTGCTCGGACCGCTACCAACACCATTCGTTTACTTTCCATTTAGCAACACTTCAGAAAGTCCGTCTCAGTGGTGTAGTGGTTAGTGTGATTAGCTGCCACCCCCAGAGGCCCCTGGTTCGATTCCCGGCTCTGCCACGAAATTTGAAATGTGGTACGAGGGCTGGAACGGGGTCCACTCAGCCTCGGGAGGTCAACTGAGTAGAGGGGGCTTCGATTCCCACCTCAGCCATCCTGGAAATGGTTTTTCCGTGCTTTTCCACTTCTCCTCCAGTCAAATGCCGGGATGGTACCTAACTTAAGGCCACGGCCGCTTCCTTCCCTCTTCCTTGTCTATCCCTTCCAAACTTCCCATTCCCCCACAAGGCCCCTGTTCAGCATAGCAGGTGAGGCCGCCTGGGCGAGGTACTGGTGATCCTCCCCAGTTGTATCCCCCGACCCAGTGTCTGAAGCTCCAGGACACTGCCCTTGAGGCGGTAGAGGTTGGATCCTTCGCTGAGTCCGAGGGAAAAACCGACCCTGGAGAGTAAACGGATTACGAACGAACGAACACTTCAGAAACACGAGTTCTCAGTTCACGACTACGAATTCTAAGATCCTTGTAAGCGTTCCGCTCTGCGCTACGGGCTAAAGAGATACGCTATGAACAGTGCCAGGAGGAGCCAGGTAACATCCAAACGAAGATGCTGAAGAGATTGAATCTCTCTGGAAATATTAGTTGTGTCTAAAAGGAGAACATGACAAAAATGATAGAAAATCTCATTTACGATCCGTTATATCTCGTGCGTCCGCCTTTGTGGTGTAGTAGTTAGTGTGATTGGCTACCACCCTCTGAGGCCCGGGTTCGATTCACGGCTTTGCTACGAAATTTCAGAAAAGTGGTACGAGGACCGGAACGGAGTACACTCAGCCTGTGGAGATCAACTGAGTAGAGGGTGAGGGGTTCGATTCCATCCTCGAAATGGTTTTGCATGGTTTCCCCTCTCTTCTCTTCCAGGCAAATGCTGGGATAGTACCTACGGCCGCTTTCTTCCTTGTCTCTTCTCTTCCAATTTCCACCTTCCCCACAAGGTCCCTGTTCAGCATAATAGGAGAGGTCCCCTGTGCGAGTCACTGGTCTTCCTTTACAGTGGTATTCCCGACCAAATGTGTCACGTTCCAGGACACTGCTCTTGACGGGGTAAAGGTGGGATTCTTCGCTAAGTCCGAAAGAAAAAACAACCCTGGACGGTAAACGGATGAAATATTAAATGATAATATATCTCACGTATAGTTACCCCATTTTATTTTTTGCCTTAAAACCCTACTGTTGTTCAGTTCTTTGTTTTATGGTTTAAAATTGAATGTATTAACCGGCGTTTGAACCGCATTATAGAAGCAAGGAGCTATCTCTAGAGTTCTCTAAGGGCGTTGTTGCAGCGACATTTTGTGAGTACCGGATTCCGGCCTCCGAAAGGATAGGAAATATCCTTTTTATCTCGAGTGTCCGAACACGATGCGCAATGTAATAAATGTCCATTCCGGGTCATTGAAGGCCAGAAAATGGTGTGTTTTTTGGGCCTTTTTTTTTGCCCTTTTCGGCATTTAACTTATTGGTCCTTTCTTTTAGCTTTTATTTTTTTCAGGTCTTCGCAGCCTGTTCTGCAACGTCACCTTCTTTCGACTGAAATTTTACTGCCCATTCTCAATTCGAATCATCATTAGTTCCTCCATCACCTCTTAAACGAACGACTCGTTGGCGGAATGGTCAGCGTACTGGCCTTCGGTTCAGAGGCTTCCGGGTCGGTGTTTTTAACCTTCATTGGTCAATTCCAGTGGCCCGGGGGCTGGGTATTTGTGCTGTCCCCAACATCCCTGCAACTCACACACCACACATAACACTATCCTCCACCACAATAACACGCAGTTATCTACACATGGCAGATGCCGCCCACCCTCATCGGAGGGTCTGCCTTAAAAGGGCTGCACTTTGCTAGAAATAGCCACACGACATTATTAAAACCTCTTAAATATTTTCCTCACTAGTAAATACATATATTTGAACGATATCTATAGATAGGAGAGAAAATAAATGAAATTTAAAAAGTTTTTATTTTTTTAATTTTTTTTTTTAATGTAGGCCTACAAGATGAATGAAATGTTGAAAGGAGACGGTTTTGATGTGACTGTTTGTGAGGAGGAGGATCTCACTTGGTTCAAGTATGAACACTTAACATCCGATGCTGTAGAGAGAAGTTTCTCAATATTTTGCAACGTGTTATGTGAAAACTGACGATCCTTTACACCTACCTGTAAGAACCCGGAGATGATTATTGTGATATACTGCGAAACCAACTGAGGTAAGATTTCTGAATTCCAATTTCTGCAACCCTAGTGTGGTTAAGCCAAATACAGTTCCAGTTGTACAAATTTCAATTCCTTTCCCCAGGATGTCCATTGGGGGTTCGCTGAATTCACTCTAGGCGGAAAAAATATTTCATTCTAAATTCTGCGAGTACTTTTAAAAACTAAATTCCTTTTTTTAATTATGCTAATCTCAAAATATATAATGCTGAAAGAAGTATTTCACTCATATATTTTTGTTCTGTATGTTGCATACCATTAGAATTTTTTAAATTTTTTTTTGCTAGTTGTTTTACGTCGCTCCGACACAGATAGGTCTTACGGCGACGATGGGAAAGGAAAGGGCTAGGAGTGGGAAGGAAGCGGCCGTGGCCTTAATTAAGGTACAGTCCCAGCATTTGCCTGGTGTGAAAATGGGAAACCACGGAAAACCATTTTCAGGGCTGCCGACAGTGGGTTTCGAACCTGCTATCTCCCGAATACTGGATACTGGCCGCACTTAAACGACTGCAGCTATCGAGCTCGGTTTTTTCTTCATTAATATAATTCTTTCTTTCCTTCTTTCTTATTCTGTTCACCCTCCAGGGTTTATTTTTCCCTCGGACTCCACGAGGGATCCCACCCCTACCGCCTCTAGGGCAGTGTCCTGGAGCGTGAGGCATTCGGTCGGGGGATACAACTGGGGAGAATGATCAGTACGTCGTCCAGGTGGTGTCACCTGCTATGCTGAACAGGAGCCGTGTACGGGTATAGGAAGATTGGAAAGTATAGACAAGGAAGCGGGAAGGAAGCGGCCGTGACCATCCCGGCATTTGCCTGGAGGAGAAGTGGAAAACCACGGCAAACCACTTATAGAATGGCTGAGGTGGGAATTGAACCCACTTCTACTCATTTGACCACCGGAGGCTGAGTGGACGCCGTTCCAGCTCTCGTAACACTTTTCTAATTTCGTGGCAGAGGCGAGAATCTAACCCGGGCCTCCGGGGGTGGCAGCTAATCACACTAACTACTACACCACAGCGGTGGACAAATATGTAATTAAAATTAAAATTGTGTATGAATTTGGATCGGATATTTACGACCTTTTTGCCAATTTTTAGGTCGTTTATTGGATTTTTTTTTCTACTTGCTTTACATCGCACCGACACAGATAGGTCTTATGGCGACGATGGGACAGGAAAGGCCTAGGAGGGGGAAGGAAGCGGCCGTGCCCTTAATTAAGGTACAGCCCCAGCATTTGCCTGGTGTGAAAATGGGAAACCACGGAAAACCATTTTCAGGGCTGCCGACAGTGGGGTTCGAACATACTATCTCCCGAATACTGGATACTGGCCGCACTTAAGCGACTGCAGCTATCGAGCTCGGTATTGGATATTTTTATGTCCGTTTTAGGCAACTTATAGGTGTTCAACTTCCGAGGTCTACTCATGCACTTTTGTCGTACGGGCGACAAAATACCTACAATTTTTCCAGTCACTGAACGGGTCAGGGATGGATTGAATTAAGCCCCCATCTAGCGGCGACGATAGGAACTGAGACGGCAGCCGAAGCCTGTCGCACTCCTCTGAGGCAATGCTTAATGACTGGCAGATGAAATGTAATGATAGTGGAGAGTGTTGCTCGAATGAAAGATGACAGGGAAAACCGGAGTACCCGGAGAAAATACTGTCCCGCCTGCGCTTTGCCCAGCACAAATCTTACATGGAGTGACCGTTATTTGAACCACGGAACCCAGCGGTGAGAGGCCGACGCGCTGCGTCTGAGTACGGAGGCTCTCTGTATGGGCGATAATAATAATATATTCTTATTGCAAAATTCATCAACGGCGACATCGTTAATACGGGAATATTCAATAAGCCGTCAATGACAGGCCTTGTAGCTGGTATTAAAGAAGAGAACAAAGTCTGGCTCTGAAGTGAAAGACTGGGTTAGTGACTGATTAACCTGCTGCAGGGACGGCTTTCAAATCTACATATCTTCAGCGGCATTGCCCGTTCTTCGCACAGAGATTTGTGTCAGCAAAAATGTTGCTTTTGTTTTACATATAAGAAAAAAATATAATAAAAATATTACTTGCTTCTTAGGCTGTCTAGAAAAACACCATGATACAACTCACCGCCCACCATCAGATCACAGGTTGTATAGAATGTTACGCCTAGATATTTCAGTTAGGTTCTGGGCCTTGCTCTTACAGGAATCGGCAGTCACCGTCATAGAATACGGCTCGAAGCTACATCCTTGTGGGGTAAAGCAAGGTGATAAGACACAAAACGTTGGCGATGGGTCGCGGGGTGCTATACACATTAAAAAATAGTAATGTTAATGGCTTTCACTTCCAGTAACTAACTTTACTGTTTTCGGAGACGTCGAGGTGCCGGAATATTTCCCGCAGGGGTTCATTTACGTACCGGTAAATCTACCGACACAAGGCTGACGTATCTGAGCACCTTCAAATATCACTAGACTGAGCCAGGATCGAAATTACCGAGTTGGGGACAGAAGGCCAGCGCCTCATCCGTCTGAGCCACTCAGTCCTGCCTTTTTTGCCCCTCATACACCGTATGTCTTGCCGTGGTTTCCCTTGTGCTGTAGCAGAAAGAATATATTTTGAAATGGGTCAGTTGTCAACACTGTTCTTTGTTTTGTTCTGATGGTTGAACGTAATTCACTTCACTTCTGTAGGTTACTTAGCGGATCTAATAGCCATGCTCTTTTACTTTGTGGTTTATGAGTAGAGTATTTGGCAGTTTCCATTAAAAATTGCATGTATATTATATCAATTATTTCCTCTACAAAATGTATAGTGAGGTTCTCTAATCGGTTGGCCGGCGGGCACGCCCAGCTTATCTGCTGCCCGTTGACTCATCACTCCCCGCTCCGCGGCATAGCAACAAGCACAGCGCTTTGTTCACTATATCCGTGCATGACATGAGATAACAATTAAAATTAAGAAAATTAGTAATTAAGAATTGCCCGCCTCTGTGGTGTATTGGTTAGTGTGATTAGTAGCCACCCCCGGAGGTCCGGGTTCGATTTCCGGCTCTGCCACGGAATTTGAAAAGTGGTACGAGGGCTGGAACGGGGTCCACTCAGCCTCGGGAGGTCAACTGAGTAGAGGAAGGTTCGATTCCCACCTCAGCCATCCTGGAAGTGGTTTTCCATGGTTTCCCACTTCTCCTCCAGGCAAATGCCGGGATGGTACGTAAGATAAGGCCACGGCCGCTTCCTTCCGTCTTCCTTGTCTATCCCTTCCAATCTTCCCATCCCACCGCAAGGTCCCTGTTCAGCATAGCAGTTGAGGCCACCTGGACGAGGTACTGGTCATCCACCCCAGTTGTATCCCCCGACCCAGAGTCTGAAGCCCCAGGACACTGCCCTTGAGGCGGTAGAGGTGGGATCCCTCGCTGAGTCCGAGGGAAAAGCCAACCTTGGAGTGTTAAGAAGAAGTAATTAAGAATTAAGAAACAAAGCCCGTACGTGATGAGAGCAGGATCCGGCCCCGCGGTGTAGGGGGCAACGCGTCCGCCTGTCACCCGGCGGCTACGGGTTCGGTTACCGACCTGGTCTTTTTTACTGTAAATTATTAATATCCCTGGCCTGGGGACTGGGTGTTTGTGTCGTCCTTAACGTTCCTTTCCTCACATTCAATACTTTACACTTCCGCAATGTGCAAATACACTCGGATCCTCACATACAAGTAGGTGCAAACGATCTTTCTAGGTCGACGCCCCGAAGAAATAGCATTTAAAAATATATATATATAATAGGAGATGTTGGAAATGTTCTCCTCCTGCACCTTTTTTAACACTTCGCTTCTTATCGAGTAAAGAACCAGTTCCTCTCAATTTTTTACGAGTTACGTGTTTCTCTATGTGGAGGGCGTACACGTGAAAAATGTGTTACAAATCACCTAACAACTTCCCTGCAAGACTCTGTTTGCCCATAATTATCGTACATAAATACCCTTTCCTCTACCGTATACACATGTGGAGGCATTATGAGAATTATAACCCGGTGTAACACTTCACAGTTCTAGAACAGTTGGAGCGACAGACCAACACTTAATACACGTTCTAAGCACGGACCTGAACTGCGAAGTACGAGCATTCACGTGCTGTCACTGCGCTGTGTAACGGGAAGGGATGAGTCAACGAGAGGCAGATAAGCTGAGCGCGCCTGCCGGCCAACCGATGAGGGAAACTCACTGTACATTTTGAAAAGCTTCAAAAGGAAGGATTACTCATTTTTATTTGACGGGAAATACAATCTAACATTGAAAAATGCACCGAACATCCAAAGGAGTGGAGTTATAAAATTAAAATATTTTGGAAAAATATAAATCACTCAATCACCGTGCAGAGTGACAGCGCGTGTTAACGCGATAAGATACGAAATTGTGTCCAAAGTGCTAAATGTCTTTTCACAAAATAAGCGTGAATTTACAGGGTGGTCGGAAACAACGTGAACCGGGTACTTCAGCTTCAGAGAGTTGGTCATACTGATAAATAATTTGAAAAAATAATTCGATATATAGCGCCGTTGTATATTTATCAGCTGCTGAAATGAGCCAATCAGATCACTTCTCGGGCGAATTCAAATGTACTTTGCGAAGGGGTGTTAGCAAATCTGCTGAGGCCCAGTTTCATCAACGTGGGTTAAATAACCCTGGGGTTTGAAACTTAGGGTTAATATTCTAACTCATTCTTATGAGTCACGCATTTCACCAAGCTATTTCGGCAGAGGGTTAACCAACACCGTATTAGCCCTCGCCGGAAACGGCTGCGGTACCGATCAAGGAGGCAGTGACTTGTAATCAGAGATTATGAACACACTTCTTGCATGGTTCTGTTGTTTATTTCTTGCGCGGTACTTCGTTTCCTTCCTCAATTTCGTGGAAGATATTGTTATTTCCTGATCGTGATAGAACCGATTGCAGTGATCGAAAATTGGAAGAAGTTCAGAAGAGAAATAGGGGTACGAATTTTTCTGCTTTAGAAAAAAAAACATTACTTATTGAATTAGCCACCAAGTACCAAAGAATTATAGAATGCAAGGAGATTGAAGGTGTTAAATTAAAAGAAAAGGAGGGCACATGGGAAAAATAACAGGGGAATTTAATAG
This sequence comes from Anabrus simplex, assembly GCF_040414725.1. Lineage (NCBI taxonomy): Eukaryota > Metazoa > Arthropoda > Insecta > Orthoptera > Tettigoniidae > Anabrus > Anabrus simplex. The sequence continues at coordinate 807,815,760 of NC_090265.1, read as the reverse complement.
CACTGCCCACGTTACAGGCCATCTTGTAACTATATAATGAATTGTGAGGTTAGAATCACTGGTTACTTGATAACTGACAGAAAAATAATCGTTGTTGTCTTGTGGTACAAAACCTTACCTTTAGTATAAGAGAGAGAGGCCTGTTTGAGTCATTTGTGTATTCTACAAGTGAACTCTCGCAAATTTCATCGACGACTTTACTGACGACAGTTTTTGACAGTCTATACCTCTTCAGAAATTGTTCCTCAGATAGATTTTGAAAGTCTCTCCTTTTTACCATACGCCTATTTCTGCTAGGAACACCATTTAACAAATCTAAATAAAGCATGATCCACGGTGGCCAGTTTGCTTTTAACCTCGAGTTAACAATTTAACCCAGGTGAAAGGAGAGGTTAACATAACTCCGGCCTTAACCTAGAGTTGAAATTAACTCTCCTTGATGAAACAGAATGAATAGTCAAATACAGAGTTAAAACTCTATAACTCGGGTTTAAGGTTTAAGCCACGTTGATGAAACTGGCCCTGAGAGCTATGGCGAGATATCTGCTTCAATCGCAAACACACCATGGGGTCAATTCGTGTTAATTCACGTGGCACGGGGACTGGGTATATGTGCCGTCTTCATAATCATTTTCATCCTCATCATGACGCGCAGGTCACCTACGGGCGTCAGATCAAATGTCATCTGCAACAAATCGCCCCCCCAAGCCCAAATCAAAACACATTATATAAGACAGTGGGACAACCTCTGGCAATCGAGTACAAAATGTTCTGTCACAAGATAATTATTTATTCTAGACATACTGTAGGCCTGTATAGCCGATTCCAGAACAAAACCTTAGTGCCCGAACTCATTTTCACTCAGTTTCTCTCCGGCCATGGAAAGTTTAACCGCTACTTTGAACGCTTCAAAATTAAAGTTGCAGGCGTTTCCTTGTGGTTTTGTGGATTTTCACAAACAGTGGACCATTTACTGTTTGACTGTGCCTTATTTGGAAGGACAAGATTCAAACTTGAGTGTCACCTAAACAACTGTAATCTGGAAATTTCAAAGCATTTATATCACCTATTTAGGGAATACTGCTGCTACAAACAGTTCCTCAAGTTCATTCACCATATCTTCGTCCGGCTCCATGGCTAAATGGTTAGTGTGCTGGCCTTTGGTCACAGGTGTCCCGGGCTCGATTACCGGCAGGGTCTGGAATTTTAACGATCTTTGGTTAATTTCGCTGGCACGGGGGTTGGGTGTATATGTCGTCTGCATCATCATTTCATCCTCTTCACGACGCGCAGGTCACCTACGGGTGTCAAATCAAAAGACCTGCACCTGGCGAGCCAACATGTCCTCGAACACTCCCGGCACTAAAAACCATACGCCATTTCATTTACCACATCTTCAATAATTTAGTTTCCTAATTTTTTGTCAAGGACCAATAATTTAAAATCTACATTGTACAATAGGGTTCAAACTGTCCGGATATTTAATAATAATAATAATAATAATAATAATAATAATAATAATAATAATAATAATAATAATAATAATAATCAAAAGACCGAGCTCGATAGCTGCAGTCGCTTAAGTGCGGCCAGTATCCAGTATTCGGGAGATGGTTCGAACCTCACTGTCGGCAGGCCTGAAGATGGTTTTCCGTGGTTTCCCATTTACACACCAGCAAATGCTGGGACTGTACCTTAATTAAGGCCACGGCCGCTTCCTTCTAACTCCTAAGCCTTTCCTATCACATCGTCACCATAAAACCTATCTGTGTCAGTGCGACGTAAAGCAACTTGTAATAAAATAATAATAATAATAATAATAATAATAATAATAATAATAATAATAATAATAATAATAATACCTCTGGTGTCTCCGTGGTTCAGGCGGCAACGACCAGTCTCTCACCGCTGGGTTCCGAGGTTCAAATACCGGTCACTCCGTGTGAGATTTGTGCTGGATAAAGCGGGGGCGGCACATTTTTTTCTCTGGGTACTCAGCCGGCACAGTGCCTATCCTCACCGCTGGATGGGGGCTTCATGAATTCCATTCCTATACCAGGTTGAAACTGAAAACAGGCTGTGGATATCCAGTAATGTCTTGGTACTTTTATGGTTATTCGGAAATGCCGAGATGCTAGAATTGTGTTTCGCAAGAGTTCCTTTACCTGCCGGCAAAACTACTTACGCGAGGCTGGCCTACTTTAGCACGGTACTAAGCCGGAATCGAACTCGCGAACTTGGGATCAGAAAACCATCATTTTATGTAGGAAGTGAATCTGGAATTTAAGTTCCTGGTTCAAGTTTCATCTAACTCGTTTGGTCACATGTTGTGTGAGTCAGCACACCTAATTTATTCACATATGGCCTCTATTGCAATTACATTGAAAGTATGTGTTCTTGTTTTTGATCTCCCCATCTCTATAATAGTTGGATACAAGCAAACATATTAGGTCTCAGGAACTGAGTTGAGCAACAGTGAGATAATGATAAACCGTCACAGAAGGTGCCCCGAGGGAGGCATCTGACAGGAGGTCGGCAAAGGCTCCAGAGACTAGAGAGGTGGTAATACTTATCATTAACACCTAATGTATTAGGCGTGGTATAACCAGTGGTGAAGCCCATATGATGGCTCAAGTTGATCAGAAGAAGGCTCTTTGAAGTTCGATTCCAGATTTCCTAGTTCAAGCCTCGCTCTTGAAGGAGACTTCCGCATCAACCACGTGCTGATTAACATATTCCGCTATCTGCCGAATGCAAGTTGACATTTATTCTTTTTATTATTATTATTAATACGTTTACACTTCAGGGTTGGTTTTCCCTTGGACTCAGTGAGGGATCCCACCTCTACCGTCTCAAGGGGAATGTCCTGGAGCGTGAGACCTTGGGTCGTGGGATACAACTGGGGACCGCCCAGGCGGTCTCACCTACTATGCTGAACAGCGGCCTTGTGGGAGGATGGGAAGATTGGAAGGGATAGACAAGGAAGAGGGAAGGAAGCGGCCGTGGCCTTAAGTTAGGTACCATCCCGGCATTTGCCTGGAGGAGAAGTGGCAAACCATGGAAAACCACTTCCAGGATGGTTGAGGTGGGAATCGAACCCACCTCTACTCAGTTTTCTACTTCCCGTTAAGTGCATTTTCAGAAAAACAAATGCGTGTTTCTTTACTTTTACAGGAGATTCCAAATACCAATTTTCACGTATGTAGCATGTTACATTTCTTAGATATACTGATGGTAAATACATTTTAAAATTCACCCAATTTTTACTCGTGTTCACCCCCCTCCCCCCGTTAAGTGGATTTTTCGAAAACAAAAGATACGTTTTTCTTTATTTTTAAAGTAGATTCTAAATACCAATTTTCATGTCTGTAACGAAAGTTATTAAGGTTTTGAGATATACAGTAAGTATTCTAATAAAAGGTATTCAACACCTTTTCCATTACTTTTCACTCCCTTAAGGAAATTTTTCGGAAACAAGAAATACATGTCTCTTTATTCTTAAAGTAGATTCAAAATACCAATTTTTACCTCTGTAAACTATAAAGTTTTTCATTTAAACAATCAAACCCACTTTTTATCCTCTTACGGACGGAATATCCAAAAATCCTCCCTACACAGTAATAAATGTATCGCCAAAACTTCATTTCTTTATGTCGCGTAGTTTTGGCTGGACGTTTATTACAGTCAATCGGAGTTAGCCTTTTGTACAGAGTGATTCAACCGCCCCTTCCAATGTAGCTTTATGCAACCCACAATATTCATTCCGCCCTGATAACATCTGCCCTGCCGGTATGCTGAGACAACACAACCGGTCAGGAACTCCCACTGCTGTTGGAGCGCCTTCAAATACCACCGGACTCAACCAGGATCTAAGCTGCAAGTTGGGGTCAGAAGGCCAACGCTCTACCGTCCGAGCTGCTTAGCCCGGCAGAAAATAAAATAAACACAAAAACCTTCTGATGATGATTTGCTCACAGGCTTTGGATTACTACAAACAGGATCCACACCAACCATACCGGGCGAGTTGGCCGTGCGGTTAGAGGCGCGCGGCTGTGAGCTTGCATCCGGGAGATAGTGGGTTCGAATCCCATTGTCGGCAGCCCTGAAGATGGTTTTGTGTGGTTTATCATTTTCACACCAGGAATGCTGGGGATGTACCTTAATGAAGGCCACGGCCGCTTCCGTCCAACTTCTACGCCTTTCCTATCGCATCGTCGCCATAAGACATATCTGTGTCGGTGCGACGTGAAGCCACTAGCACACCACCCATGGTTGAATGTCTGACATGCACACTGCGATAACGACAGGCAAACTACCTATAAACAATGAATTTCATTATTAGACCCGTATTGATGGATATGACTTACTATCTTAATGGAAGATGTATTGACCACCTAATCAATACAACTTTTTTTTTTACTAGGTCTAGTTTCGGCCAATGTAAACGACCATTTTCAGCTAAACATAGCAAGATAGTTTAAATAAGGGCGGAGCTCCATCCTGTTGCAACCACATCGTCCATCGCAGCAAATGCTCGATGTGATGAGCTTTTTGGTTTTTGCGCATTCTGGCCCGGTGTCCAATAGATAATCTTGTGCGCTGAAGCATTCCATGTGTAATTGCTCGGCAGGCGTCCGTGATGAGTTACCGGAGCTGGTCGGGGTTTTCCGGCGCTTAAGTGTAAACGACGTTCTTCAAATTTTCCCACAAGAAGAAGTCTAACGGTGTTAAATCCGGTGATCTGGTGGGCCAAGAAACAGGGCCTCATCGTCCTATCCATTTCCCTGGCAGTTCCTCGTTCAGATGGTTACGAGCGGCAAAGTCGAATGTGGTGGAGCCGATATCATTAAAACTGAATATACTGAATATCTTAATGCAAACGTCAAATAGAATTGAATCTTAAAAAGCTATAATCACATACATGGTTACAAAAAACACGCATATATACACAATTAAAATATTCACTATGGTCAATATACAATGACTTTTAATCCTGATGAACACCTGCTAATTAAAAATGAACTGAATATTTTAATTGTATAATGTGTGTTTTTTGCAACCATGTTTGTGGTTATAGCTTTTTTAAGATTCAGTTCTTTTTGACGTTTGTATTAAGACATTCAATTTTAGTGACACTGTGTTTTTCTTTAAACTATATTGCTATGAATAACTGAAGATGGCTGTTTACATAGGCCGAAACTAGACCTAGTAAAAAACAAAACAAAAATTGTATTGATTAGGTGGTCAATAAATCTTTCATTAAGAAAATGAGACAAACTACCTCTCAAATCTGCCAAGAGTGTCCCCTGAGGACGCTTTTCTGAACTTCTGAACGCAACAAATGATTCATTAGATAATAGATCTTAGTAGGGCATTTGTTTGTGATTATTTGTAATAGTGTCTTGTGTTCATTCCTATATCTGTTATTACTAGACTCCGGGCTTTTAGACAGTAATAGGTTAGAATGCCAAATAATTTGCTTACTAGGAAGTGTCTAGTCAGTTCCTCTACGATGCAGTGAGAGTAACATCAATTCAAGGGGTTCTGATGGGCCGTACCCCTAATGTTCATGCAAAACTCATAACATGATCATTGCGCAGGCTTTTGTGCAGTTATGGATACTTGTTACTCGCTTTATTAATTTTGCATTACTCTCTATAAAATCCGAAGCCTAGTCATTACTTTCCTTTTGATAATTGCGATATGACATGCGCTAAATAAATTTTTAAAAGTCAAGGGAGTTTTGTGACGAGGATAAATTAAGCGCTGGACTTGAGTTCCTAACCATAATATTCCTGAAGAATGGCTACTCAAGGAAACATTGTTGAAGTGCTATATACTAAGCCAAATGACAGACTGTCACATGACTCTCGTCCTTTGAGTCTGGTCTTCCTGCCAACCGTACAATCTGTCACGGATAGGGTTGGTAATATTCTAAGAAGGAACAATTTTAAGCTTAATATCATCATAGACAGTTGATTGCAGTCTGTCAAAGATCCTATTGGTTTAAACTGGGCTGGAATATATATGATTCCTTGCACCTGTGGATCGGTTTATGTTCGCCAAACATGTAAGTAGGTAGCAATGAGGGTTAAGGAACATCACAGGCACTTATGTCTTCGCCAGCTAGAGAAGTCTGCTGTGGCAGATCAGGCCATACATAATGACCATCAAATCATTTTTGATGCAACTGTCATTTATAACGAGAAACATTTTATACCTAGAATCATTCGTGAGACTAGGCCTATAGAAATTGCAAAACACCTGAATAATTTTAACAAAGGTGACGGCTATATATTAAGTAGATCATGGCTACCCTCCATAGTTAATTCGTCAACATCTTTTCCCGCGTCTTTGGAGGCCCTGGAATGAACTATATTTCTAATAAGGTCTCCCCTTCTTGAGTCTGGGTACTTTATTTCTTTCTTTATTTACTTCGCATTTATTTATTTACTTATTTCATTATTTCATTATTTCATTATTTATTTATTTATTTATTTATTTATTTATTTATTTATTTATTTATTTATTTATTTATTTATTTATTTATTTATTTATTTAATTTTGTCTTTATTAAGTGGTGATGTTAGGGCTCTTGGCTCTCTTACACTTAACCACATACAATTTTTTTTTACTTTTACATCGTTAATTTAAAGTATCATGGTAGTCAATTACAGTTTATGAAATAAGACGAGTAAGTCAGATAAGGAGTAACAATAATATAATTAATTAAGATTACTATTGATGAACATAATTGGGATAAATAGAGAGTGGATAATAACAGAAAGATATGAAATTAGTAAGTAAAGAATATATCTACTAACTAGCTCAAAGGAAAACTCATTCTAAAATGAGGCAAAAAGAAATTAACTGAATTTTACTTTGTTACAATCTGAGTAAAGTAAAAACCATGTTATATGTTATCTATTTCTAGGAACAGTGGAGAAGAATGGAAACGTCAATGGGACAGCCTAAGATACTTCAATTTAGTGTGTAATTTTTTGTTTCATTCACACATCATTCACTCTTACATTCATTCGAGTCAACTGTATGTATACTCTGGAGGAATTTACGATAGTCTGTTTTAAGCTTCCTAGACGAGCAAGACTTTTTAATATCTTCCGGGATAGTATTCCATAACCTCGAATCAGAGACCAGGAATGAATGGTTGTAGGTATTTGTTCGATGCGGTGATCTTTCAAATAGAGATCCAGAAGGAATGATAATTCCGTGGAATGAAGCTAGATAGATAGGTGGGGCTGTTTGTAGAAAGCAACTGATAGACGCAGGATCGAAACGCATCAGCAGATTACAAACAGTACGCGGCCTAATATCCCCAAATTACTATTATAATGCTAAACAGGACATTTGTTGAATAAGGAGTTAAGTCATATTAACGTATTAACCCATATCTATACGTTAATTCGTTTTTTTATGATATTGGACAGTTGAACGCTTTTATATTGTAATTATATAAACTGATGTCGCTTATGCATCTCACTATAATGCTCTCTTCAGTGAACAATTGCTGTTTTGAGTCAATTATTTGAAATTAAGGAAAACACCCTCCTCATGACGAGTCTGCTCTAGCTGAGGTAGTGAGGAAACTCGATAGTTCTGACTACCACACTTGTTAGGGTGTATGGCATGTTTGGTGACTATCTGTACTGCGGGCGTCATGGACGAGATTCATAAACTACAGGAGATTATCATAAGCGCAAGTTGAGCACAGATACATCGTGTTTACAAGAGAGTGTTACCTTGTTAATCTTGATTAATTTCCCTAGAGGAGAATATTCAGTTAGGGTGTCCATAATTTCAACTACTGAATTGAGGGTATCCCACCTGAGAGTAAAATAGGCATTAACAATGCTTCAAAAAATGCTCATACTGATCCACAAAAATGTGGAAGAAATCATATGAATTTCATGTTTATTATAGACTCACATAACTGTCAATTCAATAAAAATCATGTCACATGGACTCATTCAGTATAGGCCCATGTGATTTATTTAGGAGGTATCCCTAGCATTTGTGGACTTAATTTCCCGTCTTCAGGATAAAATAGGTTTGGGCTTTCTCACCGTTAAATTTTACTTTAGTTTATAATTGTAGTTTGTTTTCAATAATTCGAACGAAAGGTAACCAGATTAATCAGTAAGAAAATACTACCGAAAAAAGAAAATGGACAAACTGATGAAGAACTATTATTAACTGTAGCTTTCGCAATCTTTCCCAAGTAGCTATGTATGATTCCTTTTCCATAATTGCGACCTAGTCGCACCCGCGATCGCTCAGATGTGTGAAAAGCGGCAGCATATTATTATTATTATTATTATTATTATTATTATTATTATTATTATTATTATTATTATTATTATTATTATTATTATTATTACCGAGCTTAATAGCAGCAGTCACTTAAGTGTGGCCAGTATCCAGTATTCGGTAGATAGTAGGTTCGAATCCCACTATCGACAGCACTGAAGATGGTTTTCCGTGGTTTCCCATTTTCACACAAGGCAAATGCTGGGGCTGTACCTTAATTAAGGCCACGGCCGCTTCCTTCTCACTCCTAGCCCTTTCCTCTCCCATGGTCGCCGTAAGACCTATCTGTGTCGGTGCGACGTAAAGCAACTAGCATAATAATAATAATAATAATAATAATAATAATAATAATAATAATAATAATAATAAAAATAGTTGGCTTGTCTTTGTTGATGACCTCACGCTGCTATGTAGTAATACTGACACAGCAATAGAATGTACTAAAATACAAGCAGAAAAAGCAGGACTACAGATTTCTTTCGAAAAAACTAAATATATAATAAACATCAAAATAGCCCCTTGATACCTGAAGACAGAACACGATAAAAGAGAAAGAGATGATAGCTTTAAGTACTTGGGTGAAATAGCGCAATTGAAAACAAATGAAAGAGAAGCAAACAACAACAGAAGGGAGAAGATGGCTGCGGATTTTCGTAGGACACATCCTGTATACAAGAATAAAACCATCCCCAGGCAAGCTAAACTAAGGCATTATAATACAGTGATCAAAACGGAATGTCTCTACGTTAGTGAATGCCTCCAAATGACAAGGAAAGTGAGACTGAGAGAAGCTAAGAAATTCGAAAGAAAGATCCTTAGCAAAATAATGGGTCCAAATATTGTGGACGGACAGTATATTGCTGGTTGCGAGGAAGGGAAGAACTTTACCGTAACAATAAAAGGCTAACTGAGTCCATAAGGAAACGGAGACTTAAATTCTATGGGAGTTTATTTAGAATTGATGAGAAGAGACTAACGAAAAGGAATTTCACAATACTAGTCAGCAGACCTAAAGTGTCGGACAAATGGTTCAGGAAGGTGAGAAAGGATCTCAAACAGGTGGGACTAAATTCAGAAGACATCTCAAACCGAACAAAGTTTAGGTCAGTGATCGGCAAATTCGAGGGATTCCATGACGAACCAAAACTTAATCGTGGTTGAACGGAAGAAAGAAGAAAGGCTGCCATAGAAAGGATGCTAACGTTTTGGGCGGTGACGAAGGCTTCCAGAAACATGTAACTGTAACCTAACGTGATGTCCAACGGCTGTAAACGAATATATATAATAATAATCATCAAAGTTCATGGAGACAAAATATGGCAAAATTAAATGAATATCACAATTGAAATATCAGGGAAAAGGACTCGAAACAAAAGCCAATGAAATTAGATGCCAAAAGACGAGAAACGCATACCGACTAACCCAAAATATCTATAATAAAAGACGTATCTTCAAGCACACAAAACAAAGACATTACAATACTCTCATTAAACCAGACTGTCTTTGTGGATCAGAGACGCTAATTTCGAACAAAAAAGCAGACATTGAAAACATTGAGAAAAACGACCGCAAAATCATAAGAAAAATTCTAGGCCCGAAACTCACCGACGGACAATACCAACATAGAGGCAGAGAGGAAATTAAACAATATACAAATATTCACAGGGACATTAGACAACGCAGGCTAAAGATTATGTGGACATAATAAAAGAGTGCATCCAGGCAGACTTGCCAAACAAATAGCTGAATTCTACGAAAACAGCATTGCAGTTAAAACAGACACAATGAAATGGATTGGCAAAATCAAAACCGATTTGAAACAGGCAGGAATTACATCAGCAGATGTGCAGAACAGGGTAATCTTGAGATCCAAGATTCAAAAATGGGAAGTTGACCAAGAGGAAAGACCAAAGAAGAAGAATGGAATAACCTGGTCTGAAGACAGAAAGGAAGCCCACAGTAAAAGAATGAAAGAAATATTGGCACTAAGGAAGGCAAATGCACGCTTTTAATTACTTAGCGTAGTCCTGATGGGCTTATTCGAATATATCATTATTATTATTATTATTATATTTATGATTATTAATACAATAAACACAAGCACCATGGCACTACAGCCCTAGTGGGTGTCCTAGCATACGTCCTGCAGACTATGAGCTGTCGTGTGCTGAGCACTACGAATCATCTGGGCCGTCATTCTTGGCTTTCTAGACCGGGGCCGCTATTTGACCACCAGATAGCTCCTCAGTTGTAATCCCGCAGATGACTGGATTTTGAACCAGCGTAGCCTAGTACGGCCGTTATAGGGCAAACCTTCCGAAGGGGTGGGCGGCATATGTGGTGTATAGTAAACTGCGTGTTACTATGATAAAGAGTAGTCTTGTGTGTGGTGTGTGAGTTGCATGAATGTTGGGAACATCACAAAACGTCCAGTCCCCGATCCAAGGAAATCATACATCTTTTAATAAATTACAATCCTTCGATCCGGCCTGGAATCAAACCCAGGTTCCCGAGGATTGAAGGACAAGTCGCTGATCACTCCGTCATTGAACCGAATGACATAACAGATGCTATTAGGGGAAGGATTCAATCAGTCCCCTAGTTTTATTTATCCCTTAAAGAAACAACCGTTGCCACCACAAACAGTTCAATATGCATCCGTTATCACAGTGATTTGATCCTTACCAACAGATTGCTCACTAGTCAGCATACGTTTAGTCGTGTTATATTCATCCACGAATAGTTCTAGTGGAATCATTAATGTACCTACCCACAGAGTTGTGGGTTTATGTTGAACAGCAGAGGGAGATAAAAATGTCTTCATTTTCTGTGTCTTACATTAATAATAATAATAATAATAATAATAATAATAATAATAATAATAATAATAATAATAATAATAATAATGAGCCTCCGTGGTCCCTCACCGCTGGGTTCTGTGCTTCAAATCCCGGTCACTCCATGTGAGATACGTGCTGGACAAAGCGGAGGTAGGACAGGATTTTCTCCGGGTACTCCGGTTTTCCCAGTCATCATTCATTCCAGCAACACTCTCCAGTATATTTTCATTTCATTTGTCAGTAATTAATCGTTGCCGCAGAGGAATGCAGCGGGGTTCAGCAGCCGGCACGGTTCGTATCCTCGCCCCTAGATGGGGTTTCATTCATTCCATTCGTGACCCGGTCGAACGACTAAAACCAGGCTGAGAATTTTCATTTTCAATAATAATAATAATACAGTAAACATTTTTGTGACTATCACTCGGTGTCGTATTAGTATTATCCGCCTCTGTGATGTAGTGGTTAGTGTGATTAGCTGCCACTCTCGGAGACCCGGTTTGAATTCCAGGCTCTGCCACGAAATTTGAAAAGTGGTACGATTTCTAGAACGGGCTCCACTCAGCCTCGGGAGGTCAGATCAGTAGAGATGGGTTCGATTCCCACCTCAGTCAACATCGAAGTGGTTTTCCGTGGTTTCCCATTTCTTCTCCAGGAAAATGCCATGATGGTACCTAACTTAAGACCATTTCTTCCCTCTTCCTTGTCTATCCCTTCCAGTATTCTCATCCCCCCTCAATCCCTCTGTTCAGCATAGCATGTGAGACCGCCTGGGCGAGGTACTGGTCATTCCCCCAGTTGTATCCCTCGACCCAAATACTCACGCTCCAGGGCACTGCCCTTGAGGCGGTAGAGGTGGAATCCCACGCTGAGTCGGAGGCAAAAAAAACCCCTGGAGGGTGAACAGATTAAGAAAGAAAGAAAGAAAGAAAGCAAGAAAGAAAGAAAGAAATAATAATAATAATAATAATAATAATAATAATAATAATAATAATAATAATAATAATAATAATAATAGCCGGGCTACGTGGCTCAGACGGTTGAGGCGCTGGCTTTCTGACCCCAACTTGGCGGGTTCGATCCTGGCTCAGTCCGGTGGTATTTGAAGGTGCTCGAATACGTCACTCTCGTGTCGGTGTATTTACTGGCAAGTAAAAGTACTCCTGTTCGACTGAATTGCGGCACCTCGGCGTCTCCGAAAACCGTAAAAGTATTTAGGGGGTTCTCAAAGCCAACAACATTAATAATAATAATAATAATAATAATAATAATAATAATAATAAAAATAAATAATAATAATAACATTAATAATAATAATAATAATAATAATAATAATAATAATAATAATAATAATAATAATAATAATAATAAGAATGAAAACCCACAATCTGTTTTCCAGTCAATGACAGGGTCAGGGATGGGATGAATGAAGCCCCCAACTTGCGGCGAAGATATGAATTGTGCCGGCTGCCGATGCCTGTCGCACTCCTCTGGGGGCAATGATTAATGACTGACAGATGAAATGAAATTATAGTGGAGAATGTTTCTGGAATGAAAGATAGCAGGGAAAACCGGAGTACCCGGAGAAAAACCTGTCCCGCCTCCGCTTTTTCCAGCACAAATCTCACATGGAGTGACCGGTATTTGAACCACGGTATCCAGTGGTGAGAGGCCAGCGTGCTGGCGCCTGAGACACGGAGGCTCTAATAATAATAACAATAATAATAATAAAATTCATGCAGACAGACTTAAAATAGTTAAAATCTACGAAAACAGGAGTAAAGCCAAGACAGATACAACAAAATGGATTGGCGGAAACAATACTAATCTGAAACAAGCTGGGATTATACCAGCAATGTCCAAAACCGGGTAATCTTCAGATTCGAAATTCACAAATGGCAAGTTGACCAATTGGAAATACCAAAGAAGAAGACTGGAACAGTCTGGTTTGAAGACAGAGAAGCTCTCAGAAAAGAATGAAAGAAATATGGCACGAAGGAAGGTAAATGCACGCCTGTAAGTACTTTGCGTTGTCCTAATGGCTTATTCGCATAAATAATAATAATAATAATAATAATAATAATAATAATAATAATAATAATAATAATAATACATTTTTTGTGAATCTCACTCGGTGTCGTATTAGTGTTAAGACAAAATGAAACATTATTTTGTAGCTCACTGCTGAATGTTCTTGATTTGATTATGAAATACAAATTGCTAGTTTAGTCCTGAGAATCAAACATGATTTATTTACAGAAATTTTGTACCCAGCTATTAGGTAGATAGAAATGGTAGACGTTCTTGTTATACAGCTCTCTTAAATCTCTGAAAGTTTGAAGCTATAAATAATGTTGTCTTACCTGGAGATCTCTGATGAGGACAGTAAACTCGATCCCGCGTTCCGTTAGATATTCCTTGATGTCATCTACGAGGTCTGGAGGTACGGCGATGTCTGTTGTGTGGTTGAACTTGGGCTTTGTCCAGAACTGTAGCCCATCAGCTTCGTCCATTAGAGTCTCAATTTCGTCCACATGCTCATCTATTCTTGTGTACACTCTGAGAAGCTGGTACTTCCAGTAACTGACCCTGGACGACCCTGAACTTCCTCGAGCCCAGCCCTTGTTCCCCACACGGCCCAGAAGGACGTCCAGTCCCGTCTGGAAATACTCTAGAAGAGTGTCGAAATAACCCTTTGTGAACCTTCCTGTCACTTGTGTACAAGATTCAGCGTAGCATCTGTCCGTGGCGGGACTAGCATGACACATGAAGGACGCACACAACACAATTAGTGCGAGGGTGACACCTCTGAAACTCTGTTTGACACTCATAATTTCAGTAATATTGTTTGGTTCTTACAAAACACCAAGTTTTTTAAATTAAAAAGTTAAGTTTAAAAATTCATAAGGTAAAACACGAAAATTAGTTTCTTCTTCTCCACAGTTTCAAAGAAGCAAAGAAATTGTGCATGCCACTAATTTATGATAAGTATACATCGTACCACACGTTATTGTGATTGCCAATTGTTCCAGGCCTCCAGAATTTTCCTTATTATTATTTTTTAAAACCTTCGCATAGCATTCAACGAAATCTTAACACTTACAAACAGTCTTCGGATGTTACAAAAAATATGTCAACACATTACTTTGTTACGTAATTCCTAGAAATATTAAATCAATTGATTCTGTTAAATGTAAACAGTATTATTTCATATTTCTCTTTCAGTAGGAGAAGTTAATTTTGGAAAATATTCAGCCGAAGAAAATCTGTTAAATCTACGTCTTCACCTTTGAATGAACTACTTATAAATCACGTTGTATCATATAATTTAATATGACACTCACAACTGGTCTTCTTTTCAAGTTATTGAAGCACACGTTTAGATTATCCTCAAATTAAAATTTAATTATGCAATATAAGTATTCTTACAAACCAGGTCCAACTTACACTCTCAGATTCACTCACAGTCTTGGATATTGTTTACTTTTCTAGATGTGGCACAGACAAGACAAACACAGTACTCAGTTCTTCAAGACAAACCTAAACTGTTTTTGTTATTTCACTTGAGATACTAAATAAACCCGATGTTTCACGCGGGGGGGCGGGCAGGACTTTACAGTACCGTACCCGTCTCACATGTTGCGCGCCGTTCACGGCTGGCAGCTTGCCGAGCTGCTGAAGGTACACTATTTCCTTGTGTGCTACTCAATCCCTGCTTAACCACTGACTGAGGCTCGAGGTGGTCTCTTTACTGGGTCATACCTCTGAGTAGGCCAATGCCGGTGTCACTACCTCATGGTGGCGCCTTCTTGTGGTTTCCCGACCTTCACGGTACAGCGATGTTGTAACAAGGAAGGACCAAGCTTATTGGTGGAAAGTGGACTTCGATTGACAGCCTAATTTGTGTGAATATTTAAGTGGGCCTATATTATTTAATTAATTAATTAAATAATTAATTATTCTTTTTTTCCTTTCCTAATCCGTTTAGATTCTAGGGTTGGTTTTAATGTTGTAAACATTTCTTAGCAGACAGAGTACGGGTCCCCATACTACGAAAAACCCTGAAAATGGTTTTCCGTGGTTTCCCATTTTCACACCAGGCAAATACTGGGACTGTACCTTAATTAAGGCCACGGCCGCTTCCTTCCCACTCTTAAACCTTCCCTGTCCCATCGTCGCCATAAGACCTATCTGTGTCGGCGCGACGTAAAGCAAAAAAAGAAAAAGAAAAAAGAAAAAGCGAGCCTTGGATAGCTGCACCAAACTCAAAATAGAAATTTCGAAAATCACTTCCGGCCTAATTCATTTCCGGAAATACTGCATAAAATCACGTGTTTCTTTACTCGTTTTTCATTTTATTCAAATCCTAGCAAAATTAACTAATTTACATAATCCTTTCTGTAATGTGTTTCTTGGTTCAATACCCTCAGACAATTTCTGATTTTTTTGAAAAATGTCCACACCGAATGTGGTTATAAGGACTTAAGTGAAACTCTGCATTACCTTACAATAACCCTCGTATTGGTGCTTAAGTGAAACAATGCATTGACTCACATTTACTGCTTGTAGTGGTAGAAAAAGGCAAATTGCTAATCTAATCGACCAGATGAAGATCATTAATAAAAGAGCTGTAATTTCTAGGAATAAATACAAAATATATTCTCATAATTTAATTTATTTTATTTACCTAAACTTCGTAGCTCATATCCATAGGATGTTTTCAAAATTGAGTTGCTTGCCTGAAGGTCTAGAAGTGTAGATTTTTCTCTCGGACTCGAAGAGGGAACCCACCTCTACCGCCTCAAGGGCAGTGTTTTGGAACGTGAGATTTTGGGTCGGAGGATACAACTGAAAAGGAGGACAAGTACCTCGCACAGGTGGCCTCGCCTGCTACACTGAACAGGGGCTTTGTGGGGGGATGGGAAGAATGGAAGGGATAGACTTGGAAGAGGGAAGGAAGCGGCCATGGCCTTAATTTAGGTACTATCCCGGCATTTGCTTGGAGGAGAAGTGGAAAACCACGGAAAACAACTTCAAGGATGGATGAGGTGGGAATCGAAATGCACTCTACTCAACTGAATTCTGGAGGATGAATGGACCCCGTTCCAGCTATCATACCACTTTTCAAAAATTTCGTGGCAGAGCCTGGAATTGAACCCGGGATTCTGGGGTGGCAGCTAATCACACTAACCACTACATCACAGAGATAGACTATTTATTTATTTATTTATTTATTTATTTATTTATTTATTTATTTATTTATTTATTTATTTATTTATTGTCCGGCTACATGGCTGAATGATAAGTGTCTTGACCTTCGGACCTCGGGGCCCTGGGTTAGATTTCCGGCTGAGTCGTGGGATTTTAATTGTAAATTCTTGATTTCCTTGCCTCGAGGACAAGGAGCCTGTGCTGCCACCAGTATTCCTGCAAAAGCAGCACGTAGTTTTCCATACACGTCAGATACCGCCCACTCTCACCGTATAGTATGCCTTACAAGGGCTGCATCCGACTGTAATAGTCATAATATTCACTCGAAATAATAATAATAATAATAATAATAATAATAATAATAATAATAATAATAATAATAATAATAATAATAATAGTAATTGTTACGGGAATTTCTTTCTTTACAGAGCATAAGACGGTGCCGGTGTGAATGGGTGGAGTGAGAAAAGATCAAAGCGTAATTTAAAACACCGAATTCTGAAATTTTATTTCTGTTACACACTCGCCTATGAATAATCACAATTTAGCAGGGGCAATGAGTGCCCATACTAAACGGCCTAGAAGTACAAAAGAAAGGTTTAAGAGATCGGCCATGAACAAAATGCTAGGAGACGAAACACTTGCATTCCTTTTGAAATACACTTAAAATCCTACATGGGCTTACGGCCAGAGGTTACAGAGGCTAAGCCTAAACTACAGAGGGGTGACTAGATGCGAAATATTAAGTTCAAAAATAATGTTAAAAATATAGAGTTTTAGAAAATCATAGTCACCTCCATACCAAGTTGAATGGGAATTAATAGAGGGTGAACAATCCCTTACTCCCTAAGTTATATATTTTCCAGCAGGGATTTGAAAAGTCTTCAGACTTGGCTGAAATTTTACATTTAAAAGGTGATAATAAAGTTTAGAATTTTACATTGAGAAATAAGTTTGAAACCTCCCCTCAAGTTAACTGTCTGGAGCTATCATATATTTTAAAATATGTCTGCCATTACCTTGAGCTGTTGGGCCTTCCGACGACGGCCAAGGCTGCCCATGCCCCCTACTATGCCGTACAAACACTTAGACCGGAGCGATGAAGATGACAAAATGGTCCAAAAGCGCTCAGCTTATATAGCAACTCAGGGGGAAGGTTCCCGAACTCTCTTGACCTAGGTAGAATGTCTGTACATCCGCAGTTTCAATTGGGTAGAAAAATATATACACAAATTTCTGAGGGGTTCGTAACTTAAGGAAGAAGGAAGCCGTAGCAGTGCTGACAACCTCAGCATATAAAATAATTCTACAAACACTTAAGGTTTACAACCATATAGAAAATAAATTTCGTTTGAAATGTTAATAGTCCGTCCTTCCGCCAGAGGGGGCACACAAGTCGATAGTAGAGACATCTAAAGACTAAAGGTCTAAACCAGGGCCATCCAAACAGCGCTCCCCGAGCGCTAGCGCTCTGGCCGCGCTCCAAGCCAGTGCTCCGAGCGCTTTGGGGAAGGTAGTGGTGGGAGAAGCTTGGCTGGCTGATCGAGCGGTCTGCCCGCCGCGCCGAAGAGAGCAGTCGATCTATCAGTAGTGGTGGGGACGGAGCGGAGCGGAGCGGAGCAGTTGTTGTGACGTCATCACCCGGTAGTACCGAGTAAACTACCGAGTGAATGTAATGTGGCGGCACGTTTAAATACGTTATTGGTATGGCAACGTAAATTCAATGCCCTTTTCTCACAACATAACCATTTCGCTGAATACAGCAATGTTGCTTTCTGCTGGAGAAGCCGACCTGCGCATTTCATCCTTGTGATGCCTCTTGATATAATCCCACAAATTTGATACGCCACCACCCGTCAAGTAAATGCGGCCGCAAAATTTGCATTTTGCTTATTTTTATCACCAGTAATTTCAAAGAAATGCCATGCATCAGACGGTTTTCGTGGCATTTGTGGTACAAATTTCTGTAAAAATTTATGCAATTCCTTAAATTTTCTAAAACATGAATACCATCTCAAAATGGGATTAAATATCAAACTAATGCCACAATTATTATCTACTATGCTTTGTATTATCTACAAACCACAACAAGCGGAGGAAATATAGACGCAAATTAAGAAACACAGACTGAATACAGGCATAATACTCTTACAAGGGGTGGCCACGACGTTCGGATCACGGAGTATCTTCAAACTTTGTACACATTTAGTAGTCCATTAGGACAAGATAATGTGCAAGTAGTAAGGTGTACTACTAAGGCGTTCGCGATAAAATCTGAAGATAAGTTTTCGCGTCGAATATGTACCGGTGCGTTTCGATCATTGCGTGAAACGGTGGTGGTCGAGTGGTTAGCGTTCAAGCTCCGTAAGCGCTGGCTCGCTGGATCGAGTCCCGCGTGTTGTTTTGTTTTTCAACACTGGTCAAATTCTTTCATATACATTACAATTCAAAGGTAATATACTGAAAAAAAGGTATATTTGCATGAACGTTAGTGGATTTCCAATGTTATTTGGCTCTTTACTAATGTTTATCATTACAAAAAATATTTTTCTTTCTTTCTTTCTTTTTTTCTTTCTTTCTTTATCTGTTTACCCTCCAGGGTCGGTTTTTCCCTCGGACTCAGCGAGGAATCCCACCTCTACCGCCTCAAGGGAAGGTGTCCTGGAGCGCGAGAGTTTGGGTCGAGTATACAACTGGGTAGGATGACCAGTACCTCGCCCAGGTGACCTCACCTGCTATGCTGAACAGGAGCCTTGTGGAGAGATGGGAAGATTGGAAGGAAGAGGGAAGGAAGTGGCCGTGGCCTTACATTAGGTAGGGGCCTACATCCCGGCATTTACCCGGAGGAGAAATAAATGGGAATCTACGGAAAACCACTTCGAGGATGGCTGAGGAGGGAATCGAACCCCCATCTACTCAGGTGACCTCCCGAGGCTGAGTGGACCCCGTTCCTGCCCTTGTACCACTTTTCAAATTTCGTGGCAGAGCCGGGAATCAAACCCGGGCATCTGGGGGTGGCAGCCAATCACACGAACCACTCCACGACAGAGGTGGACTACAAAACAAATATATCATTTATAATTATCAACAAGTAAACGGCCCAATGCATAAAGTATTCCTGAAAAGGTATGCCTGTCGTCGCGATTTGTGAAATCCCTCATACCTGACAGTGAAATCGAGTAAGGTACCCGGAACTGCTTTGCACCTGGACGCTCTGACCTGCAATATATATGAAAGAATATGACCAGTGTTGAAAAACAAAAAGTGAAAAGCGAGACTCGATCCAGTGATCCAGCGATTACGGAGCTTGAACGCTAACCACTCGACCATCGCCACCTCGTGCTCCTGACTGCAACGCACCGGTACACATTCGACGCGAAAATTCTCTTGCTATTTTCTTGAAAACGCTTTAATAGTACGCCTTACTATTTGCACATTATCTTGTCCTAATAGACTACTAAAAGTTTACAAAATTTGAAGATGATCCGTGATCTCAACGTCGTGGTCTGCCCTTGTTAAACACTAAATTGTCGTGCGCTACACTGTGCTCTGGTCCTCCGCGAGTACTTACAGTTGTAAGCGGAGGGGATCGGTGATGCGCTCTACCGCTACAACCGGATTACTCATCGGTATTACTCGCTCCGTCCCCACCTCTATCTATCAGTCGTAGTCTAGTCTACAGTGACTATACATATAGTGTAGTGTCACTGTAGTCTAGTCCTATGCGCTTTGTTAACAGCGTGTAACTAAATCAGTTTCGCAGTTGTCATGGCTGAACATCATAAAAAAGAGTGATGAAGCAGCAGCCTTCAAAGCAGAATGGGAAATTTCATTTTTCTGTACAGCTTATAAAGGGCATGCCAAATTTTTAGTGTGCCACCGAGATTTAATGTGTTTTAAAGAACCACAATTCGGAACGGCACTACAGTGCCAACCACAGGGATGATTACGATTATTTGACAGACGCCAGTTGCCAATCGAAGTTGGAAGAATTGAAAGAAAATTTCAAGCAGCACTGTTCTGTAAATATTGTTTTAATTTTTAAATGCCCGTTTACAAACGGGAATGAAGAAATGATTGAATTATCTGAAAAATACTAAAATTGTGACTTGCCGTATTTTTGTCTGACAGATGATTGAGGAGAGAGAGGTTGGTGGACCCATTTTACGAACAAGCTACAAATGTTCGCCGCGAATTGCCAAAGCTAGGAAACCCTTCACGGAAGGAAATGTAATCAAGGAGTGCCTAATGGATGCGGCGGCATGTATTTGTCCTATGGAGCTAGTTGAGAAATTTGATAAAATCTCTCTTTCTCCACAAACTGTGGCTCGCAGAATAGACGACATGTCCGTTGATATGGAACAGCAATTAATGGAGAAGGCAGCAAATTTTGTATCATTTTCCATCGCCCTCGACGAATCAACCGACATTGTGGACAAAGCTCAGCTCCTTATTTTCATTTGAGGGGTGGATGACGATATTCGGGTTACCGAGGATTTCCTAGACTTAGTAGCTCTCAAAGACACCACTATCGGTTTCGATATTTTCCAAGCAGTGGAGGGTGTTTTTGAGTCAATGGGATTAAAATGGGAGCGGTTGACGAGTGTAACGACGGATGGAGCTCCTGCTTTACGTGGTCTACTCACGGGGTTCCTCAGCTATGTAAAATTAAACATGGCTGAGAGCAGTAGTACCCTAATGGCGGCGATCCAGTGCTTTATACACCAGGAAGCAATCTGTGCAAAAGTCGCCAAGCTTAAAGACATGATGGGAACAGTTGTGCGAATGGTAAATTTTCTTCGGTCCCATCAATTCACGCACCGTCAATTCAAAGAGTACTGGGCGAGTTGGCCGTGCGGTTAGGGGCGCGCAGCTGTGAGCTGGCAATCGCGAGACAATGGGTTCGAACCCCACTGTCGGCAGCCCTGAAGATGGTTTTTAGTGGTTTCCCGTTTTCACACCAGGCAAATGCTGGGGTTGTACCTTAATTAAGGCCACGGCCGCTTCCATCCCATTCCTGGGCCTTTCTTGTCCCATCGTCGCCATAAGACCTATCTGTGTCGGTGCGACGTAAAGCAAGTAACAAAAGAAAAAATCAGAGTTCTTGGGTGACATCGAAGCGGAGTATCCGGATATCCCGTACCATGCAGAATAAAGATGGTTGAGCAACGCGAAGTGCTTCATCGAGTTTTTGCTTGCGGAATGCAATAGATACCTTTTATGACATGAAAGGGTGGCCCGAAGTTCTTTTGTGTGATCCTAAGTGGGTGGCGGACTTGGCCCCTTTAAGTGACTTTACTGCCCATCTGAATACTTTGAACACTTCGCTTCAGGGCGACAAGCACATTATCTCCGATTTGGTGGAAAAAATTCAAGCGTTCGAAAGAAAATTGATTTTGTGGGAAAACCAGTTGCGTGCAAGGAACACAGGACATTTTCCATTGCTTGAAACAGTGAAATACGGTGTCGACTTTGAGTATTTGCAGGTAATTCGCCAATTACAAAAAGAGTTCGAAAAGAGATTTTCAGAATACTGAACTCCAAGCGGTGTTAGATGTATTTGTTCGACCATTTTCTCTTAGTGCAGACAGTGCTCCACAGCTATTTCAATTAGAGTTGCGTAAACTGCAGTGCAATGTTCGTCTTAAAGACCACTTTGTAACGTCACGAAGTTTAAAAGAATTTTTCAGCGGCTTTCCGCAAGAAGAATACCCCCTTTTGTATAAACATGCATGTAAAGTTCTGTCAATGTTCGGCTCAACGTGCATTTTTGAGTGTTCCTTTCGGTTCTTAAGTGCAACGATAAGCGATAGAAAGTTGCGCAGTTGTTTAAGAATAGCTGTGTCCAGAAATATTGTAGGCCTACTCGATTTGGAGATGATTGTTTGCTCCAAAAGTAAAAGCTCGTGAAAACGACTGACCAAAAGTCACTCAATGTCTATACTATCTGTTCATATCGGTAAAACGTTGTTGAATTTTCCTCTCAGATATGTTCAAATTTCAGTTTTGAATAAATCACATTACTGTATTCTTTATTTAGCACTTGATTTCGTTTCCTGCATATTCCATACATCGGAGTACCTTTCGATTTGTAGATGCGGTATATTTTTACGGCAAAATAGCCCTATCAATATGATGTCAACAAACCCACAAAAGCCGTCGGACGCAAGACTGTACGTACCGGTATGTATCTGGTCAGCGCGGTCCGAACATCGTCTGTCTCAGGTCTTCTCGCTGCCACACTGTAGTGGTGGTGGTGGTAGGGGAAGGAGCGCTAGTCTGACTGCCCAGTGCTCCCCGAGCGCGGGCGCGCTCTCGGAGCGCAATGGCTGGATGGCCCTGGTCTAAACTTTTTCAGATACATAATTTAGGGTTCACAGATGGCCTTCTAAAAGGCGCGCAGTTCAAATGGATGCAGAAGGTGTACTCCCGGTGCAATAATAATAATAATAATAATAATAATAATAATAATAATAATAATAATAATAATAATAATAATAATCCATTTCAGAATTGAAATGTAACAAAGCAGCGGGCGAGGATGGAATCATAGCAGAGCTCTGGAAATACGCTGATGAGGAGTCAATCCAAAGTATCCATGAAATCATATCAAACATCTGGGTGACAGAAGCGTTACCTAGCGACTGGACCTCAGCTATCATCCACCCGTTACACAAAAAAGGCGACAAATCAGATCTCAACAACTACAGAGGGATTTCCCTTGTATCAGTGACGTATAAGATACTCTCCAAAGTATTACTCACAAGAGTAGAGGCTCAACTAGACTCCTGCATCGGAGAGTACCAGGCTGGGTTTCGCAAGTCAAGGTCATGCGCCGAACAAATCTTGAACCTCAAAACCATCATCACTTACAAAAACCTAAGCGCCTCACCCTACGTGGCAACATTTGTTGACTTTCAGAAGGCCTACGATTCAGTAGATAGAGAGTCACTCTTCCAGGCACTCGCTGAACTGGGACTAGATAAGAAAACCTTGAATCTAGTGAAAGCAACTCTTACCAACACTACTGCCAGAATCAAATTCAGAGGGGAACTGTCCCAGAGATTTGAGATCAAAACAGGTGTTAGACAAGGGGATGGCCTATCTCCAATCCTCTTTAATTGCCTACTTGAAAAAGTCATTCGTGAGTGGACGAAAATGCTACAGGATGACTCTGGATTGAGAATTGGCTACAAGAAAGACAAGTTAACAGTCAACTGTTTAGCCTTCGCAGACGACCTTACACTCCTGGCATCCAGTGTGGAGGAAGCTATCCATCAACTATCCTCTCTCGACCACATAGCAGCTAAAGTAGGGCTGAAGATCGCCATCAACAAAACACAGTTTATCACCAACATCAAAGATGCACCCAAATCAATCCCACTGGGGGACAAAACAGTACAAAGGACTAACTCCTTCAAATACCTAGGAGAATGGATAACCCCAAACATGAATGAAGATCAGGCCATGAACAGCAGATGCATCAAATTGGAAAATGCCTACCACCTATGTAAGAGTATGTACAAATCCAAATCCCTCTCCCTTAACCTCAAAATCAGGCATTACACTACTGTAGTGAGACCGTCAGTACTATACGCCTCAGAATGCCTAAACATGGTAAGAAAAGGGCAACTTAGAAAACTGGAGCTGAAGGAAAGGAAGATCCTGAGAAAAATCATGGGCCCCATTAAAGAAGAAGGCAAGTACAGAATCAGGCACAACAATGAACTGTACCAACAATTGGAGAGCATTACAACATCTATGAGGAAGAGGAGATTGAACTTCTACGGTCATGTCATGAGAATGGACAATCAGAGGCTCACCTCCAGAATCTTCCACACCATCTCTAGAGGGAAAGCGACTAATGCCAAGTGGGCAAGACTCGTCAGAAAAGACCTTCAAGAATTGGACATTGCTCCCAGTGAAATTTATGACAGGAATAGGTACAGAACGTTGATCAGAACGTCAAACTCTCTCCAGTCACTAACAGAAAAAACAGTACGTCCGGGAGGAGGTGTGAAATGGACTCAGGAGCGAAAAGACATTCACAGTGCAAGAATGAAGGAGTACTGGTCAGAGAAGAAAGCTGCTAGAGATAAGAACCACGTGGTCCATAGCAGGCCCAAACGGAACTAAAATAATAATAATAATAATAATAATAATAATAATAATAATAATAATAATAATAATAATAATAATAATAATTTGAACAATTTGAAAACGTCACCACCACAATGAAAAAGAGATTAGCGTTCTACGGACATATTAAAAGGATGGGATCAGAGAGACTCGCCAACAGGATCCTCACCTTCCAGGAGAACAGAAAGACACAAGTCCCATGGGTAAAAGAAGTCCACCGAGATTTATAAAAGTGTGGGATCACGGCAGAAGATATAACAAACAGAAAAATCTTCAGGCAAAGAGTTACGAAGGTGAAGAACCTAGTTGATGAGAAAACGAGGAAGAATAGAGTATTCTCGGTAGAAGAACGAGCACGAGCAAGCGAACGGATGAAAGAATACTGGCGAAAAAGGAAGGAGAAAGAACTTGAGAAAGCAATGGAAGTTGCGTAATCTCAGCCCATAGATGGCTGAAACGAAAATAATAATAATAATAATAATAATAATAATAATAATAATAATAATAATAATAATATTAATAATAATTGTACCGGGCGGTACACCTCTACACCGTTTATTTAAAAGTTGCGCCAGTTGAAACTCCTCTTCTGGAGGAAGGTTGAACTTTATCTACTCTATTAATTCTCTACTTTCTCAGAAGATGTCACCACGTGGAAAATTTTGAGTTTTTGAACTGTGTCACTTTTGATGTGTTTTTGTTTAGCTTGAAGTAAGAAGTGTGAACTTTCTCTTCTAGAGGACACTACTGAAGATCAACAATAGTGCAACCTAGTGCGGAGTCAAAGAACTATTTTGTTGAAGAAATTTTTATTTCAAATGTTTGTTCTTTGCTAAATTTCTTTCTGTTATTGTTTAAGTTGGCTGTATACCCCTCTCTTTCCCCTTGTTTTGCATGTAGCCAATCCCGAATTTCTTAAATTAATTTCTATCCAATCAGATGTATCTTCCCCCAACTTGAATCGATTGCGGGGTCCTAGCCAATAAAATAATTGTGGGCGGGTGTTTTCATTCCCCTAACGCCTAGAACCTTCCACGAGAGGTTATAAACTGCTGATTTTTGGGTCTCCGTGCCACTTCTGTTCCATCTTTCAGTGTGTTAAGTACATAGCAGGAGGCGGGAAGCGCCTCTTTCTTCGGCAGCGGTCAACAACAAGGTAATGGCCGATTAATAACTTCTTTCTTTGCTAGCTCAGCAGTTTAACTTTCGGGGCGGGTTCTAAGCGTTCAACCATGTAACCTTTTCCTAAAATGTAACTACTCTTTTCATATATTCTCTTTTAAAGCTTCATACTGGGATAGAGAGTGCTAACCCTCTCGAGCTCCCACTCATATTGTTGTGAGGTGAACTTAGTTTTCTCAATCTATTCTTCGTTAACGTAAAACAAATTGTTCTCTTCTTAAGTCACCTCTTTAGTATGGGATTAGCCCTTGTATTAACGGCCTAGCGCCAAGTAGGTCTTAATCAAAGTGTATTAGGAGTGCAAGTTCGCCTCCTCTCAAATTGTTTTAGAGGTCATTTAATTAACCTTCTTGTCATTTAATAGACCTCAGTAGGTTGGGTATTTTACCCCTGTGTATATGTCCTTTGAGGACAGCTTAAAGGTGGAGTTTGGTGTGGCCTGGGAGAGGCTTAAAATTGAGAGCGAGTGGCTCTTTTGAAAATGGTATATTGTATGCCTCGAGGAGGCTTTTCAGTGTAATTTGGAGCAAGGGCTCCTAGGTATGAATGGGGTTTTCTGCCCCTCTGTTAAAATTGTGTTTGGGGTAAAACTGAGCTGATTGCCCAAGAATTATGTTTCTGACTTTTGAAGCCCCAAATGGGGTACCTATGTAAATGTATTTTTCAATTGTGTTTCGGCTACTAAGTACCTGTTCTATTTGTTGTTACCTAATTTTGAAAAGAAAATATAACCTTGTTAAATTTTAAAATTAATTTCACTTTAGTAGCTTGAGATCTATTCACCACCCAGCACCTTCTTTCACGCATAACTACCACCAAAAACACGGTAACAAGTGGTAGCAGAGCGTGGTTGAATGGGTCTCAATTTAGCCCCTTTTGACGGCTAAACACTGTTTTGATCCGAACTCTAACCATTTTCTCAGTTGCTGGAAATTTTTTATTGAGGTTGTTCAAAATTTTTTCGTCATCATGCCCGGCCCTCGCGATGTTCTCCTCCTTAACTATTTGCGCAAAGAGGAGTTGATCTACGAATTAACTATTAGAAACGTGCAATCTGGAGGCACGGTTGCTATCGACACTAACAAACTTAGAGAGTCCCTTGATTTGCCCATTTCCATCCCCAATTTGGGAGAGAAAGAAATTGATGACTCTCTTTCCACGATCGTCGAGAATATTTCTGGGCTAGCATCTGTAGTTAGTTTTTTTGATGAAAATGATCCGTCTCCTAATCAAATTAAGCGTGTGCAAGGCAGACTATATCACTTTTCAAATAGAGTTAATGATCTGTTGTCTCTAAAGGTGAATGACGTTCAGAGGAAGGAAGCTAATACGCTCCTTGAAACTATTTCTGAATTGTCTAGTAAAGTCACTCAATTGTTAACTGGGGAAGTTCCTCCCAAATCTGATCAGCCCACCATAGTGAATGCAGGTAGTGAGGAAGCGTCTCCCAAGGGAGAAGTCAATAGGATAACCGTTGCTGCTCAAACTATCCCGGCCCCATTGGACACCGAATCTGAACGCCGTGCATCGTTGAGTAACATCCGTTCTGAATTAACTTCCTTACCATTGAAACCTTTACCTACTATGTCACCCGGGTTTAGCAGCTTGCCTCATCCATTGGCAATGTTGCTCAGAGGTATTTCTAAGTTTTCTGTTAACACCACCAGTGATGTAATTTCATTTTTAAGATTTCTAGTTGAATTTCAGGATCACGCCCTTGTGTTTTCTCTTTCCCCTTGTCAAATTTTGCAAATTATCTATCCTTATGCTATTGGTGTTCTCTCAGATAAAATAGTAAGAGCTATTGCTGAACAGTCATCTATTGAAGATTTTCACGCACACTTGCTTGCAAATTTCATTCCTGCCCGCGCGAGGTCATCTCTGATTCAGAAATACTATTATCGGGTACAGCGCTTGGATGAAAACTTGGCTGATTTCATACAGGACATTAAGTTTTATACTAGGGTGTTTGCTCTCCACTTCCCTGAGGATCAGATCGTGCAAGCTATTGTTGAAGGGATCTCCCCACCCTACAGGTCATATTTGTGTTTCGCGGCATGCCCGCAAACTTTCTCGGAACTTGAAGCATTGGCCGTCTCAGCGGAAGGAGTTAGATACGCCGATTCCTTGCGTGTTGCGAAAGAACCCCCGCCTTCCTTTAGTAACACTCGGCCTCCACCTCGCCGATCAGTCACCCCTCGTAAATGTTATGCTTGCGGGTCGCCTGACCATCTGCGCAATAAGTGTCCTCTGATCAAGTCTAGTAGGGCAAATAATGGAGCTGGTTCATCACAGGGCTGTTTTAAATGTGGGGCTTTCTCACATATCGCCAAGAATTGTCCCAATTCGAATAGCACCCCCTCCTGCTCAACTTCTGGGGTAACTTCCAACAACAGTCAAAAGTGACTAATGGCTTCGGCTGAGTCAACTAATCCATCTTCCCAAGGCTCAGCCCCTGGCAAAAAGGTCGAGAATTCAGGGAACGATAAGTCTTCGAATACATCTTTTGAATGCCCCAAAGAGTGTCTTAGGATTGCGGCGGATATCCCCGCACCTGTTCCTTTTCTTAAGATTGAGATAAATAACGAACCTATAACAGCTCTATTAGATTCAGGCAGTGTTTGTTCCATTATTTCGGCTGAATGGTACTCCAAATTGAAATCTGTTTGTAAACTACCTGTCTATGACTCTTCTCCTGTTAAATATGTTTCGGCTAATACATCTCCATTAGAAATTCTAGGTTCTTTACTGGTCAAAATTCGTATTTTTAAGTTTACATGGAAAATCAAACTGTTTGTGGCTAAGCACTTGTCTTGCCCCATCATACTGGGAGCGGACTTTATTTCTCACACTGGTCTTGTGCTCGATCTCCAGTCTAGGTCGTGCACATTCAAATTTGCTTCTAGTTGTAAAATCCCACTATTAACGTGTAATCCTGTGTCATGTTTCTCTATTTCGCCTACCCAGGATGAGATGTTGTTAGACCTTAGACATCTACCTGAGGAGCAGGCTAATAGTATTCGTAAATTATGTCAGTCATTTCCAGAGGTATTCACTGATACTCTTGGTGTTACTGATCTTATTGAATACAAAATTGAGGTCACGGATTCGATTCCTGTCCGTTTTCCACCTTATAGGCTATCTCCACCTAAAATGAAGGCTCTGAAAGAAATCATCGATCAGATGTTGAAGGATGGTATTATTAGGCCCTCTAAGTCGGCGTATTCATCGCCTATTTTTCTAGTCCCGAAACCCCAAGGAGGCTTCAGGCCTGTCATTGATTACAGGGCTCTCAATCGGAAGGTGGTGTTGCAATCTGTGCCCCTTCCTGACCTTCATTCTTGTTTTTCATGGTTTCGTAAGGCCAAGTTCTTCACTATCTTGGACTTGAATCAGGCCTATAATCAAATTCCCCTTGCCGAAGAGTCTAAACACCTTACAGCGTTTGCCACGGACTGGAATTTATACGAATACAACCGCGTGCCTTTCGGGCTCCCCACGGGGGCAGCTGTGCTCACTAGGCTACTAGATAGGGTCTTCTCCGACATCAAATTTGAATACTTATATCACTACTTGGATGATGTCGTCGTGTTTTCGGAGACCTTCGAAGAACATCTAGATCATCTGCGAGAAGTTCTGAATCGCCTTCGTAAGGCTGGGTTAACTGTTAAGTTGTCCAAGGTTGCCTTTGCTAAGCCCTCTATGTCTTTCCTAGGGCATATTGTGTCACCTGATGGTGTAGCAGTCGATCATTCTAGAACACAGGCCATCCGTGATTTTAAACCTCCCAAGGACATTAAAGGCATCGCCAGGTTTATTGGTATGGTGAATTTCTTCAGAAAGTTCATTCCTAACTTTGCTAATAGAGCGGCGCCCTTAAACCTTCTTCGTAGGAAAGGCATCAAATTCGAGTGGGGACCTTCTCAACAAGCCGCTTTTGAAGATCTGAAATTAGCTCTCTGTAATGCCCCTGTCCTTGCTATGCCTGATTTCTCAAAGAAATTCATCGTCCAAACGGACGCGTCGTCGTCAGCTGTAGCTGCAGTCCTTCTTCAAGAGACTGAACTAGGGAGGCGACCCATCGCCTATGCATCTAGGACTTTGTTGGCTCAAGAATCCAATTATTCCATCTATGAGCTCGAAGGTTTGGCAGTCTTATTCGCCTTAGAGAAGTTCCGTCTCTATCTGGAACATGTCAAATTCGACCTGGAAACAGATAATCAAGCCTTAAGCTGGGTCTTAGGTAGGCCGCGTCGTACTGGTCGTATAGCCCGTTGGGCCATTCGTATTTCTGCCTTCCAATTCGATGTCAGGCATATCAGAGGTACTGAAAATGTTGTTGCTGATGGACTCAGCCGTATGTTTTCAAACGAGGTCGAGACCCACGAACCGGTCGACAGTTCATCACCTTCCGAGTCCATACTATCCGAGGTTAATGCCATCCTAACAGATGCTCCCATGCTTTTTAGAGATATTGAGAAATACCAACGTGAAGATCCGACGCTGGCTCCGATAATGGAAACCCTTTCTTCTGGGGAACAGGTTGTCCCTTATGTTCTGAGGAATGGTGTTCTATGTTGCCCATCGAGGCATGATAAGATGATGAAAGTTGTCGTTCCAGCCGTTCTGGTACCTATGATCTTCAAGTATTATCATGAGACCCCATTAGGAGGGCATCTTGGAATCTTTAAAACCCGTGAAAAGATTCGTGAAATGTTCATCTGGAAAGGTATGGACGGTGAAATCCGTGAACTTGTAAAAGCTTGTAAATCATGTTTGCTGAGTAAACCCACCATGTCCACCAAGGTAGGCCTTTTGTCTTCGCATCAAGCGTCGCGCCCCATGGAACGCCTGTATATTGATTATGTAGGACCCTTCCCCCAGTCAAAGGGTAATGCCAACAAGTTCATCTTTGTATGTGTAGATGGTTTTACCAGATTTTCTTGGTTATTTCCGACTAAGCTGGCTACCGCTCAGTCCACCATTACCTGTCTAAATTCCATTTTTGCTTCTTTTGGTCCGTCCCAATATATTGTATCTGATAATGCTAAGGCGTTCACATCAAATCTTTTTCGTAAATTCTGTTTTGACTTGTCCATCTCTCATGTAACTACTTCTGCTTATTACCCTCAACCATCTCTGGCTGAACGGGTTAACCGTAATCTCAGGTCTGCACTTATTGCCTATCATCATGAAGATCATTCCAGGTGGGACACGTCCCTGCATTGGATAGCTTTTGCTTTGAATTCGGCGGTTCATGAATCTCACAAGTTTACTCCAGCTTCTTTGATGTTCAAGTTTGTTCCCAACTCGCCGCTCTCTAACCTCTGGTCTCTGAATGACATTCTACCCGAGACAATAGATCCGGATAACATTAAAGATCTTTGGAAGAAGGCTAAAGCCAATCTTAAAGTGTCTCATGAAAAGGTTAGGGAAAGGTATGATCGTGGACGGAGATCCACCCCTTTGAAGGTAGGTGACCAGGTTATGGTCAAAAATTTTGTTCCCGCGGGCAAGCTTGCCCCCAGATTCCATGGGCCATGCATCATTCTCGATTTTCTCACACCGGTTACATTGTTAGTAAGCAATCCAGCCACCGAGAGGATATTTAGGGTTCACCTGTCCCAGGTGAAACCGGTGTAAATTTTGTGTCAACTTGCTTCATATAATTTGATAGGAATATGATGGTTATATTTTTTTTTGAGTTCCACTTTTAAGGCATTCTGCTCCTTCTATTTTATTTTATATGTAAGCATTTCTGTAAACCTCCACCGATTGTTAAACTGCCATCCTGTCCTTGTCACGGCCATTACCACGCTCCCGTCTCCTGCTCCACTAAATACAGTGGCTGGCTTAGATGAAATGCCATGGATATCGCCACGCCGCTGGCCCCTCAATCTACATGCCTGTGCCCTCAAAAAAAAAGATGATGGTCCAACACAATTTTGCCGCCGAGCTTTTATGTTTCAGTGCCCCCGCAGCCGCGCAGCGCCGTGCAGCAACTGGGGAGGGGGATGGGCCCCCTCCTCTCCAGCGAGGACGACATGTGTACGGCGAGCCGGAGCTCTCCTCCCGGCCAAGGCTGATGTGCGGCGCACGACCTGCTACTGGCCCGCAGCCTGTATATGTTCACCGCGGGCGCGGCGTATTTCAACACCTCTGCTCCCCTCATAGTGCGGGCGAGCGGTATCTCAGGGTACTTGAGGGGTCCGAGCGGCCTCCTTTCGACGCAAGCTGCAACGGCCGGTCTGGCCATCCAACTTAATCTACATCAACTACATGGACAGTCACCATAAGCAATAATTACACTTGGGAATTCAACAACAATATTTGGTGGACATTGCAAAATTTTCTTCACTTTTAAGTAGTAAAAGTTTATCTTCAGAAATTCAAATTCTACAAACATAAAGACTTTCATTCACCTGCAACAACAACATTTTGAAACTGAATTAAGAAATCTTGTAAATGCTCCTGCTATCTATCTTCATATCAACATCATTACTTGGACTTTGTTTCAAACTGATCTCATGCGTCACCCCTGGAGGAACTTTTGGGGGGGGGGGAGGTCTGTACCGGGCGGTACACCTCTACACCGTTTATTTAAAAGTTGCGCCAGTTGAAACTCCTCTTCTGGAGGAAGGTTGAACTTTATCTACTCTATTAATTCTCTACTTTCTCAGAAGATGTCACCACGTGGAAAATTTTGAGTTTTTGAACTGTGTCACTTTTGATGTGTTTTTGTTTAGCTTGAAGTAAGAAGTGTGAACTTTCTCTTCTAGAGGACACTACTGAAGATCAACAATAGTGCAACCTAGTGCGGAGTCAAAGAACTATTTTGTTGAAGAAATTTTTATTTCAAATGTTTGTTCTTTGCTAAATTTCTTTCTGTTATTGTTTAAGTTGGCTGTATACCCCTCTCTTTCCCCTTGTTTTGCATGTAGCCAATCCCGAATTTCTTAAATTAATTTCTATCCAATCAGATGTATCTTCCCCCAACTTGAATCGATTGCGGGGTCCTAGCCAATAAAATAATTGTGGGCGGGTGTTTTCATTCCCCTAACGCCTAGAACCTTCCACGAGAGGTTATAAACTGCTGATTTTTGGGTCTCCGTGCCACTTCTGTTCCATCTTTCAGTGTGTTAAGTACATAGCAGGAGGCGGGAAGCGCCTCTTTCTTCGGCAGCGGTCAACAACAAGGTAATGGCCGATTAATAACTTCTTTCTTTGCTAGCTCAGCAGTTTAACTTTCGGGGCGGGTTCTAAGCGTTCAACCATGTAACCTTTTCCTAAAATGTAACTACTCTTTTCATATATTCTCTTTTAAAGCTTCATACTGGGATAGAGAGTGCTAACCCTCTCGAGCTCCCACTCATATTGTTGTGAGGTGAACTTAGTTTTCTCAATCTATTCTTCGTTAACGTAAAACAAATTGTTCTCTTCTTAAGTCACCTCTTTAGTATGGGATTAGCCCTTGTATTAACGGCCTAGCGCCAAGTAGGTCTTAATCAAAGTGTATTAGGAGTGCAAGTTCGCCTCCTCTCAAATTGTTTTAGAGGTCATTTAATTAACCTTCTTGTCATTTAATAGACCTCAGTAGGTTGGGTATTTTACCCCTGTGTATATGTCCTTTGAGGACAGCTTAAAGGTGGAGTTTGGTGTGGCCTGGGAGAGGCTTAAAATTGAGAGCGAGTGGCTCTTTTGAAAATGGTATATTGTATGCCTCGAGGAGGCTTTTCAGTGTAATTTGGAGCAAGGGCTCCTAGGTATGAATGGGGTTTTCTGCCCCTCTGTTAAAATTGTGTTTGGGGTAAAACTGAGCTGATTGCCCAAGAATTATGTTTCTGACTTTTGAAGCCCCAAATGGGGTACCTATGTAAATGTATTTTTCAATTGTGTTTCGGCTACTAAGTACCTGTTCTATTTGTTGTTACCTAATTTTGAAAAGAAAATATAACCTTGTTAAATTTTAAAATTAATTTCACTTTAGTAGCTTGAGATCTATTCACCACCCAGCACCTTCTTTCACGCATAACTACCACCAAAAACACGGTAACAATAATAATCATCATCATCATCATCTTTATACAGTATATATATATAAATGTCATTGTACGTATGTGGGTATGTATATATTACACCTCCTCCTAAACTGCTGAACCGATTTACACCAAACTTGGTACACTTACGACTTAGTATCAGCAGACAAACCGCGTGGGGGTAAGACACACCAAGTACCCTTAGAGGGTGGCGAGGGGGTGACTTATAAAAATAATCGAAAATAGTGTCGAATCCATACTTTTCGGGGTCTTTGAGATGAATAGTGACACTTCGGAATTTTTCAAGCCCACATTCAGCCCCCTTTGGAGTAGGGGGCGAGGGGGGAGTGATATATCAAAATAATCGAAGATAGTGTCGAATCCATACTTTTTGGGGTCGCTGAGATTAGTGACACTCCGGATATTTTTAAAGTGCACGTTCAGCCCCTTTGGAGTGGTGGGGGCGAGGGGGAGTGATATATAAAAATAATCGAAAATAGTGTCGAATCGGTAGTTCTTGAAGTGGCTGAGATGAATAGTAAAGCTCTGAATTTTTTAAAGTCCAAGTTCAGCCCCCTTTGATATAGGTGTGAGAAAGGGTGAAAGAAATGACCAAAATAACGGAGATTATAGATGTATCTGTATATATTCGAGCCTAGCTGACACTAAATTTGGTGCAAATATTACTTACTGTCTGTTAAGAGTGGTGTGGATGAAAGACACCCCTAGAATCTTTAGGAGTAGAGGCGGGGGGGTGAGGGTGCTGGAATTAAAAATAGTCGAAAATTGTGGCGAATCCATAGTTTTCGGGGTCGCTGTGATGAATAGTAACACTCGAGATTATTTAAAGTTCAAGTTCAGCCCCCATTGAGGTTGGGGCGACCGGAGATTGATATATAAAATGGTGTCGAATCCGTAGTGTTCGGGGACGCTGAGATAATTAATTTCACTCCGGACTTTTTATATGTTCAAGTTCAGACCGCTTTGAGGTGGGGGCGAGGGGGATTGACATATAGAAATAATCGAAAATGGTGTCAAATCCACAATTCTCGGGGTTGCTGAAATGAAGAATGACAATCCCCCCTTGTACAGTGGTTTGGGGGGGGGGCGAAGTATATACAAACAGTCGAAAATAGTATCGAATCCATACTTTCCGGGATAGTTCAAATGAATAGTGACTTTCGTATTTGTTAAAGTCCAAGTATAGACTCCTTTGGCATAGGGGTTGAGAAAGAGTGAAAAAGAAATTATCCAATAGACGTAGCATCGATATGTTCCAGCGTAGCTATAAACCAAAATTGATACAAGTATGACTTATTATAAGGAGGAAGTACTGTTTACGATAGGACACGCCTAGGACCACTAGGAGAACGGGTTAAATATATATATTATATGCATAACTAAAAACGAACAATAATAGTGTCGAATCAATAGTTTTCGGGACTACTGGAGCGATTCCAATCAAACCAGGTACACTTATAACTTAATACCAGGAGTTAAACCGCATGGGGGTGTGACAACTTTAGCGCCCCTAGGGTAGGTTTTGGAATGGGTGAGGTATAAAAATTATCAAAAAATAGTCTCAGATCCATAGTTTCTGAGTCATTGGGATGAATAGTGTCACTTCGGATGTCGTTTAAGTCCAAGTTGAGTCCCAATTGGCAGGCAGGTGAGAAGGAGTGAAGAAAAGAAAATGTTCAAACGACCGACATCATGGATGTTTGAGCACGTTCCAGCCAACTGAAATTGGTGCAAATATTACCTACTATCTGTAAAAAATACCGCGGGGCCAAGAAACCCCTAGAAGCCCTAGGGAAAGGGGGCGAAATATAATTATAATTTATTATAATTATAACTAAAAACCAGGAATATTAGTTTTGAACCTATACTTTTCGGGACTACGGGGGTGATTTCAACCAAATTTGATACACTTATGACTTACCATCAGGAGACAAACTGTGTGGAGGTACGACAACCATAGCACCCCTACGATCGGGCGAAATGTGGAAATAATCGAAAATAGTGTCGAATCCATTCTTTTCGGGGTTGCTGAGATGAATAGTGACGCCCCGGATTTTTTACAAGTCGAAGATCAGCCTCCTTTGACATAAGGGTGAGTAAAGGTGAAAATCAAAATTTCCAAATTGAACGGGATAATGGATATATGTGTGTATGGTCCAGCATAGTTCTCAACCAAAATTGGACTTACTATCTGGAAAAAATACCTTAGGGGTAAGAGAACCCTAGACCCT
Organism: Anabrus simplex; assembly: GCF_040414725.1. Lineage (NCBI taxonomy): Eukaryota > Metazoa > Arthropoda > Insecta > Orthoptera > Tettigoniidae > Anabrus > Anabrus simplex. The sequence goes on along the minus strand of NC_090265.1, from coordinate 807,779,775 downwards.
AAAGTAGGAGGAAAGTGTAAAAATTAACTGAAAAAGACCGATATTTGTGTCTAATCCATAGTTATCGGGGTCGCTGAGGCGAACTATGACACTCTGGTCACCGTTTAAGATAAAGCTCAGTCCCAATCAGCAAGCGGATGAGAACGGGTGAAGAAAAGGAAATGTCCAAAGCGACCGAGTTTAAGGACGTATGTGTGTATATCGTAGCATATCTCGCAACCAAACTTGGTACACACATGACTTACTATATACAAAAAGTTTTGTATTGGGGGATGAAACCTCTAGCACCCCTAGGGGCGGGGATGAATTACAAAAAACACAGAAATACGGATGAAATATAAAAATAATAGACAACGTCAAATATTAATGTACAGTCCATAGCTTTCGGAGTCCTTGACGTGAATGACACACCGGATGTCGTTGTTCAGCCCTCATCGGCATGGAGATGGAAAAGAAAATGTTCATATGACCGTAATTACCGATGTATGTGTGTTTATTTCAGCATATCCCTCATACAAAATTGGTACACATACGACTTACTATATGAAAAAAAGAATATTGTTGGGGTAAAACACCCGTAGCACTCCTAGGGGAAGTGATGAAATATAAAATTGAACGAAAATTACTGATATTAATGTCGATTACATTGTTTACGTTTTGTTTTTGCTAGTTGCTTTACGTCGCACCGACAAAGATAGGTCTTATGGCGACGATGGGATAGGAAAGGGCTAGGAGTGGAAAAGAAGCGGCCGTGGCCTTAAATAAGGTACAGCCCCAGCATTTGCCTGGTGTGAAAATGGGAAACCACGGAAAACCATTTTCAGGGCTGCCGATAGTGGGGTTCGAACCTACTATTTCCCGAATACTAGATACTGGCCGCACTTAAGCGACTGCACCTATCGAGCTCGGTTACATTGTTTACGAAGTGTGACATTCTGCATGATTAAGTCATACTTCAGCCGCAGTCAGTATGGAGGTTGAGAACGGATGAAATTGAATGTGAAAATAACCGAGATTATGGATGTATGTGGGTATGTTTCAGAATAGCTCTATAATTACCACAACCACCACCACCACCACCATTCAATGAAACTTGGTACATATATGACTCACCATCTGGAAAATAAAATACTATGGAGATGAAAAAACATAACACCCCCTGGTGGTGGAGAATGGGAGGGGATGACGCGTAAAAATAATGGAATATATATATATGTCGAATCCATTGTTTATGTGTCGCTGATACGAATTTTGACGGTCTGGATACCGTTTAAGTTCACGGTCAGCCATCACTGAGACGGGGACTGAGAAGGGCTTAAAAGTAAACAGTCTAAGATGAACGATAATAGTAGTGTTGAATCCACTGCTTTTGGGGACGCAAGTCTGATTGCTGACAGTCGCAATGACAGTTAAAATCGTGTACATCATGTCTATAGCACGATGGGTAAATGTATATAGTTATCACGTATTTTTTTTGTAAGGGTCAAATACCTTCCATTCAATTCGTGCTTCCACAAGGACAATGTTTTACTCAACTACATTAGAGATCGTGAAATATCAATCAACATCTCAAAAAGGAATGCTATAAAAATCCTCTTCACACATAACTAACTGGTAATACAAATCTTGATGGCAAACATTCAAAAACTGTCCGAGCAACGCCGGGTACTACAGCTAGTCTATATATAAAACTCTAACATGTATGTTTCACAAAACTCAAGCTCTTAAACCAGAGGGAGTTCAAAGATTCATTTAATTACAAAGCTGCACCAAGATTTGGATCGACCTTGATGGACAGATTGTCGCTTGGCGACAGCGGCTTACTCTGTATCATGATAGACCGGTAAGAAATGCTGTATATAGGAGGATGGGAACACGCCGCCTTGTTTTATGAAGTACCTTTCTTGCTAGGAGGTTCATATACACTGACTGACAGAGCAAATGCAACACCAAGAAGGAGTGGTCAGAACTTTATGCCAATTGCAGGGTAGACTGACGTCACTGAGGTATGCTCATGATGTGAAATGCGCCTCTGTGCTGCGCACGTAGCGAACGATAAATGGGACACGGCGTTGGCGAATGGCCCACTTCGTACCGTGATTTCTCAGCCGACAGTCATTGTAGAATGTGTTGTCGTGTGCCACAGGATACGTGTATAGCTAAGAATGCCAGGCCGCCGTCAACGGAGGCATTTCCAGCAGACAGACGACTTTACGAGGGGTATGGTGATCGGGCTGAGAAGGGCAGGTTGGTCGCTTCGTCAAATCGCAGCCGATACCCATAGGGATGTGTCCACGGTGCAGCGCCTGTGGCGAAGATGGTTGGCGCAGGGACATGTGGCACGTACGAGGGGTCCAGGCGCAGCCCGAGTGACGTCAGCACGCGAGGATCGGCGCATCCGCCGCCAAGCGGTGGCAGCCCCGCACGCCACGTCAACCGCCATTCTTCAGCATGTGCAAGACACCCTGGCTGTTCCAATATCGACCAGAACAATTTCCCGTCGATTGGTTGAAGGAGGCCTGCACTCCCGGCGTCCGCTCAGAAGACTACCATTGACTCCACAGCATAGACGTGCACGCCTGGCATGGTGCCGGCCTAGAGCGACTTGGATGAGGGAATGGCGGAACGTCGTGTTCTCCGATGAGTCACGCTTCTGTTCTGTCAGTGATAGTCACCGCAGACGAGTGTGGCGTCGGCGTGGAGAAAGGTCAAATCCGGCAGTAACTGTGGAGCGCCCTACAGCTAGACAACGCGGATCATGGTTTGGAGCGCTATTGCGTATGATTCCACGTCACCTCTAGTGCGTATTCAAGGCACGTTAAATGCCCACCGCTACGTGCAGCATGTGCTGCGGCCGGTGGCACTCCCGTACCTTCAGGGGCTGCCCAATGCTCTGTTTCAGCAGGATAATGCCCGCCCACACACTGCTCGCATCTCCCAACAGGCTCTACGAGGTGTACAGATGCTTTCGTGGCCAGCGTACTCTCCGGATCTCTCACCAATCGAACACGTGTGGGATCTCATTGGACGCCGTTTGCAAACTCTGCCCCAGCCTCGTACGGACGACCAACTGTGGCAAATGGTTGACAGAGAATGGAGAACCATCCCTCAGGACACCATCCGTACTCTTATTGACTCTGTACCTCGACGTGTTTCTGCGTGCATCGCCGCTCGTGGTGGTCCTATATCCTACTGAGTCGATGCCGTGCGCATTGTGTAACCTGCATATCGGTTTGAAATAAACATCAATTATTCTTCCATGCCGACTCTGTTTTTTTCCCCAACTTTCATCCCTTTCGAACCACTCCTCCTTGGTGTTGCATTGTCACTGTCAGTCAGTGTAAGTAGGCAACACATTGCGAGGAATCTGTTCATTTTCGCACGAGATGGAAAAAAGAGAGAATGTCATGTATCCACTCGCATTGCAATTACCATCATGCACCATGCAAATAAATCGTCATTTATGTAAGCATATAGAAATAATTTGATCAAATTAATAGACACAGGAATCTAAAAAATAGAACATATTTACAGTAATTATTTCTTTGTTTTGTAAGTGAAATTACAAGTAAATATAATAAGAATTATTTAAAATGCTATTTGCTTTACGTCGCACCGACATAGATAGGTCTTATTTCGACGATGGGCCAGGAAAGACCTAGGAGTGGGAAGGAAGTGGCAGTGGCCTTAATTAAGGTACTGCCCCAGCATTTGCCTGGTGTGAAAATCGGAAACCACGGAAAACCATCTTCGGGGCTGCCGACAGTGGGTTTCGAATCCACTATGTCCAGGATGCAAGTACAGAGTTTCGCGCGCCTAACTATACGGCCAACTCGCCCGGTAATAAGAATAACATAAATAACAAAACACCAAATATAATGAAGTAAAATGTTAAAAAATTGTATGAAATGGAATTAATGAAGATATATTTTATTTTTTGAGGTGTAGAAGCGCTTGCTGAGCATAAACTAATAATAATAATAATAATAATAATAATAATAATAATAATAATAATAATAATAATAATAATAATAATAATAATAATAACAATAATAACAATAATAATATTACAATATAATATTACATAATTACATTATTATTATTATTATTATTATTATTATTATTATTTTGATTTTGTTTTGTTTTGTTTCTGTTGGGGTGTACTATGAACCACATTAACCATAATTCATTTCTGGTTCTTCATTTTTCGAACGGCCCAGTATTTCCTCATCCTTTCCAAGTGGGCTTCTTTACGTTTTTGTGACCAGGAGTTGCCGGTCAGTTTCCTACTCGTGTGTTGATCGTTTGATCTTGTAATGCCATAATTTTGTTCTTGGTCTTCCTAAAATAACGTCTGTTACTGTATACACTGCATCCTGTGTTATGTTATTTCCTTCCATGTCCTCCTTGACTCATTTAAGCCAATTAATTTGTGGTTTCCTGCTCTCCTTCTATTCCAGAATTTTCTTAGCTGATCTCTCTGGTGACGCTCTTTTGTCTTGTCCGTAGAAACAAAAAATTCTGTTTTTAAATGATAATGTGATTTTCTCTGTCTTTTTGTATAATTCCGCATTTGGTCGCAGTCGATATTCTTGTCACACTTTCCCTAGGCCCTAACATTTTCCTCAAGATTTTGTTCAATGTTTTCTAGTAAGCCTTTCCTATTCAATGAAATGCATTCGACAGAGCTCGATAGCTGCAGTAGCTTAAGTGCGGCCAGTCGTCGTCTTCGAGTGTACCGAAGGCCAAATGAAGCATTTTATCCTGGATGTGTGCAAGGTGAGGTTCAAGTCTATGATGTTTTGGGGGTGTTTTATGTATCATGGATTGGGCCCGCTCTCTGAGGTGACCGCTAACATGAACCAGCATGTTTACTTGAACATTCTGGATCACCAGGTGCTGCCTTTCGGTCAACATCTGCATGATGAGTATGCTATTTTTCAAGGTGACAGCAGCAAAGTTCATCGGGCTGGACGCATACTTGACTGATTTTATGAACACTCCTCCACCTTATTACATCTTGATTGGCCTGCACAATCACCTGACTTGAATCCCATTGAAAATCTGTGGGACATGTTGGAACAGCGGGCAAAACGCCGACAGCAGCCTCCCCGCAATTTTGTGGAATTATGCGATCAAATCTTCAGCGACTGGCTTAACCTGGGTACGACATTCCTGCACACCCTTCTGGACTCACTTTCTAACCGAATCCAGGCGGTTATAAAGTCCAGAGGCGGAGATACGTAGTATTAAATGTTGCTTGTAATGATTTCTCAAGGGGTGACTAACTTCTTGACCGGTGAGGTTGTCAATGACGTTACTGCAGACAATTACGCATTCTATGGCAAGTTTAATGTGCAAATACTTCAGGAAATTGGGAATTAAGAAATGAATCAACGACATTATTAATGAAAGAGTCTTGCATTATTTGGCCATACAGTGAAGAGAGACAAAATCTAACTCGTCATAATTGAGTGTAAATTCCTGTAAGTGGGACAGTGAGGATACAGACGCAGAATTCTCTTATGATGGTAAACCCGGAAGAAGTAACAATTCCCATCTGACGGTTCTGACTGTAAAAGTGTAGAATTGCACTTCCCGTTCACATTTAGAATTATGCTGTTTAAACTCGCTGCTGATTTTCTTTTTACAATTTAGAGAAAAATTTACCAACTGATATCCCTTGTAATGTGAAGTAGGAGAGATTTAAATTCTTCATAAACTTCATAACACAATGAAAAAAAAAGGTATAGGTGTGCTTTGATCTTGGGTTTCTCTCATGATGTGACAGCATCATATCATAGGCCTTAGATTTACCCTTCCTCCTTTGACTAGCTTAAATGTTGCTCTGTGGAGCAGGTCCCTCTCTTCCCACAATTGAGGACGAAAGATAATAAAGGCTGAAAGTGCCAGAAACATGTTTTCCTGAAAATGTCAATAATAGAGTTCCGGAGCACAATGGCACTCTCATCCATCTCTATCAGAGAAGACCAGGAATTAATGATTACCTACGGCCTTTGAAGTGCAAGTATACATCCAATATATCAATATAAATGAAATCGTAACGACCATGTGTCTGTACATTGACTATTTTGGCGAAATTTTCCTACAGTTATCAGTTTCAGGTGTGATAACGACCATCTACAAATATTTTACCTTTGGTGTTTGTTTATCGGTTTGTCTGTTTGTCTGTTAGTTTGTTTGTCTGAGTTCTTGTAACTTGAAAACTACTGGATATATTTCTACCAAACTTGATATTTAGAATCCACCTGTTCTTGAGTAGGCTTAGGGACAACCTTATTTCTGAAAACCTAAATTTACTGGGGGTTTATCTGAAACCAAAACCATGATTTTGGTCTCCCACAAAATGTACTCATCCAAAATTAATGGAAATCTACCTGCCTTAATGGAAATGAATTTCTAAAGCTTTTTCTCATTTGCATAATTTCGATAGGAGGATTAATAAGGGAGATATCGTGAAAGGCCGGTTTTTCAGGCTAAGTCCAGTGGACATAGCCCAAACGTGTTGTACGTGGAGCAGATTCCTTATCTCTCTAGCCTATAAAAATAAATCGTAACGATCGTATGTACATTGACTATTTTGGCGAAATTTTCATACAGCTATCCGTTTAAGGTGTAATAATGACCATCTGCATACTTTTTAGCTTTAGTTTCCTGAAAGCCATAATTGTTACCACCCTCCCCGAAAATCAAGAATGCGGCACAATCTGCCAGACGAGCTAGAAATTAGAAATTAGGCAAAATTATACGTTTTAGCCTGTAACGGACGGAAAACTTCCAAGATCTTTAAACATTTTACTTTTTATCCTAGAAGAATATCGAAATATAGAGGCAATTCAAATGACGGTGCAGACCTTCGTTTTGAGATCGTGGCTGAACGGTAAGTCCTACCACAGAACAGATGGCACAATCTCCGTTCGAATGGGAGTGGTCTATTTTTGGTCCTATGACTTTTTGTCGTATCTCTATCCGTTATATGTTAGATTTCTCTACTTCTCAATTGTAAGTACATTTTTCACTTTTTAAAAGCATAATTCATACTTTGAATCACTTATAGGAAAGACAGAATCATCAAATTCTACACGATCATTGGCCCATAAAGTAGCCATATGTGAGCCAAATGTTATGTATGTACCTGTCACATAATTATCTGATAAGTTATTCAATGTGAGAAAATCTTACCCAAATTTCACCCTATTCACCGTTTTTAACTTAATCTGACCCATGAATAGATAAGATACGAGAAAATTTCATACGACCAGCCATTTAGACCGCTAAATACGGCGTCTTATGGTACACTCCGTTTGTCGATATGACGTACCGTTTAGCAGCAGTTAATCTATATATGAAGGTCTGCAATATTTTAAAAATGCATATGTTTTTGTATGTCCATATGTATATATTGATGTCGATTTGTAGCGATCAGGAAAGGGTGTGTCTGCTATTTTAAGCAGTACTCCCCACATCGACTAGGAGTGGCAGTAGGCATGGAGTCCTTTTCCAACTCCTGTGTAAGTGGCATTAGTAAGGAGGGCCCACCATTATAAAGAACAATTCCCTCCTCAATTTCACTTGCAGAAGGCAAGGGAGCGTGCAATTTCGTCCAAAACTCCCCTACCCAATTGCGTTAGGCTGTGGGCAAGGGTACCCGTTATGAACAAATGTACCCATCTAAAATGTGACTGGCATTAGGCATAGTGGCCTGCTATTTTAATGGAAACTCACCAACTCGGTGTGACTGACAGTAAGCTGGCTGACATTAGGAAAAGGGACCTGTCATTATAATGATAATAACACAAGTCAATTTCGACTGGCAGTACGGAAGTTGCCCGCCATTATAATAAAAACTCCTTAACTGTAATCTGTCTGGAAGTAGGAAAGGGGGCCTGCGATTGTAACGAAAACTTTCTAACTCGATTGTGACCCCGCATTAAGTAATGGAGCCTGTCATTATAATGTAAACTTCCCAACTCGATTGTGAATGGTAGTAGGCAAGCAAGCCTGCCGTTATCGTCACAACTCCTCAATTCACACTTTACATTGGAAACAACGTATGGGGACCTCCCCATGCTGTTTCTCGGAAAACGCTAAGAGGCATGCAAAAACAAATCTTATTCACTGCATGTACAGTAATTTGCTTCGATATCCGTATACAGTTTAGAATACCGTAGCGAAGCACGGGCACATTTGCTAGATTTATATAATTACATAACCATGTTTAATATCTATAAATTTTATTTATTGAATTAAGGTGCTCAGAAATGAGAAAATGTATGAGTGATAGCACACTGACACAATGGACAGCACAGAGGAATTGTAGCGCGAGATGCTGGCACATTCACCCTTCCCCACTAAACTCAGCTGGACACATTGGACTGTGACTCTACCTGTTGAACTTCCTACCAACTAAACTAATGACCTCAGGCACATGCACAAGTTACCACTATACGCGGCATGGCTAATACATCCCCTTATTAAAAAACACATTTTTCATATTTTGGCACTTTCACCCTCTCCACCTTTGGTCCTCCTTCTGTTACTGTATCCTCGCTACTCCGTATCACATGCCCATACCATCACAGACGAGCTTCCCCTTTTGGCACTGGTGCGACGCTAAAGATCATTCTTATACCGACATTGATGACATCGTCAAGTCTTATTCTCACCACGATAGTGTGAAGTGTTTGCTCACCTGTCGGTTAGTAACAGACTTTCAGGTACGTTTTTGAATTGCTGTTGTCTATCGATGGATATTGATTTTCAGGTTTGTGCTTGCTCTTCTAATTGTTATGCCCATTTAATAACACACACAATAAACTCGGATTTAAACCCGGTTTTGAGATAAAGTCTCACAAGGAATGATCATGACCTCTTAAGCTCAAAAAGAACCTGAATAATATCAGCGTATTTGGAATCGTTCATTTTGCTCTCTGTTCTCAACTCGTCCAGTTTAGCACATAATAGTCCTCTGTCATATTGTCAGTAGTGCTCGTCTTATGTAAAGATTCTACTCATCTAATGCTGCAGCTGCGGTGAACAAACGCTGGATCCACTCCCTCAGCTGTAAGTACTCAAGTCACAAATGACTTATACGAACCATTTGACAAAATCCGGTTAGACCGGTCAAAAATAAAGTGACCTACACGCACAGCACTTGTAAGATTAATGACGTAAGCAGGAAAGAGAAATTTTACCAGAAAGTTTGAATAGTTTTTAGCTCAACATACGAGCTCAAATTACCGCCGGGCTTCAACTTTATGGAGCACCATTTACACCTTTATGAGAGTGGCTGGTTCAATAAATACAAGTGTTACTGTCCTGAGAGCTCACAGACTTGTTGACAGCTGTAGGCCCTACTGCTACTATAGTTCTAATTTAGTGCTTAGGGGCATATTGTACGGCGCGGACTGTCGGTTGGCTGTCACCAATCACGCACAATATTCATTTATTTTAATTAATAATAATTTATAATTTATTTAGTAAATTATTTTTTATTTTATTTACGCCTATATATTTATATATTTGTTTGTTATATATTTATACTAGCTGATGTACCCGTGCTTCGCTACGGAATTCTCAGAAAGATTGCCTTTGTGGTTTTCCCAAATGAAGTCAACATAAGTCATTACAATGACGTCAGTAGGAATGTAGCGATTAAAAGCAATGTTATCAAATAAAATAGGCTACTTGATCAAATGACAAACCGTACTTTTTCTCACTTTTAACGAATAGCACTACGGTGCCGATCTAAGAGTCCTAAGTTGCAGGCCCCAGAAGCCGCGACTACTCGTATGCTATTATTCTGTTAAATGTGCACACTGTTCATTACAATCAGTGCTTTAGCGTAGGGATTGAATAGCTGGAATGCTATGATGAATCAGTGTGTTACGTACCAGTAGCAAATAGCTTATGCCAGTTGTACGTATCAGAAAATTTATGAACCAGAGGGGTGCCAGAGGCTACTTCCCGCCAATATTCATGCAGGCTATTATGCTCGGTACGCAGCAGTAATCTATATCTATATCTATATCTATATCTATATCTATATCTATATCTATATCTATATCTATATCTATATCTATATCTATATCTATATCTATATCTATATCTATATCTATATCTATAATAAGAATTTTGTCCTTACATTGCTCAGAACTTAAAAGTAATTGTATTTCTGTATCGGTCATGTTCACAGTAACAAAGAAATGCACTTTTTAATTTTGCATAATTTCTGTATGTATGTGTGTACTGAATGTATGTATGTATGTATGTATGTATGTATGTATGTATGTATGTATGTATGTATGTACGCGCATCACGAGAAAACGCCTGAAGATAATTTAATGAAAATCGGTATGAAAAGTCGGGGAATAAGTCGCTACAATCTAGGTCGTAAATAACTTTATTCACGCTGAGTAAAATGGTAGTTTAGGGGAAGGCCTAAAATGCAATTCTCAAATATTTTTGTTATTTGTGGTCCTATCGATAAATACTACATAACTTAGGTTATATAGGCCTAGTATTAAATTTCCGATCATTTATATCTTACACATTTTTACCGTACGGCCTATTATAAGAGATAGGCCTATTCACGAATTACGATTTTTGTTTACTAAGTCCATTTCAGCGCCGAGTCACGAGAAAATGGGTAAACAGATTTTAATGAAAATCGGTATGCAAAGTCGGGGAATAAGGAACTACAATCTGCGCTAAAAACTTTATAAGATGCCCTAATATCACAGAGTATTCATAAATATTCAAGGAAATATGAAGGCCTAGAATATAGAAAGTTCATAACATTGATCAACAATAACATAACATTCATTGGCCATTGTTTGTTGTGATGTGCTTTGTACCTTCTGCTGCCACTCATCTCCGACAGATGGGATTACTTCTGCGTACCGGGTATAACAGCCTGCCTGAATATTGGTGGAGGTAGCTGTGGAGTTAGATCTCTCTTCTTTAACTTGCCATTGCTTTCCTCTGGTTGATCAATTTTCTGATACTACTGGTACGTAACACACTGATTCATCATAGCATTCCAGCTATTCTATTCCTACTCTCAGGCACTGATTAGAATGAGCAGTGTGCACATTTAACGGAATAATGACAGAGCAGTGTTCGCGGCTGTCTGCTTTCTGGTCATTCCAGCACTGGAACTTTGTACTGTTAGAACGGCAGCGTAGAACTGTTCGTTGGGAAAACCACAAAAACAGTCTTCCTGAGAATTCCGTAGCGAATCACGGGTACATCAGCTAGTAGGCCTATATTATACAGATTTCTTACCGGGCTATCATGATATAGCATAAGTTGCTGTCGCCTAGTGATGATTTGTCCATCGAGACGATCAGTTTTGGTGTGGCTTTGCAATTAAATTAATTACATAAAATTAATCATCATAAAACTACCCAAGGAGTTCGTTCAAACCACTTCATAAACCCTCTCAGCAGTAATAAGAACAAGTTGTAAAATTTTCAGAGAAATCGGTCCGGTAGTTCTTGAGTCTATCTCAAATATACCAACATCCACTTTTATATATAGATTTACTTTTATTATAATAATTTTAATTAATTTAGTCCACCTGGTGGCCATGATCGTTAAGGCGTTGAAGTATAAACGCTCTGAAACCGTGGTTAGTCGGTTCAAGTCCCGTTGGTCGAAAAATATCACCATGGGAATGTTGGCCGGCAGGGTAGGGGAGGTGGTGGTATACAATTTCTAATCACTGGATTGCGTGCCAAAAGCCTGAAATAAATCCCAGACCTCTCTTCAGTGCTCATATGGAGTGAGGGCATATGACGCTGAATGGTGATTCGTCCGTCGGATGGGGACGTTAAGCCTTGAGCAGACTCCTTGTTGCTATTCCACAGGAGTAGGCTATGTGCCGGCACGGGGTTTTACCCTCTCCCTACTTACGTCATCATTTCATTTCATTAGTTCCTCTGACGAGGTTGACGTCAAGAAGGGCATAGGGTTATTAAAACCCACCACGACAGATTAATCTCACCTAATACCCGACCCCGTAGAGAAACGGGACGAGAGTTGGACAAGGGTTGGACAAACAAAAAATAATATTAATTAATAAAGAAACTAATTTTTTTGAATAGATCAACCCTGAGCGCTCATTCTCTCTCAGTGATTCGACAACCATGATAAGGCAACTCTGATATGGAAAACATAAATTAGGAAAATTTACTACATGATGGTAACCAACCTTGTGCAAGGACACGGCACCAGAAGAAGGAGAAGAACCTTGCACAGGATATTTGCATTCTTTAGTTAAAGACAAGTTTAAGAACCTATTTTTGTGATAATGGTTTAACGTCGCGGTTCAAGACATTTTTTTTTACAATTTGTTTTACATCGCACCAACACAGATAGATTTTTTTGTTGTCGATGGGATAGGAAAGGCCTTGGACTGGGAAGGAAGCGACCGTGGCCTTTATGAAGGTACAACCCCAGCATTCACCTGGTGTGAACATGGGTAACCACGGAAGACGATCTTCAGGGCTGCCGACGTTGGAGTTTGAACACACTATCTCCCGGATGCAAGCTCACAGCTGCGCGCCCCTACGCGCACGGCCAACTCGCCCGGTAGTTCAAGAATCAAAGAAACGAAGACGTCGAAGGTAATAATTGCAAGACACAACAGGATGAGGTGTACATTATAGGAAGAGCAAGGAAAGTGAGAAAAATTGATTGAAGAGAAATGTAAAGATTACATATCGAAAATTATGTTGCTTTAAGAAAGGTAGGTGTTGCACGTGGGAATGGCAAAGACACGCTTGGAAAGAAGTAGAGTTAAAAAATTGCTTTACATCCCTAATGGAGATCTGCATTAACTCTTTCTTTGATCACATACCGGCCGCCCAGTCAACTATAAATTTCTGACCGCACCGGGAATGAAACCTGCACCTTCGAAGACGGAAGTTAATGGCGCTAACAGTTACCATACGGTAACAATACGGGTTGTAGTGTCGGTGGTGATGATTATTGTTTAAAGAGAAAGTACAACTGGCCCACCATCCTTAAACAATATAGGTTGTTGCAAGTAACTAGTTAAGAAAAAACCCGGAAGACCTGTACAGAGTAATTAGTTATTACAGTAGAACCCCAATTATCCGAGGTAATGCGGACCGAGGCCACCTCAGATAAGTGAAAACTCGGATAATACGGATGACCACATCAACAAAAACATGATTAAAAGGAAGTCCTGTAGTATTACTGACCTCCTTCTCTTAACTTAGTGAAAAGGATATAATTTATTACCAGAAAAAAATGCATTCACGTTTATTTTTGCAATAAATAAAACACTACAGGACGTAGGCAATTCGAATAATAGCTATAAATGGTGTAATTTGAAGGGTGTTATTAATTGCTGTGTTATTATACGTTAATAATGTTTGAATTGTTTCTCTCACAGTAGCCTATGCACCGAACAAGGGGCTATGCGGGTTGGGTCACGTAGCTAACAGTTTGCATTCGGGAGACAGTGGGTTTGAATCCCATTGTCGGCAGCCATAAAGATAGTTTTCCGTGGTTTCCCATTTTCACACAGGCAAATGTCGGGGCTGTACATTAATAAAGGCCACGGTCATTTCCTTCCCTCTCCTTGCACTTTCCTATCCCATCGCCACCATAATACCTATCTGTGTCAGTGCGACGTAAAGCAAAATGTAAAGGAAAAAAGAAGGAGGAAAATAAAAAGCAGCCTGAAGTTACAATAAAATTAAATAAAAATAAAAATAAAATTTGTTTCATTCTGCTACCTCTGTTCTGTCCTTAATAGTATGTTTGCGCGGCACGGAATTCACGACAAAACTCTTAATAACGGCATTAAAAATGTAATTTTTAGACTCACAGATTTGGCTCGGATAATACGGCATCTCGGAAAATTGGGGTTTGGATAATCGGGGTTAAACTGTACTTATTAACTCACTACGCTTAATTATAGAACCTGTCTTAAAATTGTGTTACTACGGGCGTAATGCACTAAGCACTACGCGCTGCTGTATGTGGGTATAAATTTAGGAAATGGTGACGGAACAAGATAAAAATAGTAGGCTCAGTTTAGTCTTTGCCTTGCACAACGTTTCTCAAAATTTTAGCCCCGTGTCCCTCAGAATGTAAAAATGGGAGTAATACTTCAATAATAATAATAATAATAATAATAATAATAATAATAATAATAATAATAATAATAATAATAATAATAATAATAATAATAATAATAATTTATGTGAGTTACTAGTTCTAACTGTTCGTATGCCTTGCTAGTGACGCGTTTTAATTTGTCCAGCACAGTGGCATATTGTCGCCATTGATGAGACGTGGGCACGAGCCTCCGAGGCTGAATTAAAGTGTAAATCGAATGAATGGCGTCATCCAGGTTTGCCCCATCCACAGAAATTTCGACAGGAACCCTGTCGGGTGAAGCTTATGCTGATTGTGGCATGGTTACGCATGTTGTGCCTAAGGGACTAACCGCCAAGAATGACTACTATTGCCGATTTCTGGATCGACATTTGCGTCCGGCTATCCGTCGCAAACATCCACGTTTATTGCGAGACGATCGCCCTGTCGTCTTGCATAACAACGCACTTTGTCACGCCGCAAACAATGTCAATGTCAACGGTGGCTTTGGGAGTTCTTGGAACACCCTCCGTACTCACCAGACATGGGTCCTCGTGACTTTGACCTGTTTCCGAATTTGAAGGAACCCTCCGAGGCCGCCTATTTCGTGAACCGAGTTCGATAGCTGCAGTCGCTTAGGTGCGGCCAGTATCCAATATTCGGGAGGTAGTGCGATCGAACCCCACTGTCGGCAGCCCTGAAGATTGTTTTCCGTGGTTTCCCATTTCACACCAAGCAAATGCTGGGGCTGTACCTTAATTAAGGCCATGGCCGCTTCCTTCCTCACCGGGCGAGTTGGCCTTGCGGTTAGGGCCACGCAGCTGTGAGCTTGCATCCGGGAGATAGTGGGTTCGAACCCCACTGTCGGCAGCCCTGAAGATGGTTTTCCGTGGTTTCCCATGTTCACAAGAGGCAAATGCCACGGCCGCTTCCTTCCCATTTCTAGGCCTTTCCTGTCCCATCGTCGCCATAAGACCTATCTATGTCAGTGCGACGTAAAGCCACTTGCTATTTCTTGACGTGGCATCTGTACTCCGCGCAGTAGGGTGCTCCGTCGCTGTCATCAACTGAGAATGCCTTGCCAACGGTCTTCTGCAGCTTCCCGACATTTAGCGAAAGGTAATATACTTCCCCAGTGACTACACTGACTGAGCAAATGTCATGGGATTGCGGAGCACTGATGCGCAGGTGTGTTGTTTGCGCACCACACGCCCCCTGAGCCAGCGGCCGTTGTATAGGAGACCTTGTCAGCAGTGGCTGTGCATGTGACAGATGTAACATGGAACGTCGTCGTGAGCTGACACCGTTCGAACGGGGTATGGTGGTCGGTGCCTGACGGATGGGAAGTGCGATTTCGGAAGTGGTGCGGGAATTCGGCTTCACACGATCAACCGTGTCCAGGGTGTATCGTGAATGGTTGAATGCGGGTGTCACCGTCCACAACAGACGAACGACCGGCCGTCCAGCCACCCTCGATGACCGTGTCCGGCGACATCTGAGACGGATTGTCAATAGTGACAGACGGAAAACCGTGCAACAAATCACGGCTCAATTCAACACAGGCCTTGCTAGACACGTCTCCCAGTCGACAATCCGTAGGAACATGGGTTCTATGGGGTATGGGAGCCGGCGCCGCACACGGTGCCACTGTTAACCCAACATCATCGGGCACAACGACGCGCATTTGTCGCCAGTCACCAGGAATGGGCACTGGAACATAGGCGTAACGTGATATGGTCGGACGAATCACGATTTCAACTGCACCATGCCGATGGGAGGCACCGTGTATGGCGCAGACCACATGAAGCGATGGATCCCGCCTGCCTCGAAGGTGTGATCCAGGGCGCTGGTGTCCCTGTTATGGTCTGGGGTGCATTTTCCTGGTATGGAATGGGCCCCCTAGTTGTTCTGGAAGAGACTTTGAATGGTACGCGGTATGTTGAGCTGCTCGGAAACCAACTCCACCCATTTTCGGCCTTCCAGCGCCTAGACGGTTCTGCGGTGTTTCGAAATGATAACGCGCCGCCACATTGCTCCCACGTCGCCCGGGAATGGTTCCAGGAACTTGCAGCGGAGGTCCAACGACTGCCATGGCCACCCAGGAGCCCCGATATGAACCCTATCGAGCATATCTGGGATGTCCTGGAACGCAGGCTCCGTGCCATGGATCCTGCACCCATGAACAGACCAGCATTGGCGGCCGCTCTGCAAACGATTTGGTGTCAGCTGCGTCCAAAGGACTACCATGGACTTGTCGACTCACTTCCACGGCGTCTCACTGCAGTTCGCAGGGCCAGAGGAGGCCCCACACGCTATAAGGTGACTATCCCATGACATTTGCTAAGTCATTGTACATTGGAGAAATGTAATGCAATTGTATTTGTTAGTTCATTAAATATTGCGTTCTATCAATATTGCTACTAGTTTATTTACAGTCCTCGTATTAGCATATTTCAATGGAGGCTCTCTGCAAATAACTGCCTTGTAGAATCCAAGAATCCAATTTTTATGGATCTGTATTAGAACTACGGAAGTTAAAACTGAATTAATCATTTGTTTGTTACAGCCTTAATTTGCTGCTGAATCTAGCAAAATTCAGAGAAAAATTAGAAAAGTATTTGTAGATTATTATTATTATACATTTAACATGATGCACTTCTAACCCCGAATGGTAATGAGAATGAAGCACTGAAGAAAAGAGCTAGAAAGATGGAATTGGCTTTTAAACTGAGTCAGGATACTTACAAATCCAAATCCAAATCCAAATCCCTCTCTTTCGAGGCAAAACTGAGACACTACAGCACAGTAGTTACACCAGCATGTCTCTATGCAGCGGAGACACTTTGTAAGATAGAAGACCCCTAAATTGAGAGAAAAAGAATGTTCCTCAGGAAGATCTTAGGACCAAAGAAAGTCGCTTCCTTCCATCTGAGGTCGAACATGAGAACGTATGAGAGGATTGAGAAGATAACCACCAACATGAAGAGGAGGAACATTTTATGGACATTTGAAGAGAATGACCCCAAACAGACTGGCATATAAATTAATTATTCTTCAAGAAAAATGGAAAACTCATCTCCGCTGGTTGGACGAAGTGCACAAAGATCTCAACGAACGACGTATCACGCCCACAGAAATTCAAAATATAAACAACTTCAGACAGCAAGTTGCGGAACTGAGGGATAATCCAGAGAAACGACCTGCTAAAACACGGAACATCTCGGTGGAAGGACGGCAAAGGAGACAAAGGTTAAAGAACTTTTGGAGAGAATGTAAAGAGAAGAAATAGGAAGAAACGTGGCATGTAGCTGGTGTATTCGTAGCCCACATTTGGCTGTATCGAAAGAATGAAAGAAAGAAAGAATGAAAGAAAGAAAGAAAGAAAGAAAGAAAGAAAGAAAGAAAGAAAGAAAGAAAGAAAGAAAGAAGAAGGAAGCACTGTTAGAACATCTAAATTGCTTTCTATGTTATATCAGGTAACAAAAAGTTAGTAAGAGACCAGGGTTCATACCTCGTCTCATCCTACACGATAGCCTAGGTAAGTGGCACATCATCTCTGTCAAGGATGTAACTGATTGCTTTATTGTACCGACTAGAGCTGCTAGGTCACAGGTTAGATTGTGGTTCACACCGCACCTTCCCCCGCAGTAAACTACACAATAGAGATATTTTTTCAGGTATTTATTCTTTAATTAAACTGCCTGTATATGTATTCCAACCACTTTGTTGCCGTACCTCAAGATAAGGTGTTGCACCATTCGAGATGAGAAAATAGAATCGTAGACATACAGAGTTCCTTGTTCCTTTCACATACCTTAGGCTAGTGTTTCTCAAAGTGGGAGTCAAAACCCCCAAGAAGATCGTCGTGTCATTTAAAAGTAGAGCTGTCGATTTAATCTATTGATCGAACCGATTAATCTACGTTTAAACAATCAATGTGTTTTAGGCGATTAATCGAGCCGATTGAAATTATAGTATCGTGAGGGGAAAATAACTAATTCACGTGGCACAAAACCTTTTTATTGCACCAGCAAATGTACCCGTGCTTCGCTACGGTATTCTACATTGTATGCGGATATCGAAGTAAATTACTGTACATGCAGTGAATAAGATTTGTTTTAACATTGCACATCTCTTAGCGTTCTCCGAGAAACAGCACGGGGAGGTTCACATACGTTGTTTCCAATGGAAAGTGTGAATTGCGGAGTTGTCACGATAACGGCAGCCTCACTTGCCTACTACCATTCACAATCGAGTTGGGAAGTTTAGATTATAATGACAGGCCCCATTGCCTAATGCGGGGTCACAATCGATTTGGAAAGTTTTCGTTACAATCGCAGGCCTCCTTTATACTTCCAGACAGATTACAGTTGAGGAGTTTTTATTATAATGGGAGGCAACTTCCCTACGGCCAGGCAAAATTGAGTTGTGCTGTTATCATTATACTGACAGGCCCCTTTTCCTAGTACCAGCCAGCTTACTGCCAGTCACACCGAGTTGGTGAGTTTCCATTAACATAGCAGGACACTATGCCTAATGCCAGTCACATTTTGGATGGGTACATATGTTCATAATGGCGGGCACCCTTGCCCAGAACCAAACACAATCGGGTAGGGGAGGTTTGAACAAAATTGCACGCTCCCTTGCCTTCTGCAAGTGAAATCGAGAAGGGAATTATTCTTTACAATGGTGGGCCCTCCTTACTAATGCCACTTACACAAGTGTTGGAAAATGACTTCATGCCTTCTTCCAGTCAAAGTCGATGTGGGAGTACTGATTACAATAGCAGACACACCCTTTCTTGATCGCCACAAATCGACATCAGTATAAATAAATGTCGACATATAAAAGTATACGAATGTTTAAAATATTGCTGACCTTCATTAACAGATTAACTGCTACTAAACGGTACGTCATATCGACAAGCGGATTGTACCATAAGACGCCGTATTTAGCGGTACAAATGGCTGGTCGTATGATATTTTCTCGTATCTCATCTATTCTTGTGTCAGATTGAGTTAGAAACGTTGAATAGTGTGAAATTTGGGTTCTCAAGTGCTTCAATTTTCGTATAATCATGTGACAGCTAAAAACAAGCATAGAATTTGATGATTGTATCTTTCCTATAATTGATTCAAAGTATGAATTATGAGTGTACAAAATGCAAAATTCACTTACAACTGAGAAATAGCATTATCATTATAGTCAATGTACATACTGTAGAAGGGATAGAGGTACAACAAAATGTCATAGGACCTAAGTTATAGATCACTCCAATTTGAACAGAGATTGTGCCATCCGTTTTGTGATAGGACTTAGCATATAGCAGGGCCTCTCAGGGTGCATGCGCGTGGTGCATGCACTGTGCACGGTGCAAAAGACGACTTGGCTTGGTTGACCAGAGTGCAGACCCCCACTCCTCGATTTGGAGCAATAGCGCTGTCTCTCTCTTTCCCCACGCCTGTCTCGCTCGCTCCGCCTGTCTCCTTCTCCCCCACTTGCGCCGTAGCGCTCCAAATCCTGGCTGAGTTGAGCCGAGTCTAGCCGAGTAGAGCCGAGCATAGCCGAGTAGCCCAGAGACGAAGCGTTGATCCGAGCCATACCGGGCGGCACCGAGCGGCACCGATGCACAGTGCACGGAGCTCTTGCGCCTCGCTCTGCACGCGTGAGATTTTGGGCGTTTGAGAGGCCCTGGCATATAGCAACGAAATACGACGGAACGAAGGTCCGCACCATCATTAGAAATGCCCCTATATTTCGATATTCTTCGAGGGTAAAACGTGAAAAATGTAAAGATCTTGGAAGTTTTCCGTCGGTTACAGCCTAAAGTGTATAATTTTGCCTAATTTCAATTGTCTTGCTCGTCTGGCAGATTGTGCCGCAAACTTGATATTGGGCGAGGAGGGTAAAATTTAGGACTTTTAGGAATCTAGCTAAAAATATGCAGATGGTCATTATTACCCATTAAACGTATAGCTGTACGAAAATTTCGCCAATATAATCAATGCACTGACACACGATCGTTACGATTTTATTTATATAGATAGATAAGGAATCAGCTCCACGTACAACACCTTTTGGTCTATGTCCTCTGGACTTAGCCTGCAAAACCAACCGTTCATGGTATATTCCTTATTAATTCTCATGTCGAAAAATGCGCATGAGATAGAAGATTTTTAGAAATGGATTTCCATCAAGTTTGGTCGATTTCCAGCCAGGCTGGTCTTATATATATTATGGGAGAGTAAAATTACGTTTCGGTTCCCTATAAACCCCCACTCCATTCTGGGAATTTGAAATGGTATGGACCTCAAAACCTGGAAATATATCCAGTAGTTTTCAAGTTATAGACAAACAGACACCAAAGCTAAAGAATATGCAGATGGTTGTTATTACACCTGAAACGAATAACTGTACGGAAATTTCGCCAAAATAATCAATGTACAGACACACGGTCGTTACGATTTTATTTATATAAATATATATATATAAAATTGCTCTACGTACAACACCTTTTGGGGCATGTCTTCTGTACATAACCTGAAAAACCAACCGTTCATGATATCTCCATTATTAACCTTCCTATCGAAGAAATGCACATGAGAAGAAAATTTCAAAATGATTATCCATCAAGGTTGGTCGATTTCCAGTCAGATTAGTCTTGTATATATTGTGGGAGAGTAAAATCACTATTTCGTTTCCCAATAAACCCCCAGTCCATTCCGGGAATTTGAAATCGTATGGACCTCAAACCTACCTGTGGATAGATGGATACTAAATATGAAGTTTCGTTCACATATCTCCAGTAGTTTTGAAGTTATAATAAATAGGCTTTACACGCACCCGCTCTTGAGTTAAGTCCGGTGGGACTTGTACCGAAAAACGGTCCGTTAATGTTATCTCCCTTATTAATCCTCGTATGGAAATGATGCATATGAGAAAAAAGGTTTCCTTTAAGGCAGGTAGATTTCCATTAAGTCTTGTTGTGTGTATTTCGTGAGAATGCAAAATCACGGTTTCGGTTTCGTATAAACCCCCAGTGAATTCAGTGATTTAGAAGCAATATTGGCGACTAAAACCTACCCAAGAGCAGGTGGATTCCAAATATGAAGTTTGCAAGTTATAGACAAACAGACAAACAGACACCAAAGCTAAATCATATTCAGATGGTCATTATTACACCTGGAACGGATAACGGTATGGAAAATTCGCCAAAATAGTCAATGTACAGACACACGGTCGTTATGATTTTTATTTATATACATTATCATTTGGCATTTCGTGTGCTAGCCTTAGCAATTTTATGATTGATAGGTCATTAATTTTTTTAAGATTATACTGACACATTTTGTGTTTTTCCTTCAAAATTCATTAAAAATCATCCATAGACGCCAAAAGAGATTCGGTGTACTCCGCGATCTAGAACAGGGTAGAAGATTCCATCATTGATCACCGGCTTAGGTAGAAGGCGGAAAGTGTAATACCAGGGTTTCTCACAAGTTCCTGTATCGTCAAATTTTCTCGGGCACAAAACCCCGTGGTCCCCCTTCGGAGCCTTTTAAAGACCCACTTATAGAAACCATGAAGGCCACCAATGTCAGCCTTTACACCTAGGACACACTCGCCAAAAATTGCTTGCTTTTGTGTCGAACCATCTTTACCACTCTTGAACGGTGTGCGTAAGAACCACGCTGGCATGGTGAGGTTTGTTTTTTAGTTATTTTTTACAATTTGTTTTCGGTGACACCGACACAGACAGGTTTTGTGGCAACGCTGGGGTAGGTGTGGGAAGCAAGCGAAAATGGCCCTTGCATTCGCCTGACGTGAAAATGTGAAACAACGGAAAGCTATCCTCAGGGCTGCCGACAATGGGGTTCGAGCCCACTATCTCCAGAATGCAAGCTGACAGCTACGTGACCCGAGGCGTATAGTCACTTACATGGCGGCATGGAGAGTTTTGACGACACACACACATGCTCCGTCAGATGCAGCCCCGTCCTTTCGCATCCATCAAATGCAATCTGTGTGGACGATTGTTTCACGCTAGAATTGGCTTGTTCAGTCATCTGAAAAACAAGCACAAATAACGCGGAGTGCAAATGGACTGTAAGCAGGAGAAATTGTATACTCGGAAATAAATAACAGCCGTCGATTATTATTATTATTATTATTATTATTATTATTATTATTATTATTATTATTATTATTATTATTATTATTATTATTATTATTATAATTTGCTATGCGTTAATGGTCCCTTTCGGAACACACAAAGCTTTATTTATTTCGTTTGCGGAGGATCCAGGGTGCTTTCATCTGTTAGCTAAAGATCCTCTTCCTTTCTTCCGTCCTCTTGGTACCTGCTCTTTTTGGTACTTCATTCTCTGGAGTAACTTCCCACTTGTCAATTTTCTTTCTATATATATTTCGATTCAACATTTCTTCAGATTGAATTTGTGCGTTCTTCATGTCAGCTTTTGTTTGTAGTATCCAAGGGAAATTCTTCAGTTTATTAACTCTTTCAAGAACTTGGTGGGTTAGTCTGGTTTCTGGAAGCCTCTTAACATGTCGATACAATCTTAGCCTTCTTCTTCTGAGGTTTGCCGCAATATTAGATAATTTTTCTGTGGATTTCCTTGTCGATTATTATTATTATTATTATTATTATTATTATTATTATTATTCATACTTTAACTGTCTCCAGTCACCCGGGTGTGGTACAAGAGCCCTCTACATTTCATCCTTCTCAACTTGGGGCCATTCCACTCCTCTTCCTTCCAAACCCTGCTTTACTTTACTGATCCACCGTTTCCTTGGCCTGCATCTAGCAGTTCCTTTTCTAGCAATTTTCTTGCTGTTCTCATTTGATCCATCCTTTTTTTGCATGGACATAACATTTGAGTCCTGTTGTTCTTACATTTTTGCTTAGTGACTGCTTTACTTGTGTATTATGACGGATCTCTTCATTCCGGACCTTGTCACTTCTTGTTTTCTGTAGCATTGACCTGTGAAACTTCATTTCTGCAGCTTGAAGTCTGCTACTATCTCTACTGATGATCGCACAGGTTTCAAAGGGATATAAGTAGTTACTGGCACGAAATATACCTGACAAAGCGTTCTCTCCGTACTTAAAGGTATTTGGTTATCCCATAGAAGACACCTAACTTGGTGATAATATTGTGTTCTTTTTTTGGACTCCGTTAATGATTTCAGCAGAGGACTTTGCGTCACTAGTTACAATAATAATCTATATATTAAAAAAATTATGAAAACTAAAGTCAGTCCGGCCATTCTATCTGGTCGATTTCCTGAATTTTTTTTTAAACTGAAAGGTATTCATGCACAGATTTTTCATCAGGTACTATACATTACTTAACTTCCGCCTTCCTCAAATTATTTGTTTTCAAGTTTTTGTATCTTTGAAGCAATTATCTCTTTGGTTCTAATTGAGGTATGCAGTTCGTTTTGGTCTAAAAACACTCAGTGGATCAAGCGCTTTCTTTTGAGGTAAATTCATTCATTCACAATCTGCTTACCCTCCAGGGTTGGCTTTTCCCTCAGTCAACGAGGGATACCACCTCTACCGCCTCCAGAGCAGTGTCCTGGAGCTTCAGACTCTAGGTCGGGGATACAACTGGGGAGGATGACTAGTATCTCGTCCAGGCGGCCTCCTCTGCTATGCTGAACAGGGCCTTGGTGGGGATGGGATGATTGGAAGGGAGATACAAGGAAGAGGGAAGGAAGCGGCCATGGCCTTAAGTTAGGTACCATCCCGGCATTTGCCTGGAGGAGAAGTGGGAAACCACGGAAAACCACTTCCAGGATGGCTGAAGTGGGAATCGAATCCACCTCTACTCATTTAATCTCCCGAGGCTGAGTGGACCCCGTTCCAGCTCTCGTACCACTTTTCAAATTTCGTGGCAGAGCCGGGAATCGAACCCGGGCCTCCGGGGGTGGCAGCTAATCACACTAACCACTACACCACATAGGCGGACTTTGAGGTGATAACTACTTAAATTGGGAGATTCTGAGAAAAGTTATGAGTACATTTGTCTCCATGACGAAGACCTTTGAAGGACTTTTTAACAGTTTGGCGCGTAGTGTTGTTCCAAGGAACGTTTAATTCAATTTCTTTGTGTGATGTATTTTCAAGTGTTTTGTTGACATAACATTACATTCTATTACCACAACAGATCATGTGCTTTATTTCATTAACTCGAAACTTTGAAAAATACATCCGTGAGGATAGTAACGAACAACACCATACTTTGTACATTGCGGGAGGAGCCAACGGGAAACTGCTAATAATAATAATAATAATAATAATAATAATAATAATAATAATAATAATAATAATAATAATAATAATAATAATAATAATAATAATAATAATGGCCATCATGCAAATGGTAATATTGGCCTTAACAATGCCGAGAATTGTGAGATTCTGGCAAAACACTTCGAACACCTGCTGAACTGCCCTGAGCCAAATCATAAATTAGAATTTTCAGAAATTCACGAAAATCTAGAAGCTGATTCACCTCCAACAGTGGAAGAAATTAAGGAAGCATTAAACAATATTAAAAATAACCAAGCTAGTGGGGAAGACTCGATAACAGCTGAACTTTTAAAATGGGCTGAACCAAAAATTATAGATCTACAAATAATCTTTGAAGAAAGTTGGGAAACAGAAAAGATCCCAGAGGATTGGAAAGTGGCTCTAATACACTCATTACACAAGAAGGGTAACAAGCAAGATGTCAACAACTACAGAGGTATATCTCTCTTGCCCGTTGCTTGCAAGATATTTTCAACAATACTACTAAACAGAGTAAAATCGACACTGGACAGTCAATTGGGTGAATATCAAGGTGGATTTAGAGAGGGAAGATCTTGCTCTGAACAGATTTTCAACCTGAAATCTATAATTCGACACAGATTAATAAACTCCAAAGACATGGTTGTAACATTTATTGACTTTAAAACTTCTTTTCACTCTGTTGATAGGGAAACCCTAGATAATGTAATCCGGGAATTTGTAGTTAAAACTAAATTGGCAAACCTAATTCGTGAGACACTTACAGACACTATCTCGAAAGTAAAATTTATGGGTGAAATATCTCGACCTTTCAAAATTAATACAGGTGTCAGGCAGGGCGATGGTCTATCTCCACTCCTTTTCAATTGTGTCATGGAGAAAATTGTAAGAATTTGGAATGAAAAACTGAAAGAATCCAAAATATTGCCACTCATGCTGGGGAAGAAGAACAAAGGTGTTGCAATAAATTGCCTAGCATTTGCATATGACTTTGCCATACTTTCAGAAAGCCTTACAGATGCAGCAATGCAAGTCAATCTCCTCGAAAAGACAGCCAACATGACAGGCTTGAGAATCTCTGCCGAAAAAACAAAATTTGTGACGAATATAAAAAGGGCCCCAAAGTTTTTAGTAACGGATATTGGTCAAATATAAAAGGTAAATAAATTCAAATATTTGGGTGAGACAATTCAAGAAAATGGTTTAGAAAAATCTGCTATAGAGGAGAGGATACAAAAGATGGAAAGAGCTTACGGTATAACTAAGAATACTTATAACCAAAAGTGCTTATCAAGAAAACTTAAAATAAAGCACTACAACACAGTAGTGAAACCAGAATGCCTTTATGCCAGCGAATGTCTCGCACTGAACTACAAGCTCAATAAATTAGAAATATTAGAAAGAAGAATTATGAGGAAAATATTAGGTCCTCTAAGAATTGCAGTTTTGGAAATTAAGAAGTAACAATGAAATTTACCAGAACATAGAAAACATATCAGAAACAATAAGAAAAAGGAGATTGCTATTTCTTGGACACATTTACAGAATGGATGACAACAGACTAACTAAACGAATCTTCAAGTACCTTTGGGAAAAGAAATCAACTACCACCTGGATTCAAGAAGTCAAGAAAGACCTCGAAAGGAACAACATACGAGAAGAAGAATTATTGGAAAGAAAGATTTTTAGGAAGAAAGTCTTACAAATGGAAGGATTCCAAGGGAGGAATGAAAAGAAAACAGCACAAAGTGGACTGAAGACAGGAAAAAGAAGCACAGTGAAACAATGAAAGAATACTGGAAGAAAAGGAAAGAACTAAGGAGGAAGAATTGAAATTGTAACGTGGTCCTTAGAAGGCCGGAACGCAAGAAGAAGAAGAATGGCCATCATCAACAACAAAAACAACAGTCCAGTTTGAAAAAAAAAGTATTTTGACATAAATATGTCTTACGGCTGGGGGTAATCAGAAACATTTGTATAATGTGGCGAGAGAAAAACTGCGACGGAAGTTTAACCATAGCAACCGTGCAGGCTATGTCTTATGGCTGGTCACCATCTGAAATTAGCAGCCGTTGATGGATGACCATGACCGAGAGACATATTTGTGATCATTTGTTTCCTATGAATGTCCATGGAAGAGTCTACACTTGTACGAAGATTAATTCCGCTGTCACCATTATATTCAGTTTCCAGGAATTATCTTAAGAAAAGCCTGATTCTTTTTAGGAAGAGGCTGTTATGGTGTGGCTATTAATATGTAAACCAATGTGTCACCAGCTCCTTGTTCGAGCCAATGACATACATTCGGAAACCACGTGTGACTTAATTTCTGTTGGTCCCCTGTTTTATATTCCGTGTGTCGCTTAGTTACTCCGTTATTTGATCTACTCCTCCTCCTTAATGTTATAGTTCAGTTCTTTCGAAATCCCTGCTCTCGATTGACCGAGAGTATGCAACAGGTAAATTCCACCGTGCTTCATTTCTTAAGTCAACGTAGGCTTTAAAAATGAACTCCTCATGAATTTACAGATATACTGGAAAAGAAGCCGTTACAAGTTGGTTTACGTCGCACGTACACAGATAGGTCTTACGGTGACGATGAGACAGGAAATGGCTAGGAGTGGGGGGAAGCGTCCGTGCCCTTAATTAAGGTACAGCCCCAGCATTTGCCTGGTGTGAAAATGGGAAACCACGGAAAACACTCTGCAGGGCTGCCGACAGTGGGGTTCGAACCCATTATCTCCCGAATACTCGATACTGGCTGCACTTAAGCGATTGCAGCTATCGATCTCGGTTACTGAAAATAAATAGTGTTTCTGGCAACAAGAACGGGATGTAACCAATTTGAATGGACTTACGTACCTCGAGCTAGTGGAAGATATTCTTCGTAAAAGTGCCAAAGTGCTTCTGATGTACTATTATTATTTTACAAGTTACTTTACGTCGCACCGACGCAAGCACGTCTTATGGCGATGATGGGATAGGAAAGGGTTAGGAGTTGGGTGGGGGGGAAGAGTCCGTGCCCTTAATTAAGGTACAGCTCCAGCATTTGCTTGATATGAAAATGGGAAACCACGTAAAACCACCTTCAGGGCTGCTGATAGTGGAGTTCGAACCCACTATCTCCCGAGTGAAAGCTCACAGCTGCGTGCCACTAACAGCGCGACCAATTTGCTCGGTGATGCATCAATTATTAAGATATTTATGTGAGGATCTTTCCTGGCTAAGGCGTTTATTTATGGGCCTTTTAGTGCCTAAATATCGGGTTCAAAGAACGGCGACTCCAAATGAAATGAATATTGGACAAAGCAGGTGAGTTGGATGTCGAAAGAGGTTGTATTAATTCTGGAATCTCCGGTTTCACCGTATCAGTTATATTCCAACTTTCTTTCCCTATAATTCTTGTACACCTGACGGGATCACGAGTGCAATCTGTTTCACGTATGTGGACGCGGCTCCGTTTTACGGCCGGATGGTCTTCCAGACGCCAATCTTAGTGGAGGGATATATTCAACATTACATATTCCTGTGATGGTTGGAGTGTTTGAGTGTAAATGAAGAGCGGTGTTTTGAGACCAACACTACCAGTCAATCCCCCCAGAGAGAGAAATTAATCAGATGCGGCTAAAACCTCATCTCTGCCGGGAATCCAACATAGGACTCTCTGAATCGAAGGATACTACGCTGACCGTTCACCCGAGG
The DNA here is from genome assembly GCF_040414725.1 of Anabrus simplex. NCBI lineage: Eukaryota > Metazoa > Arthropoda > Insecta > Orthoptera > Tettigoniidae > Anabrus > Anabrus simplex. The sequence continues at coordinate 807,751,601 of NC_090265.1, read as the reverse complement.
AAACGGAATGTCAATTTTATTCCAGTAATGCTCATAATTATTAATTTGTTAACCACTCCTTTTTGCCCCTTAAAACGGAGGCAATCACTACAACTATCACTACTATCATCCCGGAGGAGTGAGACAGATCTTAACAGCTGGGACGTTCCTACACATATAGTCCTGAAATTGGTTTTCCATGGTTTCCTATTTTCACACCACGCAAATACTGGAGCTTATGCTGTGTCCTAATTAAGGCCGCGGCCGCTACCTTCCCAGTCCTGCCTCTCTAATTCTTGCGTCGCCGGAATCCTTCGATGTGTTAGTCCGACGTTAAACAACTAGCAAAAAAACTCTGTATATAAAATATAAAATATAAAATATAAAATATAAAATCAATTTTTAACCTGGAATGTTAAATATTCTCTCTCTTAAACATCCCTTTTTTTACAATTTGCTTTATGTGGCACCGACACAAATAGGTCTTATGACGAGGATGGGACAGGAAAGGGCTAGGAGTGGAAAGGAAGCGGCCGTGGCCTTAATAAAGTTACAGCCCCAGCATTTGCCTAGTGTGAAAATGGGAAACCACGGAAATAAACATTCTTAATTTCATACATACAGTTAACTCTAAAATAAGAGCATATTTACCGGGCGAGTTGGCCGTGCGGTTAGAGGCGCGCAACTGTGAGCTTGCATCCGGGAGATAGTGGGTTCAAACCCGACTGTCGGCAGCCTTGAAGACGGTTTTACGTGGTTTCCCATTTTTACACCAGGCAAATGCTGGGGCTGTACTTTAATTAAGGCCACGGCTGCTTCCTTCCCACTCCTATCCCTTCGTCGACATAAGACCTATCTGTGTCGGTGCGACGTAAAGCCCATCCTAAAAAAAAATCATCTTTCTTAAATACATTTCAGATACTATTTAATAATCACAGGCAAGTTTCTGTATTCAGTTTTTTTAGGAGACGGATAAGCGTAGTAAGGGATGAATGAATAAACAAGTGGAGCTGGCTGTGTCAGGAGATAGCCTATAGCGCAAATCTTTCAAGTTCAGAATACGTCATGTGCCTGTTGGCCATTGCTATGTCTTTTTTGATAGTTTAGAAATAACATCACTGTTTCCAAACCCCTTCGACTCGATTACTTCTTCAGTGTTTGCGGGTTGATCGACGCTATAAATGTTCTCTTTTTGTGGCTCGCGATGCTCGTATTATCATGGACATTTTGGACCTGTTCGATTCCTTTGGAATCGTTCTTTTTCTTGTTTGTGTTTGAGGTAGCCTTGAATCTTACTTAAATTAGAAATACCGGCATTGGGATATTTCCTGAATTTCACGTTCTAAAATAATTAGCCCTTCCCAACACACCTAATCAACTTTTCTCAAAAGTATTACTCGAAATATCGATAGAACTCGTGTAGGTGAAGTGAAAACTCCTCGCTGTATTCACAATTACATTACGGTCCCGAGTCGTACTATTTTTACCGTCCACACCAAACACCTTGAACATTATGTTGATTGAGTCAGAGTATCTTCCCATCTTCAGCCCAGTTATTATGCAAGTTGGTCAGAAACAACGCGAACCTGGTATATAAACGTTGAAGGGGTGATCATGAAAATCCACAGCCTGTTTCTAGTCATTCGACCGGGTCAGGAATGGAATGAATGAAGCCCCATCTAGCGGCAAGGATAGGGATTTTGCCGGCTGCCGAAGCCTGTCGCACTCTTCCGAGACAATGATTAATGACTAAGAGATGAAATGAAATGATACCGGAGAGTGTTGCTGGACTGAACGGTGACAGGGAAAAATCTGTCCCACCTCCGCACAAATCTTACATAGAGTGACCGGGATTTGAACCACGGAACCCAGTGGTGAGAGGCCAGCGCGCTGCCGTCTGAGCCACGGAGGCTAATTACTTGAAGTAGACCGATGTTAATTATCTATTAGTGCAGACAGCGCATGGCATACATAGTAGAGCATTGGCCGCGATAGCCGAATGCAGTAGGTTCGGATCCCACCAATGTTCACTTAGCTTCATTCCATCCCTGACACGGTCAATGACTGGTTTTTACTTCAAGTAATTATAAACGTTTTAGAGAAATGTGTCACAAAATATATAATTTTTTTTGCTACGGGCTTTACGTCACACCGACACAGGTAGGTCTTATGGCGACGATGGGATAGGAAAGGCCTAGGAGTTGGAAGGAAGCGGCCGTGGCCTTAATTAAGGTACAGCCCCAGCATTTGCCTGGTGTGAAAATGGGAAACCACGGAAAACCATCTTCAGGGCTGCCGACAGTGGTATTCGAACCCACATTCCCCCAGATGCAAGCTCACAGCCGCGCGCCTCTACGCGCACGGCCAACTCGCCCGGTATATAATAGGCCTATGTAATATATAATAACTGGGTATTTCCTGACCTCCATTCATTCTAAAATTTTAATAACTCTGAATTTAGCATTCATTCTAGATTAATTCTACGTCAAAAAACTTGTGGCTTTGTCGAAACGCAGTCTACTCCAAGCCATAACGAAGTTACCTTCTTGCTACATGTTTGACGTCACACTAACACATCGAAGGTTGTCGTAAGGATGGAAAATGGCCAGGACTGAGAAGGTAGTGGCCGTTGTCTTAACTAATGTACAACCACATTTTCATGGTGCGAAAACAGGAAACAAGGGAAAACTATTCTTAGGGCTGCCAGCGGTGGGATTCGAACCCATTCTCCTGAATACAAGCTTACAGTTTACTACTAAGCAACCAAACCATGCAACTAACTCTCCCAGTTTGCAATATACAATAAAGGAATGAAGGAAGGAATCCAGAATGAGGAAGAAACTCAAATTCATAATTTGATGCAAATGCTTTCCCTGAAACAAGAATGGGGAAGTAAATCAGCCAGGTGAGACCTGCAAGAAACATTCGACGGTACATTAAGGTTGTTTGTGAAATGCATGATTTAGACCAAATGGCCTCAATCGACAGTGAAACACAGTAGTGAATAATGTAATGAACTCAAATTATCACGAGAGAAAGTGAGGCTATGAACTAATGGGTATGAATGAAAATTTCCTTAGATGAAGCTAGAAGTGTGTAGATTCAGGTGGAGGACATTTTCAACATCTTCTGTGACAAGGTGAGAAATTAATTTACTTTGATTATGCGTTGTTCTGTGTGCTTGTTGTTTGCATGCGATTCATACTGGTGCTCTCCCGGGCCCAAGCTCAGCGAGTTGTCATGTGCTTGTCCACGGCCAACTCGAAGTTCCGCCTTGCTACACATGACAGTTCCATAGTGATGACGTCAGCCGTTTAGTGCGTTGGTATGGAGGTACGAGTCTTGTTTGCGTGGAGGTTTGGTAGCAAGTTGTTGTTATTTCAACGTTATTAGAGGTGCTCATTCGCGTTTCCAAGTGGTAACTGTATGGAAACGCATCAGTAAAAGATGTATTTTCAGCAATAGTATGTGTTAAATACTATAGCATTGCAATTTCAGCAGCCTGGTGTTAGAAAGTATTGCTAGGTTATGTGATAAGTTAGGTGAACTCACTGAGCTATTATGAATTACATAAAGTACTCTAAATTTTATTATTTAATTATGATTATTATAATAAAAATAATTTCGTGTGGCTATTTCTAGCCGAGTGCAGCCCTTGTAAGGCAGACCCTCCGACGAGGGTGGGCGGCATCTGCCATGTGTAGGTAACTGCGTGTTATTGTGGTGGAGGATAGTGTTGTGTGTGGTGTGTGAGTTGCAGAGATGTTGGGGACAGCACAAACACCCAGCCCCCGAGCCACTGGAATTAACCAATGAAGGTTAAAATCCCCGACCCGGCCGGGAATCGAACCCGGGACCCTCTGAACCGAAGGCCAGTACGCTGACCATTCAGCCAACGAGTCGGACATGATTATTGTTATAATGTGTTAGTGTAGTGTATGCAAACATTTATAAGTTGGAGTATATCTTAATAGAGTGTCCGTTCTAATTTGTTTATTGAAGTAAAGTAATCTAGATGGTGTTTCCGAAGTAATTGAAGTTCGGGCAAGGTCCAGTCCAAGAATACAATAGGAGGTTGAGACCAGCCTCCCAGATCTCCCAATAATGACAGTCCCAAAAGAGGCAGTTTAATATGGAGTCTATACTGGGATTAGGCGGGTCCATACCCCGCATCGGCATCTCTATTAGATTGACATGATGTGGCCTCGGTTGAAGTTAGGGCACTGTAACATTCAATTTTAGGGACAACAGTAAGTTTTTCAGGCGGTGCTACCTTATGGAGTAAATAAGGTTCTCGATTTCGGAGGAAGAACACACGAAGTTTTGACTCTGGTTTTGAGGCAGGAGCCGTAATGGCATAATGGTTTAGAAATTACAGAAGGGAAAGTTTTCACAAAAGAATATTTTCCAGACACCAAGGTTAACTTAGGATGTAACTTATACATCTAATTAAATACAACTTTTGACAACCATCAGGGGCAGAGGGCCTCGTTGTTCTTATATGCTTACATAAAAGTTAAACTACTAAGTTACTATGGAAAGAAATATAATTAATTCAGCAACATCATCACTTGGTGGCATATAATGAAAAAGCAAAGGCCTTCACACAGGTTTTACTTGAGACAGGTGAACACGAAAAATCCTTTCGGTCTCCTGATTACTCACTACGAGGGTGACAGGAGTAATAAAATCAAGGATGATACAAGGTCCATGTAATCTCGGGGAGAGATTACCTGCTGGAACAAAATTTTTAACCATGACCTGATCTCCAACTTTTAAATTGGTGGGTTTTCGTCCATGGTCATACCTAATTTTCTCTCTCTCTGATGAGAGGCCTTAAGATTATTTCTAGCTTTTCTCCACATATCCCGGATATTTTCTGGGTCTATTGTCCCTGGTAAGAGCTCGTTGATTGACCACAAATTGGACAAGGAACAACGTTAAACATACGATATATGAAAAAAAAACCTCGTGTGACTCATGAAAGGCGGAGTTAAAGGCTAATGATAACCAATGTAAGGACGTGTCCCAACGAGAATGAACTTCGTGGTGGAAACCAATTTGAGCTGATCGAATATTCCGATTGACCCGTTCAGTAAGAGATGGATGTAAGTAGTCCACGGATTTAGTGACGTGTGAAATGGAGAGATCAAAACAGAACTTACGAAATAAATTAGAAGTGAACGCTTTAGAGCTCTCTGAAACCATATACTGGCAGGGTCCAAAAGATGCAAATGTAGAATTGAGGCAAGAAATAGTAGTTTGTGGAGTGGCAAGCTTGGTCGGAAACAGCCATGAAAAACGTGAAAAACAATCCACACACACGAGAATGAATTCATTTCCGTTCCCTTTTGATTGCGGAAAAGGTCCCACATAATCGATCTACAATAGCTCCATAGGGCGAGAGGCTTGCTGTGATGACAATAGCCCTACCTTGGTAGATAACGTGGGTTCGCTAATCAAACAGGCCTTACATGCTTTAACCAGTTCCCTAATCTCGCCGTCCATACTCTTCCAGATAAACATTTCCTTTATCTTCTGTCTGGTTTTAAATATGCCCAGATGTCCCCCTAATGGTCTCTCATGGCAATACTTGAAAATCGTAAGTACTAGCACAGCTGGAACTACAATTTCCATCTTCTGATCGTGCCTCGAAGGGCAACACAGGACTCCATTCCTCAAAACATAAGGGACGACTTGAGTTCTGAAAATTCTACATTCAAACCACCAGGTTTAGAACTTTACATTAGATAAAAGAGGTTCGAAATTTTCCCGCGGCCCCTGCCCCCGAAGAACACGCCGCGCTCTCTAAACTGGAGCGATGAGGATAACAATACGGCCCTTAAGCGCTCAGCTATTATAGTATTTCGAGGGGAAGTTTCCAGAATTCTTTACAGATAGGTTAGACTCCTGTACATACACCCAGTTTTAATTGGGTAGCGAAAATATTTACAAATTTCTGATTGGTTGATAGCTATTAAAGAAGGAAGAGTAGACTAATTTGATACATAAAAACAAGCAATCCTAAGAACCAGGTTTTAAACCTCCACATTACAAATTTCTTTATGGATTAATTGTAGTTACCCCACAAAAAGGAGCAATTAAAGTTATGGTAGAGACATCTACCAGTTGAAACCCAAACTATCTTGCATAACAACATCAGTTCAAGGTAGATTACCTAGATGGCCTTATAGAAGGCGTGTAGTTCAACTGGCTGGAGGAGGTGTGCCTCCGGTACAAAAACAAAACAAAATAAAACAATAATAATAATAATAATAATAATAATAATAATAATAATAATAATAATAATAATGTTCATTTTCTACCGCTTCTTTTCTTCCAAAACATGTGGGATCGCGGGTATGATCTGTGTCGCAGGTGCGGATTTTGCTCTGCTTTACGGCCGGATGTCCTTCCTGTCGCCAACCGTTTGGAGGGATGGTATCACTATTGCGTGTTTCTGTGGTGGTTTTTAGTGTGGGGTGTTGTCTGAATATGAAGAGGAAAGTGTTGGGAAATACACAAATATCCAGTCCCCGAGACAGAAGAATTAAACAGACGCGATTAAAATCTCCGACCCGGCCGGGAATCGAACATGGTACCCTCCAAACAGAAGGCCTCAATACATACCATTCAGCCAAGGAGTCGGACAAGAATAATAATAATAATAATAATAATAATAATAATAATAATAATAATAATAATAATAATAATAATAATAATAATAATAATAATAATAATAATAATAATAATAATGGTTCTCGTTGTGGGATACTGTAGTCACGTCCTAGTCCGTGAACCGTGGACAACGGCTGAGTATCCTCGTAAGTTGTGCTGAGAGTCGGGATACCAGTTGCTACGGAATGGGGGTGGGCACCTCGGACATATTTTGAGTCATGGCCCTCCTTATGCTCAGGCGGCTAGGACTATATAGTTCACCGGTGGTCTCTAACCCGTCAGAGGATAGATCCTTACTTCGACTATGTGTAAGTAGGGTAGCATCCTGCTTCACTAGTTTACCGAGCTTAGTACATTTTAAGCAAGCCTCAGACCTATGGGAGTAACGGAGTCCCACTCCCATTTGACTGGCGAGGGACTCATTGGAAACAACTTGGCGAACGAAATGGAATCCGATGAAGAGCTATCAATATTAATGGTGCTTATGGAAGAAAGAAAGTAGAACTGGCAGAGTCAGGAAAGAGGATGCACCTGGATGTGCTAAGGGTAAATGCATTCGGGGTAAGGGGAGATAATGAGGAAGAGTTAGGAGACTATAAAGTTTACTTGACGGGTGTTAAAAAGAGAAGGGCAGAGTGTGGGGTAAGATTGTTCATCAGGAATACTATTGCACGTAATATAGTTTTTGTGAGGCACCTAAATGAGCGAATGATTAGGGTAGATTTGGCAGTTGGACGAATTAGGACGAGGATTGTCTCAGTGTATTCACCATGTGAGGGTGCAGATGAGGATGAAGTTGCAAAGTTTTATGGAGCATTGAGTGACGTTCTCGTCAGGGTCAACAGCAATAATAGGATAGTGCTAATGGGCGATTTCAATTCGAGAGTTGGAAATATAACTGAATGATATGAAAAGGTGATTGGTAAATGTGGGGAAGATATGGAAGCTATTAGAAATGGCAAGCGTTTGCTGGACTTCTGTGCTAGTATGGGTTTAGCACTCACGAATACATTCTTCAAGCATAAAGCTAATCACCGGTACACATGAAGGCTAGGGTTACCAGATCCATAATAGACTATATCTTATCCAACTTCGAATTCAGGAAATGTGTTAGGAATGTACGGGTTTTCGATGATACAGACCACTATCTCATCTCTAGTGAGCTAAGTACCTCTAGGCCTAGAGTAGAGGAAGTGAAATCTGTCTGCAAAGGAATAAGTGTAGAAAATCAGGCAGAAATACATGGATATGATTAGTGAGAAGTTTCGAACAGTGGACAGTAAGCATGTTCAGGATATACAGTAGAAAGAGAACGGGTGGAATACAGGGGTGCTATAGTAGAAACAGCAAGGGGCCTAGGAACACCTATAGGTAAAGATGAGAAAAAGCGAACATCTTGGTGGTATGATGAAGTCAGAGCAGCTTGTAAACTTAAAACGAAGGCTTATCAAAAATGGCTCCAAACAAGGGCTGATGCAGACAGGGAATTGCACTTAGATGAAGGAAATAGAGCGAAACAAGTAGTTGTTGAATCCAAAAAGGAAGTCGTGGGAAGATTTATGTAAAAACCTGGAAAGGCTAGGTCAAGCAGTAGGGAATCCTTTCTGGACAGTAATAAAGAATCTTAGGAAAGGAGGGAAAAGGGAAATGAAGTGTTTTGGGTAATTCAGGTGAACTCATAATACGCCCTAGGGAATCACTGGACAGGGGGAGGAAATATTTTTAAAATATGCCGAATCTAAACGGAAATACTCTGGCGGTGTCGCGAACAACCGAGATCATAGGGAGGAAGAAAATTATTGGTGAAATTACGCTTGTGGAAGTGAAAAGGAGGGTAAATAAATTCCATTGTCATAAAGCAGCAGGAATAGATGAAATTAGACCTGAAATGGGGAAGTATAGTGGAAAGGTAGGGATGAAATAGCTTCATAGAGTAATAAAGTTAGCATGGAGTGTTGGTATGGTACCTTCAGATTGGGAAAAAGCAGTAATTGCACCTATCTATATGGAAGGGAACAGGAAGTATTGGCAACAACTAACGAGATATCTCATTGATTAGTATACCAGGCAAAGTATTCACTGGCATCTTGGAAGGGAGGGTGTGATCAGTCGTTGAGAGGAAGTTGAATGAAAGTCAGTGTGGTTTCAGACCACAGAGGGGCTGTCAGGATCAAATTTTCAGTATGCGCCATGTAATTGGAAAATGGTACGAGAGGAATAGACAGTTGCATTTATGTTTCGTAGATCTAGAGAAAGCATTTGGCAGGGTAACGAGGGAAAAGCTGTTCGCCATACTAGGGGAATATGGGATTAAGGGTAGATTATTAAAAACAATCAAAGGAATTCATGTCGACAATTGGGCTGCAGTGAGAATTGATGGTAAAATGAGTTTTTGGTTGAGGGTACTTACAGGGGTTAGACAAGGCTGTATCTTTCACCTTTGTTGTTCCTAGTTTACATGGATCATCTGCTGTAAGGTATAAAGTGGCAGGGAGGGATTCAGTTCGGTGCAAATGTAGTAAGCATTCTGGCATATGCAGACGACTTGGTCTTGTCAGATTGTACCGAAAGCGTGCAGTCTAATATCTTGGAAACAGGTGCAATGGGTATGGTATGAAAATTAACCTTTCGAAGACTACATTGATGTTAGTAGGTAAGAAATCCAAGAGAACTGAATGTCAGATTGGTGATACAAAGTTGAAACAGGTTTATAATTTCAAGAACCGGTAATTAGGATGTGTGTTCTCCCAGGATGGTAAGTGAGATTGAATCAAGGTGCAGTAAATCTAATGCAGTGAGCTCGCACTTGCGATCAACAGTACTCTGTAAGAAGGAAGTCAGCTCCCGAACGAAATTATCTTTACATCGTTCTGTTTTCAGACCAACTTTGGTTTACGGGAGCGAAAGCTGGGTGGACTCAGGATATCTTTTCATTAGTTGAAGTAACAGACATGAAAGAATAGAGAATGATTGTTGGTACAAACAGGTGGAAACCATGGAAGAAGGGTACTCGGAATGAGAAGATAAAGGCTAAGTTAAGAATGAACTCGTTGGATCAAGCTGTACGTATAAAACGGCTGCGGTAGTGGTATACCGCAGTTCATAGTCATAATTCATCCACTCTGACGTCATCATGCCGTCTGTTTGGTAAAACTCTATCCATATATTCGCCTTTTTTATCCTGCAATTCTTAAGTAAAGTTTGATATTGTGTTGGTTGTAGAAGGCAGTGGTATTTTTAATCGCAGTTCTTCTCTCTAGAAAGGTTGTCTTGTGAGCTCATAGGTTAGTCTCGAAGAAGCGTTTTGTTTCAGGCAGAGAACGTTTTTAAGATGCATTGCCTTCACTGTTTCTAGTGTAACTAGGTTATCCTTCGATGGGCGTTCTTAGATAATGTCTAAGGCGTATGTCATGACGAGGCCTGCTTGCACTTAGACCTTTTTCTCTTAGCAGCATGTAAGTTATTAGCAACGCTCTGCAATCTGTTGTACAGTATATATCGAAAGCTGGGAAACGTTAGATAATGAAATAATATCTAGAAACAGGACAGAACAATATTTAGGGAGGAGTTTACGGGAGTGAGGGATGCACGCGAAAAGCCATTGGCCAAGACATAGAACATCTCGCTGGAAGAACGAGAAAAGAGAAGTCGAGATCAGAGGAAGTGTATAATCTCTGGTTTTACAGGAAGTAATCAAACATGGCTGCATGCAATTACATTACTAAGGATGAAAATCCCGTATGTCAGAATATTAATGAAGGTGTTAGTCGCTGTTAATTACAGAATGTGTTGCGGGTTAGGGTGAGCCTTCACCTGCAATTATTGGAGTGGTCATTTAATGATATGATTTTATGATTACTCAAAGTTGGCTGAACATAAAGGCCTACAATGTGTCATGATTCACCGGCAGGTATTTCGGGCGAGAATAAAACAAAAGTGAAGCAATTCGGTCCAGTAGAACGGGCGGACGGATTTGCCCAATGCGTTTTTAACAAACTCTCTTATTATATAGATAGCTGATAACACACAACTCTCACACAGTCAATTAGAATGTGGAATAAGTACAAAAGGTCGCGGTGAAAACAGGATTAAGAATTTCCTGTGAAAAAACAGCATCCAATTCATAGATTCAGACAAAGCATATGACATGGACAGAATTGTAGCTCAGTTTGGGAACATCCATCGCGTTTAAAATGTAAATACCTGGGATAAATTCTCACTCCCAGTGGAAATGAAAAGAGGCATTATAAGAGAGGGTGAAGAGGATGGAGATGGCCTTCAGTCTACGCCATGACACATACAAGTCTAAGTCCACTTCCATTCAAACCAAATTAAGACCTTACTGCGCAGTAGCCAGAACGGAGTGCCTTTATGGAGCAGAAACACTGACAAGGGTGGCAGTCTCAGACCTTGTGGAAAGAGAAAGGAAGTTCCTTCGAAAAATCTAGGATACATAGAAGTCACAAAATGACCAATATACTTTCCCGTTGAGATCAAAACAGGAACACTATAAAACCTTCGAAAAAAATACGACTACGATGAGGGAAAGAAGACTGATGGACACATTAAAAGGATGAAAAGGTTGGCCAGCAAAATACTTCTTCTGCTAGTAAAGTGGAAAACACAACCTGGGTGGCTTACACAAGTGTACAAAGACCTAGCAGAAGTGGGTGTCGAGGAGGAGAGGTAAGGACAGAACAACATTTAGGGAAGGGGTTACGCGATTGGGGGATGCACCTGAAAAGCCATTGGACAAAACATGGAACATCTCGGCGGAAGAACGAGAAAGGAGAAGCCGAAGTCTAAGGATCTTTGGCGAGAGTTCAAAGAGAAGGGCAGTTGGATTGTTCTTTTTGTGTTTACAATTTGCTTTACTTCGCACCTACACAGATAGGTCTTATAGCGACGTTCGGATAGGAAAGATCTAGAAGTGGGAAGGAAGTAGCCGCGGCCTTAATTAAGGTTCAGCCCCAGCATTTGCCTGGTGTTCGAACCCATTACCTCCCAAATACTGGATACTGGCCGCGCCTAAGCGAGTGCAGCTATCGAGCTCGGTGCATATATATTGTGTAAATGTGGCCCACAGATGGTCGCATCGATGAATAATAATAATTTCGCATGGCTATTGCCACCTTGGCGAAACCTTTCTAATGCAGACCCTGCAGTGAGGCTGGGTGACATCTGCCTTGTATGAGAAACTGCGTGTTATTGTGTGTAAGGTGTGAGTTGCAGGAATGTTGGGGACAGCACTATAATTCAGTCCCCGAGCCAAGGGAATTAAGCTTTGAAATCCGTTGACGCGACCAAGAATCGAACCCAGGGCCCCGAAGACACTGACTACTCAGCCATAAAGCCGGACATCAAGATTAATTAATTATAATCCTCACTCGGAGTAATCAAATTACGGTTCCCTACTGAAAACCTCTTTTTTGTTGGCAATCTTAACCAAAACCAATTAGCCAACTTTACGAGATGTAAGGCAAGACGCACAGCTGGAAGTCCCTGGAAGAGCTCGCTCAAGAAATGAATGGACGCGGCGGTAATGCGGTATCTTGAGTGACAAGTCCGACTAGATCTTACATAACCTGCCATCGCCGTTGTCCTATTTGTCCTCAATCTGGCGCTCGCTGTGAACAGGAACTCAATTCCACTTCTTGCTTTGATCCAGTTATAATCATCTTGGAGGTAAGTTATGTATTGTAATTACTCCTAGATACGTCTAATGTTTTATATGTCGTCCGATTTGTAGTAATGTCGAAATTTCTCTTATGACCTAGACTAAACGCCAAGCGGGATCGGCACATATGTCTAAAATGCGAAGCAGCTGCCTTACTAAGGAATACGAATTTAAATATTTAATAATAATAATAATCGTCATTATCATTGCATACCCTCAGCATTCATTTTGTTATGATGCCATCTAGGCTGCTTGTGTAGCAATTTCGGCGTGCCGTTTTACTCAACCAGTTGGAAGAATAAATCAGGTAAGCAACTCAATATTGAAAACGTCCTAGAGATATGAGCTACGAATTTTAGGTAAATAAAATATAATAAAGTACGAGAATATAATCTTTATTTATTCCTAAAAATTATAATCCATTTCTTAATCATCGTTATCCGGTCGATTAGATTAGCAGTTTGCCTTTTTCTACTACTACGAGCGCTAAGGTGAGTCATTGCATTGTTTCACTTAAGTACCACTACGAGCGCTAATGTGGGCCAATGCAGTTTCACTTAAGCCCTTATAACCACATTCGGTGTGGACATTTTTCAAAAAATAAGAAAATGCCAGAGTATTGAACCAAGGAACACATTACAGAAAGAATTAAAATAAATCTGTTTGACTAGGATTTGATAAAAAAGAAAACATTCGGGAGTGTGCAAAAAAGCTACATCGTGCATTGTAGACTACTTATGCATGCAAGTTATTCCAGTACAATATATGAGAAGAAGTGTTGTTTATTACTCGAAGAACACAGAAAACAAACTGATTTTTAAACAAACAAAAGAGATTTCATACACTGACGGAATTGGAAAATAATAGCCGGCTCAAATGGATAGGTCATGTACACAGTTCAACTTATATGAAAAGCTTCGAAACAATCTGCATTCTTTTTCAAACACCGTGCCTCGGTCATGGCTATCCATCAAGGCTGCTAATTTCACATGACCACCAGCCATAAGACATAGATCGCACGTTTACCAGGTCACATTTTCTGGCCATCTATCTATACTTCACATCACAGCCCGCACGGTTGCTAGGGTTACAATTCTGTAACGCATGTTTTCATATGATCCCTAGCCTTAAGATATTTATATCAAAAGGAATTACAAACATATTTGTTAGAGGTAAACAACACTGCACCCTGAGTAAACACAAAACATATTTCAATACATATTATTATTGTTATTATTATTATTATTTTTGTTGTTGTTGGCGTAGAGATGTGGCGAACCCATCGCCCAGTGGGAAACCATACCAATCAGCCACCCGAATATTGACGGGAAAACCATAACTATTCGGGTAAGGAGGAAATGCCTGCGCATAGCCGGAGAACATCTTGAGGCCCTCCAGGGCTAACAACCTTGGTTGTATTCAGAATGAGCAATTTGCTCCATGCTAAGCTAAAGCTTCTCAAGCATGATGGTAAAACAAAGACATGAAGTTAATACCCCAGGTGGCAACTTTTCAAAGAAATCCACCGTCGCCGACAAGCGACGCATGCATCCCGTTCGGAATCGGGGGGGATGTAACATCATGCTAAAGACGAGTCGGAGCGTCTTGGAAATCCTGAACAGTCACGAAAACTGAAACCCATATCTAAGACTTTTTTGGCAGCATTCAACATAAACAGTCTAATAAAAACTGGTAAGATGAAACAGCTGACCAATGCCCTCCACGAAAATAAAATCGCATTAATGGCTCTGCAAGAAACTAGCTTCACTGAAGAAGATACGTTTGAGTCTGAAGGGTATCGGTTCTTCAAGAGCAAATCCCATAAGAGAGTGATGAAAAACACCCCATCTTCGGTACAGCTTTTGCTGTCAACACCAGAATCCTTAGGTCAGTCTCATATTTTGAAGCTCTTAATGATAGGTTATGCCTACTATTCCTGAGGTGTGCAAATAAAACATATACGCTAGTCAATGCACATGCTCCAACTAATGAACAAAACAAAAAAGACCTGTAAGACACAGATAGATTCTGGAACGTCCTGGATGCCAGATTAGCGAAAATCCCGAAACACCACGTCAAGATCCTAATGGTTGATTTTAATGCACAGGTAGGACGTGAACGGAAACACAGGAAAGTTGTTGGGCTCTACCCAGCACACAAAAGAACCAAAAAGAATGGAGAACGCCTCGTTGAACTACGTGATAACCGTAGCCTTCAACTGATGTCAACACACTTTCGTCACTTACCAAGAAAACAGACGACATGGTGATGGCCAAACAAAACAATAGAATTCCAAATAGACCATGTTGCTATATCTCAAAGATACAGTTCGTAAATCATGAACGTTACCGTAAAAAAGGGAATAAACATAGACTCAGATCATTACGTATCAGTAATCAAGTTTCGGCCAATCCCTCTCAAGAAAAATAAGAAAGAACCTACCATAATTCGCTTTGACACAAAAAAGCTCAGAGAAAGAGAGAATAAATTCAGAGAACTTGCCCAACCAGTGGAATACGACTTCAACAGCAGGAGAAAGCAGATTTTACAAGCTGCAAAAGAGTGGCCGAAATCAAGAAGAGGAAGAAGCACACGTGGTGGAACGATAACTGCGAGAAGACCTCAGGGGATCGTCTGAATGCCTGGAAAAAGAATTACACCTCGAAAAAAGAAAAACGCAAGTATGAAAAGGAACTACTGGACAAGATTGAACAAGATTTTCATAGAGGTGAGACGCGTGATTACTTCAGAAATTTTAAAAAGAAGGTACAAGGATACAAGACACCATCCCTTTGCTTTCTAAGGAAAGATGGAACTCTTGCAGCATCAAATGAAGAAAACTGCGAAATCTTAGCTATGTATTTGAACGACCTTCTAAACTGTGAAAAACCAGCGAATCCCATCAAAACAAACAAACTAGTGAGCCGAAACCTGCCATCTTCTCCACCAAATCGCGATGAAATCAAACGCCACATAAAGAGTCTGATACATAACAAGGCTCCTGGTGAAGATTCTATGATTGTGGAACTGTGGAAACATGCCCCGGAAGAAGCAATTGACATCCTACACCAAACCGTTGTAGATATATGGGAAAAGAACAACTACCAGAGGACTGGAAGATAGCTTTGATCCATCTTTTACACAAGAAAGGAAATATAAGGGATGTGAACAATTACCGTGGAATTCCCCTTCTGTCAGTAGCCTACAAGATCCTGTCACTATCCATCCTTGAAAGACTAGAACAGCAAGTTGAACACAAACTCGGGGAATACCAAGCAGGTTTCCGAAAAGGCCGATCAAGTGCAGAACAAATACTTAACCTAAAAATCACAATAAGATACCATATGCTGAGAGGTCGAATCTATGTATCTACATTTGTAGACTTCAGTAAGGCATAGCAACTGCGATGTGTTGCTTAACATCCTTGCAGAAATGGGAGTCGATGAGAAACTGCTGGTGATAATAAGGGCAACACTAACTAATACCAAATCCAAAGTAAAATTCCAAGGATGACTCTCTGAACCCTTTGAGATCAAGACAGGCGTTCGACAGGGAGATGGGCTATCACCTCTTTTGTTCAACTGCGTACTTGAGAAGGTAATACAGGAGTAGCGAAAGACGTTAAAAGAAAGAAAACTTTACAATCCCGTAAGGATTGGAATAAAGAAAAACGGAGTGGAAATAGATTGCTTAGCGTTCGCTGATGATATATCCCTGATGACAGAAAATTTCGAAAGTGCAACAGAACAGATCAATTTGTTGAAGGAAGTAGCAGAACAAACAGTTTACAAATTTCTTTACAAAAGACAGAAGTAATGTCGAATATCAGAGATGATACGGCACAACTAAACACAAAATATGGAACGATAAACCGTGTTAGTAAATTTAAATACCTTGGGGAATGGATTCAGCGAAATGGACTTGACAAAGAGCCCATATCAGCAAGAACCTAGAAAATGGAAGTCGCTTTCCAAACCACCCGCAACATTTACAACAAAAAGTGCTTTTCCCTGAACACAAAAATTCGTCACTACAACACTGTCATCAAGCCGGTATCGCTGTATGCATCTGAATGCCTTATCCTGTCCGAGAAATGTTTGTTTGCGGATTTAGAGAGGAATGAAAGAAAGATACTATACACCATACTTGGCCCAAACTACAAAAATGGCATCTGCAGTAGAAAAACCAGGCAAGAAGTATACTCTAAGATAGAGAAGATCACGGACACAATGCGTAAAGGCAGAGTTCGCTTCTACGGTCATATACGACGGACGATAGACTCTCGATGGACGAAACGTATCTTCAGCATATTTGACTCAAAACAAAAAGCGACAATGCCATGGTAAGTTAATGTCAAGAAAGATCTTAAAGAACTGGGCCTACAAGCAGCAGGTGCACAAAACCGACATCTTTTCAGAGCAGCCATCAAGACTTTTGGGACTTTCCCCGACGAAAAACGGGCAACTGGTGCTAAATGGACAGAAGAACGTCGTGCTAAATAGAGTGAGCTAATGAAGACAATGTGGATCAAGAGAAAAATGAACAAATGCCAGAATGTAAAGTGAGGCTTGTCGTGGTCCCTAGTTGGCCGATTAGCGAAGTTGAATGAATTATTATTATTATTATTATTATTATTATTATTATTATTATTATTATTATGGGTGGACGGAAGAAAGAAGACAGGCTGCCAGAGAAAGGATGCTAAAGTTCTGGGCTGTGAGGAAGGCTTCCAGAAACATGTAATTGTTACCTAACGTGGTCTCTAATGGCCGTAAACGAATATATATATTATTATTATTATTATTATTATTATTATTATTATTAGTAGTAGTAGTAGTATTTGGACTTATTTCTTGCAGCATTAACGAAATTATCAGAAATAATAATCAAATAGAACACTATCAAGAAGTACTTCAAGTCATTCAAACATGCAACATTAGACATTTATGTTAGAAGATAAATATGTTGTGGACAGGAAGTATTTTCTTAAAACGTCAATCATCAGCGAATCACCTAGAATTATAGTTCAATACAACTCATACACGTACAGCCGCCATGACACATGTCCAACTGCCTCAGGCAAAGATAACATAGCACATAGATGGAAACATTATTGCCTCTAGCCCCCTGTAGCATCATTTCTCGAAGTACAGATGTCAACGATATTGCGTACATAGTTAGGTTTGCCACCTTTTAGTAATTTGCTGGACTGCAAGCAGAAGAATATTATGTAGTGAAAACGCTACACTATTCAGTGTAGGGTTATTATACATACTTTTGACACATTACCACCTAAATCATCCATGTTTGACTAGTGCAGTGACATTTTATGTTTTCATCTTCGCAACTGAAATGTCGATTTGGCATTCCTTCATATCAGGCTTTAAAACGTCCTTGTATTGCTTTCTCTATCCTCCCTGATTACGTTGTCCATCCTTCAATTTGCTTATTTGGAAGGTGTGACCTGTGCGGGTGACCTTGCCGATCATAAACCATTATCTTAATGCTCATGTCATTAGCCTCTTCCAAGACAAGGATATTCTTTAGACGATCCAGTCATTTTAGTTTTTCTCTTCTAAGGGTTTTTCCAGACATATTTGGTCTCTCTCATAAGTATTTCAAGTACGTGTAAGTAATAGAAATAATTTCAACTAACACAGAACATTAAAACATAGCGATCTCAATTAACTATTAATCAGATATTACTTATCCAACTTAGTAGTATAAGTGGACAGTTCGGGCGCCACCGCCACCGCAGGCTCTCGGGAAATTCAAGAAATAGAAGATGAATTACGCCGTAAGCGTATTATTGTGTAACATATTCCCTTGCCGACACTACTTTTTTTAAATGTAACAGCTGTTAAGATAACAGATTCCTCCTCCTCCTCCTCCGACCGGACATAGCCGTGTTCCTTCTCCTCCGCCTCACAGGTCAGCTACGTTCCTCCTCCTCTTTCTCGCAGTTACTAAGGTTAACTCAATCCCTCCTCCTATGGAACCTTTATCATCAACATTAGTGTGCGCTTCGACATCGTACGCTATGGAACAGAACAACAAACAAAACTGTCAATGTGCATACTTTATGCAGAACCTATGGACGTCATTACAAGCATCAAGGGGAAAATGGTAATGATGATTGGGATGGATCAAATCCGAAGATTGAACACTGTACACAATGTATGCATAAATTTTTCCTAGTACACGATGATGATAATGATGATTCAGAAAAGGAATAACAACAAGGTAAGAAGTGCATACTTAGTATAATACATTTCTAAATGTTTTGTTTAATTTCAATGTTGCAGGAGGCATTTCGGAAGCATGCCGCAGAAAGCTGTTAAGAAACATAGCAACCTTGTCAGCAGCAAAACGAATACTGTTGCAGTACGTTGTAAATAAATATTTGATTGCATTCAAAATGTTGTACTTATTGCATTCCTTGTACCTACTCATTGTTGAGAAAACGAACAAGTCTAAACATGTACAATAACGTCATCGCTGCAGCACGTGCATACTCTTACCTTCGCGATGCATGTTCCATAGAGCTATGCCTTGAGAGAGGAGGAGGTCATAACAGCCTATGTACAGCTGCCATCTTGTGCCGTAGCCTCTAAGCTAGGTTTCTTCATGAGAGCCTGTGTACAGCCGCCATCTTGTGTAGTAGGCCTCCTCAGCCAGCTTTCTCCATAAGAGCAGTCGCCATCTGGTCTATACGAATAGAGTATAACAGTTATCCAGCATAATAGCCCTTGCCTCATTTCTCGAATTCTGTTCAACAGACCAATTGACAAAAGGTCTAAGTAGGAACCGAACCGTTGATCTCATCGTTAGACTACTTTTTTCTTATGCTATCATGTACCTGATACAGCAAACCTGGGTATTAGGCAGAAACATTTTGTCCGTTTTGCTCTACGACGCACCGTTTTCGGGATATTTAACATTTTCCATTTAAGCCCCAAATTTAATGAATCGAACCGTTGTTTCTAGCACGGCACGTTATACTCTCTACCATAGCAAAACCTGATCAAGTTACGAAAACTTGCTTCATGACACAACATATACTAACAGGCTAAAACAGACCAAATGCCAAAGGACCTAAGTAGGAACCGATCCGTTGATCTCATCATTAGACTATCTTTTTCTTATGCTATCATGTTTCTGATACAGCGAACCGAGATAGTAGGCAGAAACATTTTTTCGGTTTTGCTCTACGACACACCGTTTTCGAGATATTTAACATTTTGCATTTAAGCCCTAAATTTAATGAATCGAACCGTTGTTTCTAGCATGGCACGTTAGCCTCTAAGCCAGCTTTCTTTATAAGAGCAACAGCCATCTTGTGCTAGCGCCCTTAAGCCGTCTCATAAGAAGCTATGTATAGCCACCATCTTGCGCAATCGTCCCTAGAGCGTCTCATAAGAACCTATGTATAGCCGCCATCTTGTGCCATTGGCGTCGGGAAGGGCATCCGGCCGTAAAACTGAGGTTAGGTCCTTCCATGAGGTTAGGCTTGCTGTCTTGTGCGTCAAAAGTTAGGTTAAGCCCCTCCAAGTTAGCGGATGAAAGTCAAGCTCACTCTCTTAGGCGTTAGGAAGGGCATCCCACCGTACAGCTCAGGTTAAGCCCCTCTATGAGGTTAGGCGAGCTCTCTTACGCGTAAAAAGTAAAGCCCCTCCAAGATGGCGGATGTCAGGTTAGGCTCGCGCTCTTAGCCAGCAGTCAATGCTGCGGAGCCCTCTCCCGGCGGAGGCCTCTGCGGAGGGGCCTGCGGCGGTGGTGGCGGTGGAGCTCTCTCCCGAGAGCCTGCGGTGGCGCCCGAACTGTCCACTTATACCACTCAACCTCTCCACTCCTTCACAAAACCAGTCATTCCCCCTGCTCATACAGCTTCAAATAGAACACTATCCAAACCAATTGAAATTTAAAAGCTTTTACTTTCCTGTGGCCGAGAAACATGCAAATATTTTACCAATAAAAATACCAGGTAACAAATTAATTTTTCGCTCTACCGAACAATCGTTGAAGGACAATAGCAATGTCAAGGAAGACCATTCTCACAGCTGTTGGTTGCCCCACAAGGCAGTGATTTCGGCCCTTTCCTATTTTCTAAGTTTTTGAACGGTCTGCCTACTAAACTCAACGAAAATACCTTGCTCTTTGCTAAGATTGCATGATATTTGGGGAGATCAGGAACTTGGCAGATGCAGCTCTTCAAAATTCTTCACTCAGCGTCCTTTCGAACTAGTGTCGTACTTGGAAAATGAATCCTAGACCAGAAAATGCGACTACGTGATCATAACTATAAGTAGCTCTCCTTTATCGAGATCTTGTTTCCTAATGGAAAAGTCTATCACCGTAGTCACACAACGGCCAGACTTATGTTATATTCGATTCCAAACTACAATTAATTCAAGAGCCACACACAAATATTTACAGCCAAGGCTATGAATTTATTAGGCATTCGCTACTGCAGGGCCATCCAGCCATTGCGCTCCGAGAGCGCGCCAGCACTCGGGGAGCACTGGGCAGTCAGACTAGCGCTCCTTCCCCTACCACCATTACACTGTGGCAGGGAGGAGACCTGAGAAGGACGATGTTCGGACCGGGCTGACTAGATACACTACGTACGTACAGTCGTGCGTCTGACGGATTTGTGGGTTTGTTGACATATTCATAGGGCTGTTTTGCCATATACAAATATACCGCATATACAAATCGAAAGGTACTCCGATGTATGGAATATGCAGGAAACGAAATCAAGTGTTAAGTAAAGAATACAGTAATGCGATTTATTCAAAACTGAAATTTGAACATATCTGAGAGGAAAATTCAACAAAATTATACCAATACGACCAGATAATATAGACCTTGAGTGACTTTTGCTCAGTCGTTTTTACGAGCTTTTTCTTTTGGAGCAAACAATCTTCTCCAAATTGGGTACAATATTTCTGGACACAGCTATTCTTAAACAATTGCGCAAGTTTCTATCGCTCATCGTTGCACGATGGTTACTTTTGGTAAGCTTAAGGACCGAAAATAAACTCTCACAAATGTACGTTGCGCCGAATATTGACAGAACTGCACATGCATGTTTATACAAAAGGGGGTATTCTTCTTGCGGAAAGCCGCTGTAAAATTCTTCTAAACTTCGTGACATTAGAAAGCTATCTTTAAGACAAACTATGCACTGCAGTTCAAGCAACTCTAATTGAAATAGCTGTGGAGCATGATCTGCACCAAGAGAAAATAGTCGAACAAACACATCGAACACCGCTTGGAGTTCTGATAATTCTGAAAATCTCTTTTCAAACTCTTCTGTAATTGGCGAATTACCTGCAAGTACTAATCAAAGTCAACACCTTGTTTCACTGTTTCAAGCATTGGAAAATGTCCTGTGTTCCTTGCACGCAACTGGTTTTCGCAAAAAATCAATTTTCTTATGAACGCTTGAATTTTTCCCACCAAACCACAGATATTTTGCATTTCGTCCTGAAGCTAAGTGTTCAAGGTATTCAGATGGGCAGTAAAGTCACTTAAAAAGGCCAAGTCCGCCCCCTACTTAGGATCACGCAAAAGAACTTCTTGCCGCCCTTTCTTGTCATTAAAGGTATCTATTGCATTCCGCAAGTAAAAAACTCGATGAAGCAAATTCGCCTTGCTCAGCCATATTACTTCTGCATGGTACGGGATATCCAGATACTTCACTTCGATGTCATCCAAGAACTCATTGAATTTCTTTCCTTTTTGTTGGTATATGCTTTACGTCGCACCGACGCAGATAGGTCTTATGGCGACGATGATACAAGAAAGGCCCAGGAATGGGAAGGAAGTGGCCGCGGCTTTAATTAAGGTATTAATTAAGGTACAGCTCCAGCATTTGCCTCGTGTGAAAGTGGGAAACCACGGAAAACTACCTTCAGGGCTGCCGACAGTGGGATTCGAACCCACTATCTCCCGACTGCGAGCTCAGAGCTGCGCGTCCCTAACCCCACGGCCAACTCGCCCGGTATTCTTTGAATTGACGGAGCGTGAGTCCATGGGAGGGAAGAAAATTTACCATTCGCACAACTGTTCCCATTACGTCTTTAAGATTGGCGACTTTTGCACAGATTGCCCCCTGGTGTATCGAGGACTGGATCGCCGCCATTAGGGTACTACCGCTCTCAGCCATTTTTAATTTTACATAGCTGAGGAACCCCGTGCGTAGACCACGTAAAGCAGGAGCTCCATCCGTTGTTACACTCGTCAACCGCTCCCATTTTAATACCATTGACTCAAAAACACCCTCCACTGCTTGGAAAACATCGAAATCGGCAGTGGTGTCTTTGAGGGCTACCAAGTCTAGGAAATCCTCGGTGACTCGAAGATCGTCATCCACCCTCGAATGAAAATAACGAGCTGAGTTGTGTCCGCAATGTCGGTTGATTCGTCGAGGGTGATGGAAAAGGATACAAAATTTGCTGCCATCTCCATTAATTGCTGTTCCATATTAACGGCCATATCGTCTGTTCTGCGAGCCACAGTTTGAGGAGAAAGAGAGATTTTTTTTCAAATTTATCAACTGGCTCCATAGGACAAATACATGCCGCCGCGTCCATTCGCCACTCCTTGATTACATTCCCTTCCGTGAAGGGTTTCCCAGCTTTGGCAATTCTCGGCGAACATTTGTAGCTTGCTCGTAAATTGGGTCCACCAATCTCACTCTCCGCAATCTCCTGTCAGACAAAAATACGGCAAGCCACAATGTTTGTGTTCTTCACATACTAATTCAATAATTTCTTCATTCCCGTTTGTAAACAGACAGTTTAAAATTAAAACAATATTACTTACAGAACAGTGCTGCTTGAATTTTTTTTTCAATTCTTCCAACTTCGACTGGCGACTGGCGTTTGTCAAATCACCGTAATCATCCATGTGGTTGGCACTGTAGTGCTGTTCCAAATTGTGTTTTTTTTAAAACACATTAAATCTCGGTGGCACACTATACATTTGGCGTGCCCTTTATAAGCTGTACAGAAAAATGAAATATCCCATTCTGCTTTAAAGGCTGCTGCTTCACCACTATTTTTTTCTTTTTCTTTTTTTTTGTATGATGTTCAGTCATGAGTCATGACAACTGCGAAACTGATTTAGTTACACGCTGTCAACAAAGCGCTTCGGCGCGGCGGGCAGACCGCTCGCTCAGCCAGCCACGCTCCCCCCACCACTGCCGAAACTACCTTTCCCAAAGCGCTCGGAGCACTGGCTTAGAGCGCGGTCAGAGCGCTAGCCCTCGGGGAGCGCTGTTTGGATGGCACTGCTCTACTGTTTCACAGAAATCTCTGATCCCACTACTGTTCAACTCTTCTGCCTCTACCCAAAAGAGGAATAAGAAGACGTAGTAGTAGAAGAAGCATACAAGCCTATCCTGTCTAATCTTTTCATATTTACGTAACGACTACTCTAATCTCTTAGTCATATTCAGACCTTGGTCTACCCTTAAAGCCACTGCACTTACTTTGAACACTAGCTCTACAATTCCTGGGAGTCTCAAGAAGTGTCCCATCACCCTATTCCTTCTTCTGATCAATTTTATGAATCTTCTTCTTCAACCTAGCTCACCTCTAACATTCTTCTGTATCACCACATTTCAAAACCTAGTATTTGTTTTCTCTTTCTAATTATTATGCATAACCCACTTCATTACAACGCCACGCTCTACAGGAACGTTTTCAAAACAGATTCCTCATATACATAGACTACCTATGTTTGACGTGAGCAATTTTATTTTCCTAAGAAAGGCCTTCTTTGCTTGCACTAACTGAATTTTACACCATCCCTTCTTCTGGCATCGTTTTACTTAGAACCTACCTAAAATACATTTGCAAATGTGTAATATTATATTAGACATTATCATTGCAATTATTTACACCTGCAAAGCACTTAATGTGCTTATCTGCTGGTGAAGTTGTTTCATGTTTGTATACATTGGTGCAATCCTTGCCGTTTACAACATTAATACGGTTTGTACATTTACATTGGCATAATTAGTGTGGTCCTGTGGTGTGGCTTTTTATCGATCCCTGAAAGTGTCATTGAAAGTGTGTGTTCATTTACAATTCTATACCATGGCTTCCAGTAATTTTCTTTAATAAAACATTTTTCATTCAAGAGTAATTTTAATTTCTATGATCCATAGTTTCACATGTTTTTCAGTTGATATTTTGTTCTCAAATGTGTCATTTCCGAGGGCAACTTGTTCAAAAATTTATGAACTATAACCGGTAGTGTTCTGGATCAGTATCTTTTGCAGTGCCAGATGATCTAAAAATAACTTCTATGCCTCAGTCTTGCTGCATGTGTATGTTCATTTACAATTCTATACTGTGGCTTCCAGTAATTTTCTTTAATAAAACTCGTGTCCTCATACCGAGGTAGTGCAGCCCTTTTCAGGCACACCCCCATTGGAGGTAAGCTGCATGTACCATTTCAGCCACATACCAGCCATTCTTAAATTTCTGGCAGTACCGGAAATCGAACCCGGGCCCCCCAAGACGGCAGCTAATAACACTAACCGTTACGCTACGGAGTCGGACATTTTCTTTAATTATGTTGTACATGTAAAGTTGTCTAACTCTCAAGAACCTTTCTTTTTGGTACATCCCTCTTAACATATCGCCACCTAAGCTGAGTATTCCTCTGTTTTTGTACCAAAATGCGATTTTGTAACGTTTAAACCATGTTTATATCGGTAATAGAAGTCGTTCTTATACCACTTATACCAATAATAATAATAATAATAATAATAATAATAATAATAATAATAATAATAATAATAATAATAATAGTCATTCGACCGGGTTAGGAAATGAAATGAATGAAGCCCCCCATCTAACGGCGAGGATAGGGATTATGCCGGCTGCCGAAGCCTGTCGTATTCCTCTTGAGCAATGATCAGTGACATGATGAAATTATACTGGAGAGTGTCGCTGGAATGAAAGATGACAGAGAAAATCGGCGTACCCGGAGAAAAAACCTGCCCGGCCTCCACTTTTTCCAGCACAAATCTCACAGGGAGTGACCGGAATTTGAACCATGGAATCCAGCAATGAGGGGCCGGCGCGCTGCTGCCTGAGTCACAGAGGTTCTCGATGGTAATAATTATTATTTGGGTTTTAAGCCCCACTAACTCTTTTACTGTTTTCAGAGATACCGAGGCGCCGGCATTTAATCCGGAAGGAGTTCTTTTACGTGCCAGTAAACCTATCGACATGAGGTGATGAACTTGATTACTACCAAATACCACGGGACTGAATCGGGGTTGAACCCTCAGGCCTGGGCTGAGAAGGACAGCGCTCTAGCATCTAAGCCTGACAATCTCCTACCCGAGTAACAATATTGATTTCTTCCTTTAAGATTTAATTTCCTAACCTAATATTTTCTGCCTCACGTGATTTCATTCGACTGCATCCCATTACTTTTGCTTTGGAGTGTGCTGGGTAATTCTTTTGGCACGTTACGTCCAACATATCGCCTAGCACGTAGTTAGAAATGGTCAGTGCGGTTTTCATAAGCGGACAAGTAAAGTGGTCAGCTCAGTGAACCATCTGGTATAAAATATGACGAGTGATAACGGCGTACCCCAGATCTACTTATCGTAATGATAGCTGTATTGGTGAGCTACCGGAACAAAACAAAACAGGAGCGTGGGGTCAAACATAAAACTAGAGACTTTCGCACGGATGAAGTGTTGCGATTATGCAGTGTGACAATGTCTGTCGAGTGCGCCCATATTTCTCGGTATTGTCTAAGTGGGAGTTCCTAGAAACGGAGAAAGCTTTAAGTCGAAATTTCCCCACGCAAATGTTAAATATCGTTCACATGGACTAGAGCAGTGATTTTCAAAGTGTGGTACGCGTACCATTAGGGGTAAGGGGGGTCGTCTCGAGGGGTACGCAAATTTACCGTAGATTTTAACTGTTTTCAATGTGCAGTTGAAAAAAGTGAGCCTGCTCGTTTTTAATAAAATTTGTTTTGATTTAGTTTGTCTACCACTACATAGAATCCCCTTTCCGAACTATTCATTCTAAGATATGTGTCAGTTTGTACCTCCCACTGATTGGTAGGCCTATATAAAATACGTACTACCTCGCATTGTTATTTTTTAAATTTTTAATTCGAATTCCACTCATTCACTTCATTTCTTCAGTAGCAGTGTATATAATACAATAGCAACTGTCGCATTGCTAGTCAATGAAAAGCTCGTAATTCCACTCACGAGAAAACCACGTTTCTCCTTCTGTCTTGTGAAGGTTTGCAGCGTTGCCTGAGAAGGGAAGGGAATACTCCAATTGTAGAATAACTCGGCTATAATTAAGCAATGAAAATGCCAGAAACAGCTTTTCGGTCATTGCTGACCGCTCACTTTTGGCCTTCTTTTTTACAATTTGCCTCACGTCCGACGGTCACATATTATGTCTCATGGCTTCGATGGGATAGGAAAAGCCTAAGACTGAGAAGGAAGCTACCTTGGCCTTATGTAACGTACAGGCCTCGTGTGAACATGGGAAACCACGGTAAACCTTCAGGGCTGCCGACAGTGGAGTTCGAACTCACCATCTTCCGGATGCAAGCTCACCACTATGCACCCCTAACCGCACGGTTTTAGACTTCTTCTGTAGACTTTACTCGGAAGAAATTACCAGATTTCCTTATCCCAGCGACGGTTATAAAAAATATATTATTGTTATTGGGTAACAGGGTGGTGTAACGGTTTAGCTAGTTGTCTGTCATCCCGGCGGCCGTGCTTTGATTCCTGGTGTTGCTGGGGTGGGACCCGAGTTGCAGGAAGGGCATGTGACCTTAAATCCCCGGGCACAACTATTCCATGTCCCAATGCGTGCAGACACCCTGTGCAAGTTGCATAACTTGCGGAAGATAATAATGATGATTATAATTATAGTTAATATTACTTGTCATCCAGCAATCGTTTTGTTTGGTATAATCGCAATATACTCGTACTTCGGGGTTATGGAGATTAAAAAAGTGGATTTTGGGGATACGACAAATAAAAAGTTTGAGTACCACTGTACTAGAGTGATCGAATGCTGCCTGAAGGCTGGCAGGACCTGCACCATCAGTTGTCACTGAAGACGCGTACTATAGCTCATTCCACGTTAAGAAAACAGTACTGCTGTTATGGACCTACAAGGAGTGAACACACCCGCTTTGAGACACCCATAATATTCCTCGTGATTAAGGAATATTGTACTGTATTTTGTAATGTATTATGAAAGATAGATAAAAAAAGGATGAGGCACTTTTACCCTGAGTTATTAAAGCAAGTACCGTACATAATATTTTTTCATAAATACATTCGTCGGGAGGAAGCACAATGGCGGTAACAGCCATCGCTGCGTTGCCTTCCTTAATTTTCCTTCTTCTGTGTTACTCAGGTACAAGCCTCATGTAGTCCCTCACTCGTGAACCGCCGGCAGCTCACTTCTGTAGTGAAGTCATCTGCAGTATTTATTTGTGGCGTGTGTGGCGTTAGGCTTTATGTCAGTGCGTACTTGTCTTGTGTTGAGTGAGAGTTATGCGAGAAGCCTACGTGTGTGATTTATTTCTTTAACATTAATGTGATCTTTTGTAGTCATCTACACTACTTATTTGTTGCATTGGTTTTCTAGCCTTTATTGCGTGGAGAAATTTATCAAATGCAATTAAATGCAACCCTCAACCCTCGAATCCATAAAGATTGCCTATTTTCTCCCCCAGTTTGCCTTACACTTCAATGCTGAGGTTTTTTATGTGCCATTGTTTACCTCTAATTCTGTACAAACCAAAAATAGTCCCCGTACACTTTAGTTCATTAAAATAATTTGTTGTAGAAGCCCTTGGTTAAATGGTACCCCATTTCCATCTTGTTCACCCGCTATATAAAGGCTCCTTTCTCTGACAAGTTTGGTGTTATCAGTTCTCCCATAAACTTATCTACTCGTATAATTTTGTCTTGTTATTAGTTAAAAAATTGTTTCCTCAAAAGAGATCTGTTGGTCCGCCTTCGCTGCTTGTATTTTAAGATGATAAACCTGTTCTATGGCTGTGTAAAAGGCATCGAAAGAAAATTTCAAGATTATCTGCAAAGGTTAGGCAATCAATATCAAAATTTTGTCTTTTGCACCCTAGCCTGACTCCGATTTGAACTCCTTTATTATTCCGTTCTTTGCGCCACTCCCGGATAACCTTTACATGGACACAGTTAAAGAGTGGAGGTGACAGTCCATCACCTTGCCTAACTCCTGTCTTGTTGAAAGGCATCTGAAATCTCTCCTCTGAATTTCACTTTCGAAGTGGTGTCGGTCAATGTTTGTTGGATGATTATTCTGGTTTTGTTGTCTAAGTCAAATTCCTTTAAAATTGCAATCAGGGTGGTACGATCTATCGAGTCATATGCCTTCTTAAAATCTACGAATGTCATTATTATTATTATTATTATTATTATTATTATTATTATTATTATTATTATTATTATTATTATTATTATTATTATTATTATTATTATTATTATTATATTTAACTACTCCGCATTATATTTAACTACTTCATCTACGCATTTAAATGAAACCATGAGTTTTTAGAGAAAAATAAACCTGTGAATCAAATGAAACCACTTTCAACAAATCCAAGAAACAATTTATAGTACTTCACACGCCCTTCTTCTGGTGTCGTCTCCTCGCAGAACGCTGGAGACTATCACGAAGTATTTCTTTCTATTTTATTTTCTCGTAACAGAGTTGCCATACTATGGATATCGAATCAGTGTCAGGGGTTACGCACCAAGGATAATCTTCGTCTCTGAAAACAGTAAACCGAGCTCGATAGCTGCAGTCGCTTAATTGCAGCCAGTATCCAATATTCGGGAGATAGTAGGTTCGAACCCCACTGTCGGCAGCCCTGAAAATGGTTTTCCGTGGTTTCCCATTTTCACACCAGGCAAATGCTGGGGCTGAACCTTAATTAAGGCCACGGCTGCTTCCTTCCCACTCCTAGCCCTTTCCTGTCCCATCGTCGCCATAAGACCTATCTGTGTCGGTGCGACGTAAAGCGACTAGCAAAAAAAAAAAAAAATTAAAACAGTAAAAAAAAGTACTTAACTGCACGAAACACCATTCTTATTATTGTTACCGTGGTTTCGGGGAACAGAGAGGTGAAATAAGGTGCTGGCTTTGATCGGTCTATCTACGACAGTCAAAGATAAATTTAAAACTTTAAAAATAAAGGTTATATTTCTTATCAGATATTAAATTTTAACAAAAAATATTGCTTGGTGAAAGAACAAGATTACAGGTACAGAGCTAGTTTGGTATAAGGTAGAAAAACAAATAAATGGTTAGTTACAATATGAGCTTCAAGCTCCCGATTTACAAAGGTCCCAACATCACTACTGTTGCTTTTAGTTAGATACGCAAGGAGACGAATCCCCCAATTTGTTTTACAGGAAATTTAAATAACAATTTTCAAGAGCACCTTTTGCTCCAGAGGTTACAAGTAACGGCCTTCCAAAGCCACCATTCAATATTTACACAAATTACAAGAAAGAGCCACACAAATTACAAGAAAGAGCCTCTATGCACTATAATTCTACCAAGGGGACTGCGCTCCCAAACCCTTACAGCCTACTCAAGGCACCCTTTAATTTTTACATTTGTGATTATAGCGTCTTTGCTCACTGAAATTTACACTTTCATGCCTCTCTAGGCACAACCTACAATTTACAAGACCATATCAGTTGTCTTTTAAGTTTACACAGGGGTATCGAGTACCCATTCTACCGGGCCTTCGTGGAATATAACAGGTTCAATTACTGGCCCAAGAATCAAAAGGTATGGAGGTGGAAACTTGCGCTCCTTGAAATCCAAGATTAAAACCCTACGTGAGCTTGTGGCCCAACAATACAGAAGCTAATCCTAAACTACTGAGGTGACTAGATGGACGAGATAAGTTACCATTTATAAAATTGAAACCAGTTACAAAATCGTAGTCACTTCAAAATTAATTTGAAGGGGAGGTCGAGAGAGTAACGCACTCTCTATCCCCGGATTTCAGTTAAGTACTCTTGACTAACTTTTACACGAGGAAAAAAGAAACGTTTACATTTTCGGAATTTTACAGTTACATTATTAAAGATAAGAAACCTTCCTTTCGAATTACCTGGCAGAGATACCTGCAGAGTTCGAAAAATGGTGGCCATTACCTTAGCTGATGTTCTGCTTGCCGATGGATGAGGTCCCTGCCCCCCTCTCTTAACACACACCCAGTAACACGACTATGAATAACACAAGTTAACTTGAAAAGGCGTCAGCTTTCATACCCGAGAGGAAGGTTCGAGAAGGCTCTGGACTAATACCGGACACATCCTCTCACTTTATTGGTAGATAAAATAGGTACAAGATAAATATAATTGGCTGAAAAATAAATACACAAAATTTCTGACTGGCCAGAATCCAAAGTTGGAGGGATAAGTTAAAAGTGTTGCAACCTTCGAAGTATTAACCCCCCCCCCCCACACAAAAAAATCAATTCAGTTTAGAAAACCTATAAATAGAAAATTTATTAACATTTTTAGTAGTTCCACTTTACACCAGAGTGCATGCCATCAGTTTTTTAATAGAGACATCTATGGAGAAAAGACAACCTTTCTTGAATTAGTTTTTGCAAACTTTATGTGTTAGATAGCGTTCTCCAAGGCACTTCATTTAAATGCACGCGGTTGAGGTGTACCTCCCGGTACAAGTATTATTATTATTATTATTATTATTATTATTATTATTATTATTATTATTATTATTATTATTATTATTATTATACTAGTTGTTACCCACGGCTTTTCTCGCTGGGATTTCGTAATTTGATAGAAATTACTTGTTCCTCGGTACTGCACTAAGACATTGTCTGTAAATCCCTAAAGTATAAAAACTCACCAAAAAATTGCATTTCATCTACCCCAGAACCTCTTTGTAAACCACATTTGTGGCATTGCCTTTTGGGGCTAAGATGACCAGGCTACTGGCAGACCTAAATATGGAACACGGGACATCTTTTATGTCGAAAAGAAATTTTTTTATTTATTTCTAAAGGAGATTCCAAGAACCAAATTTCACGTCTGTAACATGTTACGTTTATGAGATATAATGTAGATATACTCATTATAAAAACTGCCCCACTCCTTGGCTGAGTGGTCAGTGTTGAGGTCTTCGGTTCACAGGGTTCCGGCTTCGATTCCGGGCTAGGTCGGGGTTTTTAATCGCATGCGATTAATTCTTCTGTTTGTGTTTGTCTCAACATTCTCCTCTTCATATTCACTCAACACACCACATTACCAACCACAGCAGGAACACGCAATAGTAATTACATCCCTACACATACGGTTGCCGTCAGGAAGGGCATCCAGCCGTAAAACAGGGTCAAATCCACATACATACGTACATACATACATACATACATACATACATACATACATACATACATACATACATACATACATACATACATACATACATACATACATACATACATACATACATACATACATACATACATACATACATACATATACAGTGGCGGTCAAAATAATAGAGCCACCTCTATTGACGGGATTAAGAACTAGGATATCTATTAGTTCGCAAAATCTCCACGAGTGCCGTGTTGTCAGTCCCTTTTAGATAACATCAGGGAAGACGTCGCTGCTATCTGTAGTAGTGCGAAAGGAAGCGTTTGAGCTAGACGTGCGAAAAGAGGCATAAAGGTAAGAATCTTATGGGTCAAAATAATAGAGCCGTTTTACAGAAGTCCCGTTCAAATTGATTTTTGCAGTTGTTTTGGGGGCTAGCGATATTATTTGTCAACAAATCTCCACTCAATATTATTTTGTATGTAAATTGACGTTTGGTTTTGTTTACATTCTTCTAGATGGGCAGAGCAAAGCATACGAGTGGTGATGATCGTATAGTAATGTTCCTGATGTTCAAAAGTGGGATGTCCATGAATCAAATAGCCAAAGATTTACACGTTTCACGAAAACGAGTCCAGAACGCCATTAAACTGGCAAAACAAACAAAGCCGCAGGTGGAGAACAGGGGGTGACTTCGTGTAACTACTCCTCGCGTAGACAGACTCATCACTAGGGAAGTAAAGAAAGACCCATTTTTGTCAACACCACGACTGAAAGCCATTTTGTTTAGCGACAAAAATGATGTTCAACCATCAACCTCAACGATTCAAAGACGACTGAGATGCGCAAAATTGAGTGGGCGCATTGCGAGACAGAAGCCACATGTTTCAAAAGCTAATGTTCGGAAAAGGTTGGCCTTCGCCCGGAGAAATGAACAAAAACCTAATATTTGGTGGAGGAACATCCTTTGGTCCGATGAATCCAAGTATAATAGGTTTGCCTCATACGAAAAAGTCTATGTGCGCCACCCACCAGTTCAGGAATTTAATCCCAAGTACACTTTAAAAACTGTGAAATACGGTGGCGGAAGTGTTACGGTATGGGGATGTTTTTCATGGTACGGTATTGGTCCAATACACCGTATCACCGGCATAATGAACGCAGAAATGTACAAAGACATCTTGGCAAATGTGATGCTGCCTTATGCTGAAGAGGAAATGCCGCTGAAATGGAAATCTCAGCACGATAACGATCCAAAGCACACTGCAAGGATCATAAGGCAGTTTGTTCAAGACCACCATATCGAAGTATTAGAGTGGCCACCTCAATCCCCTGACGCATCATCCATTGAGAACTTATGGGAGATCGTAGACAAGAGAATTGACCGCTCAAAAGCTACATCTTTAAATAAACTTTGGGAAGAAATCCAGAGAGCCTGGTATGCGATCAGCAGCGACGAATGCAGGCGTTTAGTCGACTCTATGGGTAAGAGGTGCAGGGCAATCCTCAAAAATAAGGGCTATCCCACGAAGTACTAATGCACTCCTATGAAGAAACGACTGTTCCTGTAAATTTCATAAGACTGAGATCAAGTACAAAATATTTGTGTCAATTGGCTCTATTTTTTTGAACCTGTGGTCTGGTATTCTTTTGAATATTTTTGATTAGTTTGAGTTGTGTTATCTATATAACTGACTGTGGTACAATGTGACTCTGTTGTAATGGTTGCTGTACAACGTAAAATTTTGTTTCCATCATAGTACAAGCATGTCTAGTAATAAATTTGCACTTAATTCCAAACCATTGCCAGGTGGCTCTATTATTTTGACCACCACTGTATATGTGTGACACAGTTCGCATCCGCAACCCCACAGGTGTTGGTAAAGCGGTAGAAGAAGCTAAAAATTCACCCGCTGTTTAATTCTTTTCACCCCCTTAAATGGATTTTCCAAAAATGTGTGTTCATTTTTAAAGGATATTTCAAGTACCAATGTTAACGTCTGTAACATTCATATTCTGAGAGATATATATCCTAATATTAATAATTCAACTCCTTCCTCACTTCTTTTCACCCCCCCCCCCCCCCGTCATTAAAGTGGATTTTCTGAAAACGAACATTTGTATTCTTTTATTTTTAGAGGAGATTCCAAATACCAATTTCGTGTCTGTAACATGTCAGGTTTTTGTGATATATTGTAGATAATTTCGCTGCTGTAGAATCCTGGAGCTGACGTTGCCATGGTTACGGCTGTTCATTACTTTATCCGATTCCTAGAGCAGGGGTAGTGTGGTGACAATATCTCCGTAACGGTTGGTTTTAGGGCTTTAAAACATGGTTTTCGGGCCAGTAAGGCTTACCGAGTTTTGTTCTTTGCGTCAAGGGGATTAAATTAAACTTTGCCCCGTCCTTGCACGACAAATCCGATATTTTGATTATATTAGCCTATTATTTTTATATACCCCCCCGTGCCCCCACCTCGAATTGTTTTAAAAATAAAATGCAGCCATGTTACTCACTGGCAATGTAGCTTTCTATAGGTGAAGTAATTTTCAAAATCGGTTCAGTAGTTTTTGAGTCTATCCGTTACAAACAAATATACAAATTTTTCCTCTTTATAATATTAGCATAGATTATATTATTATTATTATTATTATTATTATTATTATTATTATTATTATTATTATTATTATTATTATTATTATTATATCGTTAGGGTCTTCTAGGGACCAGGTCCCAATTTCAATGCTTCATCCTTTGTTTCTTCTTCTTCTTCCTCCTCCTCCAACTCCTTCATCTTTTCAGTTTGTCTCCTTTTCCTCTCCTTGGACCATTTTGAGCTTGTTTTATTTCCAATCCGTCCTTGGCATCATTCCATTTTTAACAGTTTCCCTCTAAAAATGTCTCTCTTTGTTGCTTCTTCTTCTTATTATCCTATACTGTTTCTTTCCAATTCTTCCCTGATTTCATTAATCCAATTTGTTGTTCTAAAGATATTTGAAGATCTGTTTGGTTAACCTGTTGAACTACTACTACTACTACTACTACTACTACTACTACTACTACTACTACTGTTGAGTTTATGGACCTAGTGCCAGTCGAATCCCTCAAAATTCGCGTGTCAGATAAAGTCTAGACATTACAGATGAAGCATTATGGGAAAATAAAGAGGCACGCGTTTCCAGCTTATCTACCAAGCGAATGTATAAATGTACAAAAAGTATCCATCACTTCTCCCGTACCTTTTCTATGTTCCGATATATTTTATCACTACTTCTTGATTTTCAGAGTTCTGTAGTTCTTAACGGACCGAGCATTTTCCCTATAATTCTTATTTCCAGTACTTATAATTTATTCTGCTTGTAATTCACTCGCCTATAGGCTCCGTGCGTATAGCAATGTGCTGCTGTGGGTGGACATTACGAGAACTACTTATAGGCACCTTCATCAACAGCTGACCATAAGAAGCTAGAATATATGTGATGTTTACATACATATATTCAGTTATTTTACAGTGATCCTCTATCGCTGAATCCCTTTCTCTGTTTCTGTCTGAAGCTATTAAGTTATTAGAATCTAACACCACATTCCCTATGTGTTGATCCGGTCATGTTTGTGATGTAGATAGCCACCGTGATGGATCACACTGGCGTGAAGAGTAGAAACTTGTGTCCCCGTACATTCTCAATCCCAACTTTTTGTTTATTTCTTACATAGTATATGATACCTACATATGTTTTTTCACCTAATTTCTTATCCTACCCCCTTTTGCAATTAATATATCATTCTTTATAGTTATGGCTTTACTCGATAAAACGACTAGTGGCTGGGTATAACGCGAAAGCAGAAACCAATAAATAAATTAAGAAAGAGAACAAGAAAAAGAATTATTATTTTACAGTGCTGTCTTCAGATGATAATTTTTAATACCACAACGTTCGGCCAGACCTATATGCTTGTTGTTGGCTGCATTAATAGATACTGTGATACAAAGGTTTTCTTCACGACCTCATGAAATGCATTTGAAAAGACGGTGGATCATAGCAGTAAATCGCAAGAAGTAATTTGGAATTTATACATTTTAATTAATAAAAATAACTCTTTACAACATGTATTTTCACCATTTATAAATAGATTAACAATTAGAAACAAATTATTATAGCAATGTTATATTTGCAAAGCAAGCTGCAGTAGGCCATCTGTTTTAGATCACACACATCCTAATAGGTACACATTGTATTGTTTTGCCATAGTCTCAATTCTACCAAGTAAAATAATAATAATAATATACCGTAGTGTACTACAGACCAAAGTGTGAAATGTTATAGTATTCCGTTAAAAACTAACCAAATGGATTTGGAAAGGCAGTAGACAAATAAAACTGCACAAATAGGCCTCCATTACGGAATATCAATAGCTCACAGAAATTCTGTATTTAAATCCGTACATTCATTTCCTCGTCCAGAGGTGGTGCATTTTTTTCAAGCACACCCCTAATGGAAATGAGCTGCATTCGCAGTTTTAAACACATACCAACCCTCATGCCAATCTTAAGTTTCTGGCAGTGTCAGAATTCAAGCCCGGGACCCCCGGAGAAGGCACCTAGTACCGCCAACCGTTATATTACAGAGCCACCATATTATAAATACAGACACTCGATATAAATGATCACTTACAGGCAACTTTAAGTAATTCTGTAATTTTCTTCTCATGCATAATTTTTGATAGTGTACATGCGGTTTCAATATCTGGAATTTCAATAGGTCCAACATCAATCCTGAGCCTTTTTATCAGAAAAGGTTCCTCTACTCTCTTCCCCCTGTTGTTCTCTTCTTTTTACCTATGTTTGAGGTACGAGGTCGAGACCATTCACACGGTCGATCAGTAGCCTACGCGAGGTGACATGTTCTGAGCAAACTGCAAAAACAACAGCTGACATATGCTTACATTTCATGGAAACAATTATTCGCCTCCATGAAATAATAACTATTGTTACCAAGGCCTTCCTTAGAAAAACGTGGTTATGTTTAAAATTAATTAAAATTTAAATTTAAGAGTAATCGCCTCCCTAGCCGCAGTAACCTACGCTAACAATTATCGTATTAGAAATAGACCAAGGATATTTTTCTGAAGACAGCATTGTTGAATGTGTATATGAACACTAATCTCGCTATCACAACTTGTTGTTGTTGTTGTTGTTGTTGTTGTTGTTGTTGTTGTTGTTGTTGGTCGTTTAGTCGCTTTCGACTCTCCGTGACCCCATAGACCAAAGTGCGCCATTTCTTCCTGTCGTATACTATTTTCCGAAGTCTTTCTAAATTGAGAGCCGTGGCTTCCTTGATGTCATCAATCCACCTCATCCGTTGTCGCCCTCTTCTCCTGTTACCATCAGTCTTCCCCAGCATTAAGGTCTTTTCCAGTGAATCATGTTTTCTCATGAGATGACCGAAGTACTTTAGTTTTTGCCTGAGTATTTGACCTTCCAGTGAACAGCCTGGGTTGATTTCCTGTAATATGGACTTATTAGATCTCTTCGCAGTCCACGGAACTCTAAGGAGTTTTCTCCAACACCATAGTTCAAATGCATCTATTCTTCGGCGCTCAGCCTTTCTTACTGTCCAGGTTTCGCTTCGGTACATTGCTACTGGGAAGACCATAGCCTTCACTATACGAATCTTCGTTCTTAAAGTTACGTCTCTACTCTTGAAAACGTTATCAAGGTTGGCCATTGCCTTCCTCCCAAGGAGCAAGCGTCTCTTAATTTCATGGCTGCAATCGCCATCAGCAGTTATTTTGGAGCCCAAGTAGATGAAACTAGGAACAACCTCCATTGTTTCACCATTTATATGCCAGGAGGTGATAGGTTTAGTTGCCATGATCTTTGTTTTCTTGACATTCAACCTTAGTCCAGCTTTTGCACAACTACTAACACATAAATTACTACTTTGCCTCTATTGTGAAATTGTAGGATATCTAGTGAACCAATGTTTCTTTCTGATCAAATTTGTAGTTATTGCTCTGTTGTTATTTCGTGCGAACTGTTTTTCTTGTAAAATTATTACATGGCCACTTTCTGCAAGTTTTGAATAATGTGGCCAATTGTTGTTGCACAAAACACTCTGAAATTCTACTGTTATTATTCAGTCGGCAATGGCAGCACGCGGTGAGACGACAGCGGAATATGTGTGCGGTGAAACGCATTAACTTACAACGTTCGCCACTCGCAGTGCAGCGGTGCATTTCTCCCATCAGAGCACGGAGCCTCTAGGCATTTCGGTCTGACTATTGTTTTTTGTGTTGTATTTTGTGGTTTTGGATAAATACCTCTTGTTGTAAATATTCCTAGCTCTTTCCATCTTGTGTATCCTTTCTTCTAAAGCGATTTTCCGTTTTTTTAATCATTTCTCCCAATTTCTGTTATTAGAAATTCTGGAGCATTTTTTATATTTGTCATAAATTCGTTTTTTCTATAAAAATTTACTTAGCTTATGATAGAGAGGCCCCAAGCATACATAGATTTCAAATAATAATTAACTTCATAATACTAGTGTGTAGTAGTAGTAAAATTGATTAAAATATAAATCATCCGTCCTCCAGTGAGGATGATCATAAAGGTCCGGAATATATAACTTACAGTATATAATTATAATATGAAATCATATCTTTTCTGGAAAATTCATCGTAAGGAGAAGATTAAGATTTCAAGTATAAATGAGAATGTATAATTTGCAGAGAATCTCTTATATAATCTTTATTAAGATTTTCTCTATGTCGTAAGAAAGACTTTTTAAATTTTGAAGGATAGTGGCTGTGATCTTCGGCAGGGTACCTCTGGATCCAAACAGGAGGCCACTGACAACCCACTGAGCAACAGGAATATTATACTTGGCTGATAGATATGACAGACGTGGCGTAAATATTGCTTTTTTTCACATAATTATTCTGAGGTTGCTGCAGGTCCATCTCGAAACGAATGGTACGATCTAATTCCAACGCTTTATTATCTTTCTTATTCATGGCTGTGATGTCCGTGAGTCATCGGTAGAGACGCAGTGAACTTCTTCGTGCACCTCCCATCCACGCTGCCTTAGGCCTTGAGCAATTGATGTGCTTACTTGATGGTGACGATTGTTACGCAGTAATTTGGTGCTCGTGCAGAACCCCAGAACATGTCCAAGCGTTTCGGTCTCGTTGCAACCGTTTTGGTGGCAACGGGTTAAGCTGAAAGTTCTGCGGGGAACCGATCTTATCGCAGTCAAGTTACACGACGGTTTTATAGCATTTATGTATTCGGATGAAGATAAAGATGACTTGCGAGACATCCAGGAATTTGCTTTCGGGTCATCAGCGTACAAAACCACTCCTCTCCCTTTATGGGGTAATTGACACCATAACTGAAAATATCGATCTCTCATTATCTTTCGCAGCTTTCTTACATTGGTTTTAGAGGGAAGACTTTCTTTACTGATGTCCAGTTTATGGAGCACCATGTTCAGCACATCGGAAAATGTTCGTACATAATGCAGCTGTACGTCTTTAGTTGGGAGTAAGCGACTGCAGATATTATAGTATATAATATTGGTCCAATTATAGTACCCCCATTCGGCGCAGAGTAGTTTCATACCTCTGAATATTTTTGGACTATATAGCATGGAGTTTGGTGTGTCATTGGGGTACATCATTATTTCTTCAACTGAATTTCTTATGATTTTGTCTAGACCTTCAAGAAAAGTGCTCGTTAACTGAGTTATAGGTGCGCACTGTACTGGGTATATCAATCCAGGACAAATAAGTTCATTGATAATTTTAACTTTCTGTCCCGGTTTTAAAAGTTTGGTTTTAACTAAATAGTTTAAATCAGAATTTAGGATATTAATTATTTTAGATCTGTCAAGAGATATTTCAATGTTGAAATCAATACCTAGATACTTGATTCGTTCATTATTTGACGTTGCTGATGGTATTACTTATCCTTGAAGAGTGGTGATTTTTTTCGGAACCAGTTTACCTTTCTTTAGGATAATAGATTTACTTTGTTGTGGGTTGATATTTAGACCTATTTCTGTGAAGCTATTTATAGCTAAATTAAGTAAAATTGTTGCATCATCTTCGGTTCTGCTGTTTATTGCTATATCATCAGCGAATGCGAAAGCAGATAATGGTGGGATTTTTTTGATAAAACGTATCAGTACTTATCGGCGACGTCATGGTCGGTAAGATAAAGTAATATTATGTTATTAATTGCCGAATTGAAAATGAATGGTAAAGTAAGCGAACCTTGTGTTATTCTACATTTAATTTCTATAGGTTTGAATTTCTTAAAATCTGTTTTTACTTTAATACTGTACTGCAAAAGGAAAGCTATAATAAGTTTACGTAAATTGTCTGGAATGACAGACTGCTGAAGTGACCGTCTGATGTGCTGATGTCCAATAGAATAAAACGCTTTCGATATGCTGATGAAAATGACGCAGCAATCCTCTCGATAGCGCTTTGCATCTTAAACGCAACCATTGACAAGAGAGGCGTTATTAGTGGTTTTTGACGGGTTCTGTTACCATCACCACCACCCGCCTTTGGGAAAGGCTTCCACCTCATGGAATATGTTGACAAAGGGTGCATGTTTAACTTCATATGACCTCACGTCAAAAGTAGGACGGTCGGCTAAGAGTGCACCCTTAACCTCATATGATGTTACACTGGCTACTTGCTCAGGTTTAACCGCACAGACTCCGGGTTCGACTCTAGGCTTAAGGGCGTTATCCTCACAGACCCAAGTTCGATGCCAAAAAGTGCAAGCTGAACACAACTGCCAACGTGATTATGGAAAAGAGTGCTAGCTTTACCGAACAGGCACGGATTTGACGCCAGGACCTTACAAGGGCGTTACAGTCTCAAGTTTGAGATTCGATCCCAGGCATAACCTAACTACAGTAGACAAGATGAAACATGGTCCATGGTAAATATAGGTGGCTTTGATGCTGGTTGGTGCCCATGGTTCCTCTACGTGGGCAGCAAACAAGCATGGCCCTACGTTAAAAACTGGTGCGTTTAATTGGAACACCTGGCTTTAGTGCTACAATAAATTAAAATTCACCGACCGAATTGGGACTCAAACCTGGAGCTTACTTGGACACAAAGATGAAGTGCTATTGTTTAATTGAAAACACCTAACGTTTGAGCTGCGTGAAATTAAAAATCCCCTCCCAGACTAGGATTCGAAACTGGAGCTCGCTTGGACTCAAAATTGAAGTGCTATTCAAATATCTAACTTCGGAAGTTCAAACATCTAACTCTGAGCAAAGAAAAAATCACCGTCTCGGGGTTTCGAACCTGGAGCTCACCTGGACTCAGAACAATAGAGCTTAAGTGTATAAGAAGAAAAAGTCCTTAACCCGCCATGAAATCAATGGTGAGATATCCTTTCCCGAAGACTAAGTGTGAACGGTTAGTTCAAAGTACTGAGTGAGAATGCAGCTGAAGCGAGGTCGCGATAGTATGTGCATTTCAGCAAAAGAATTAAGTACTTCTGTTACTATTACTACTAATATTGAGTTTATGGACCCAATGCTAGTCGAATCCCTCAAAATTCGCCTGTGAGCTAAAGTCTAGGCTTAACAGAAGAAACATTATGGGAAAATACGGAAGTATGCGTTTCCAACTGATCTACCAAGCGAACAGAAATGCATACACCAAACAGCTTTGTCTAAATATTTGCAGTGTTGATTTTATAGATTAAATTTTATTTTGTTTTGTCATAAAGGAGGTGTGTAGTCAATTCCATCTGTCCTTCGTTCGTTCCTTCCTTCATTCCTTCCTTTATTCATCACTCTGTTCCTCCTTTCTCCTTTCCTCTTTCTTTCCTTTCTCTTTTCTTTTCTCCCTTCCTTCCTCCTTCGTTCCTTCTTTTCCTTTTCTTCCTTCTTTCCTTCCTTTCTTCATTACTCTCTTGTTCCTTCCTTCTTTCTCCTTTCTCCTTTCCTCCTTTCTTCATTTTCCTTTTCCTTTCTTCTTTACTCCTTCCTTCTTCCATAACTTCCTCTCACGTCCTCTCATTCCTTCATCCTTTTGTTCCTTTCTTCCTTCTTTCTTTCCTTCGTCTTCCCTTTCCTACTTCCATTCGTTCGTTCCTTCCTTTCTTTCTTTCTTTCTTTCTTTCTTTTTTCCTTCATCACTCTCTATTTCCCCCTTTCCTCCCTCCTTCCTCTTTCTATTTCCTTCTTTCTTTCAATGCTCTTTCCTTCTTCCCTTCCTTCTTTCCTTTCATTTTTCCTCATTCTTTCCTTCTTTCCTTTCTTTCTTTCTTTCTTTCTTTCTTTCTTCCTTTTCCTTCTTTACTTCCTTACTCCTTCCTTATTCCTTTATTTCTTCCACCTCCCCTCATTCCTTTATTATTTCCTTCTTTTCTTCCTTCTTTCCTTCCTTTCTTCATTCTTTCTTCATTCTTTCTTCATTTCCTCCTTCTTTACTTTCTTACTTCGCAGTCTCCCTTCCTTTCTTTCTTCCTTCTTCACTTCCTCCTTATTTCCTTCCTTCCTTCTTTCCTTGCTCCTTCCTCATAGCCTATTTCATTCTTTCCTAGCCTGCCAGCTCACTTCTGGAGTATTCATTGCTGAGCTGCTCAGCAACTCGAGTATAATTTCCTTGAAGTCCATAAATGGCAGAAAGCCGTTTCATCTTGAACAATACTACTCATTTATCTAAGTTGTTGTTCTAGTTTTTAAAAACTAGTTGCGTGTGCCTAGTGCACCCTTTGATAAGTACATCTCCATGAGGCTAAGAATCAGGTCAAACTATGCAGATAATGAGGCACCGTAATGGTCAGTAATTAATGGCTACATGGTATACAACCACAAGTGAACGTCGTTCTACTTGTAGTGCTTTTCTCAGGTTAAAACTAGAACATCTGCGTTTATAAACATTAGAATATATATATATATATATATATATATATATATATATATATATATATATATATATATATATATATATATATATATATATATATATATATATATTCAAAGAAGTTCAACGCACATTGCATTACATCATTTTCACCAAAGCAGCTTTGAGACTGACAATCAGATCGGTGGTACTGTAGTATGAGTAAAGAGGTGTATAGTATTGTTACTATTACGATATTTCAAAATGTGATGCCTTTAATAATGCTATGATGACTTTTCTGCCTGCTCGGTGCAACACTGAGATCCATTGTAAACAGCCAACGTGTAGCAGAATTACAAACATATCGAGCCAAGTAACGAGTGCTCAAATTATATTGAACAGTACAATAGTTACCATCATTGGTATCAATAATTCGTACTCAACGAGCGAGTGGTTACGTGCTTTCGGTCACGTAGTTGTCAGGTTGCATTCGGAAGACGCTGGGTTCGAAAACCCCTGAAGCTGATTTTCCGTGGTTTCCCATTTTCACACCATGCAAATTTTGGGGTAGTACTTTAATTAAGGCTACGTTCACTACGGCCCTTTCCTACCCCGTGGTTGCCATAAGACCTATCTGTGTCGGTGAGACGTAAAACTAATTGTAAAAGAGGAGAACGAAGTTCATACTCATTTCCAATCCATTTCATACTAAGAAGTTTTCTATGCACCGACTTTCTGCAATATTATTTCTCATAATTATAAAGTACACTGTTACTGAATAGGTTTAGTACTTCGTCGTAGTACCCGGAGGGAAAAATGCTGATAAAACTGACAGGAGAACTGCCCATCACAGGAAATGATGGAAACCATGATTTCGATGCACCGATCGATTGCTGTCACATGATCTTTTGCGTGCGCATCTCCCGCATTCTCTGTCCCGATTACGTCGTTGTGGCATTACATGTGAGTAAGTGAGCGAGTGGAGCAGACGTGTTTAGTGACCAGTTGAATGCTAGTTGCTTTACGTCGCACCGACACAGATAGGTCTTATGGCGACGATGGGACAGGAAAGGCCTAGGAGTGGGAAGGAAGCGGCCGTGGCCTTAATTAAGGTACTGCCTGGTGTGAAAATGGGAAACCACGGAAAACCGTTTTCAGGGCTGCCGACAGTGGGGTTCGAACCTACTATCTCCCGAATACTGGATACTAGCCGCACTTAAGCGACTACAGCTATCGAGTTCGGTCCAGTTGAATGCAACAGCAAATGGTGCTCACGAGAAAGCAGCGCGTGTTCATTGTCGAATGTTTTGCGTGGAAAACAAGTGCAGAACTAATTGCGAAAGAGTTTCAGACTGGAAGTGTTTTGGCAAAACTTCCAGCAAAGTCTGCAATGCAAAACTTAGTGGCAAAATGGCGTGAAACGGATTCTGTAGCGAATAAACACCCTGACCATCCGAAAAGAATTCTTACACCAGATAACACTGCTCGAGTGATGGAAAGCCTAGAAATCTAAACGCCGTTTATCTGTGCAAGTGGGACCAAGAGATCGTCGTGTCGAAACATTATCATCTGCATCTGTATCCTTACTGTTGCGCATGCGTTGTTTAAAGCGACCAGACAAACCTTCGCACGTTCAGCATGCGGGAGACGTACACGCACAGACATGTTACAGCAACCGATTGGTGCTTAAAAATTACGGTTTCCAGCATTTGCTGTGATAGCAGTTCTCCCCTTAATTAACAAGGATCATTTCCGCATCTGTCTGATAAATATTTTCCGGGCCAGTTTTATTTTGCCCTTCCAGTATTCTGTTACAAATGCCACATAAGACAATCAGTATTTTTTTCTTTTTACAAGTTGATTTACTACGTGTCGGCACAGATAGGTCTTATGGCGATGATGAGACAGGAAAGGGCTGAAAGTTGAAATGAAACGGCCGTGGCCTTAATTAAGATATACAGCCCCAGCATTTGCTAAGTGTGAAAATGGAAACCATGGAAAACCATCTTCAGGGCTGCCG
The DNA here is from genome assembly GCF_040414725.1 of Anabrus simplex. NCBI lineage: Eukaryota > Metazoa > Arthropoda > Insecta > Orthoptera > Tettigoniidae > Anabrus > Anabrus simplex. The sequence goes on along the minus strand of NC_090265.1, from coordinate 807,706,933 downwards.
GTATTTTCCGAAATGACAAGTAAAGCCTGATACAACTGATCATAGAAGACAAGATAGAAGGGACATGAGGACGTGGGTGGTGATGTTTATTTTTGAAGTTTAACCCACCCAAAGGCCTGCAGATTACGAGGTGTCGTGTGGTCAGCACGACGAATCCTCTCGGCCGTTATTCTTGGCTTTCTAGACCGGGGCCGCCGCTATCTCACCGTCAGATAGCTCCTCAATTCTAATAACGGAGGCTGAGTGGACCTCGAGCCAGCCCTCAGGTCCAGGTAAAAATCCTTGACCTGGCCGGGAATCGAACCCAGGGCCGCCGGGTGAGAGGCAGGCACGCTACCTCTACACCACGGGGCCGGAGATTGACAATACAGCAACTCTGAAACGATAAACACAAAATAGGAAAAACAATACTCCATGTTCTCTATATGAAGATGTGCTTTGTTCACTGAGAACGACGTGAGTTCAATTCACCGTCAGAAGGGGAGGAATTTCGAAACCAGATTTTTAATTCTGCACATGGCTGTAAGTTTCACCCAGCCTACTCCAAAAATGAGTACCAGGGCGGCCAAGTGTGTAGCGAAACACTGTACACCACTAAGTGCCGAGGTTATGTAAAGTGGAAGCCTTTACCTTCCACTCCTCCAAGGGCCTTCTTGGCCTGTACGGAGATGACATTGCCTTGTTTTCCTTTTTGAGTGTATCCCGGAATCTTAGCATACTGAAGAAAAAATTTGTGGAACAAGTTAATAAATAAATAAATAAATCTCAATCTTCTTCTTCTTCTTCTACTACCGCTTTTCCCAGATCAGTGCGGTCGCGGGTGCGAACTGTGTCACATAAGTGGATTCAGCCTTGTTTTACGGCCGTGTGCCCTTCCTGACGTCGACCCTATATGGATGTATCTAAGTTGGTAGTGCAGTGTGTTATCTGAATATGAAGAGGAAAGTGCCAGAAGAATTAATCACACGCGATTAAATTCTCCAACTCGGCCGCGAATCGAACCCGGCGCCCACTGAAGCGAAGGCCTCAACGCTGATAATGCAGTCATGGAGTCGGACTAATAAATAAATCTCAATGAATGAATGAATGAATGAATGAATGAATGAATGAATGAATGAATGAATGAATGAATGAATGAAAATCCTCAGTCTGTTTCTAGTTTCAATCGGAGCAGGAACGGAATGAATGAAGCCCCCATCTAGCGGTGAGGATAGGAACTGTACCGGCTCTCGAAGCCTGTCGCACTCCTCTGGGGCAATGATTACTGACTGACAGATGAAATGGTATTGGAGAGTGTCGCTGGAATGAATGGCGACAGGGAAAATCGGGGTATCCGGAGAAAAATTTGACCCGCCTCCGCTTTGTTCGGCACAAATCTCACATGGTGTGACCGCGATTTCAACCACGGAACCCAGTGGGGAGAGGCCGGAGCGCTGCCGTCTGAGCTACAGAGGCTTACAAGTAAATCCCAATAAAATTCTGAAAAAAAAAAAAAAAAAAAAAAAAAAAAACAGAATTTTTAATAAGCTCGTATTCCTCCATTGCCACAAGAATCCTTGCGGCATTTTTTAGAACTATACAAAATCTACAACGAAATCTCAGTGGACTTGAAAGTTCCGGAAACTCATCATATGAGAGAACAGGAAGTCCTGTGTACGTATCTCCGAACCTCAGGCTGGACTTTCTAATCGTCTTGTTTGTGGTATTTCTAACACACCTGCGGCATATTTACCAAAGTAGAATCGCTGACTGTAATGAAATCTCTGCTCCAGATTATTGATTATCTTCTACAAGGACTGTTACAGGCCATCGGAGTGGCTGCGGAGAATGAGGCCTATGATAGAAGTAGGCCACCTCTGACAAACAAGTAACGTTACTACTTGTCGAAGCTTTTATTATTCCGTCGACTTGCTGCCCATCAACGTCATCCGGAGCATGAGGTGTGAATTTTCTCACACTTGAGTGAATGGTAACCGGTCATAAAGGTATAGCAGAACTACAATCATTCAGAATTTGAAACTGTTCTAATAATCGCTAATAACAGTTTCGTCTACCATGTACCCTACTCCTTCAGTTCAGTTGTCCCGAGGATGCTGAATAAAAACTTTATACTACTACTACTACTACTACTACTACTACTACTAATAATAATAATAATAATAATAATAATAATAATAATCCGCCTCTGTGGTGTAGTGGTTAATGTGATTAGCTGCTACCATCGGAGGTCCGGTTAGATTCCCGGCTCTGGCAGGAAATTTGAGCGTTGTAGGAGGGCTGGATCGGGGTCCACTCAGCCTCGGGAGGTCAACTGAGTAGTATGGGTTCTATTCCCACCTCGGCCCTCCTCGAAGTGGTTTTCCGTGTAGAGGGGAGTTTGATTTCCACCCCAGCCATCTTCAAAGTGGATTTCCAAAGGGAATTTACCAAGAATGGGCTCTTTCCTTTCTGAGTTATTCCACGGTCCGTGGATCATAGCATTCGACGTCAGCAGATTGATGATGACTGGAGGAATTTACCATTTGTCAACATCAGTGATGATATTAAAACCTACCATGATGTAGATTAATTTTGGGCTAAGTTGAAGGAGGTAAAAAACACGTTTGATGAATGTGAGTTTCCCGTTCATCCAGAATTTTCACTCTCTATTTTGTGACTCCCTCCCTCGAAACCTGATTGTGAAAGGATATTCAGCAAAATTAATCTCATTAAAGTCAAAAACAGGAATAGGCTAATTATTTCTACGATGAATGGATGTTTGCTGGGCAGCCAGTGTGTACGATTCAGTGGTACGTGTAAAGATTTCAAACCGTCAGGGAACATGCTCAGAAGGATGACTAAAGCACAGCAAGCTCATGTACTGGTACATCAGAATCTTCTGGTGTGAATGTGCCTAGACATTCCATAGAAGAAGATGACCATAATGACGATTTCCAATTATGATGTAAGACACTCAGTGACTTTATATCTCACGTTGACTACTTCTTTAAAAATTACCGAAAATATTAGCACATATTAGCACTATGATATATTTATTTTCCATACAAACCTGTTTAAATGTGGAGTTGCGGCAGTGGGACGCCTAGCTATGGTGTTATAGGTAATCCGCGGAACGTACAGTTTTTCCTGCGGCCCGAACCAGAGGTACTCGACTTCTGGAAATTTCATATTATTAACCAAGAATTGAACCAGTCAGCTTCTTTAAAAGCAAGCTGCTGCGTAAGTGAGCTATTGTCTGTAAAGAGACTTAAAAAGTGAATATTTTAATGGTTATTTCAAGTCGTGCGATCCTCTCTTGAAAAAATACGATATTTTGGAGTTATTGTACGATCCTGACTATCTCAGTGATTGGCAACGCTGCACTCCATAGAAACAAACATTCAGATATTTTAATTCTAGAATTCTTTAATATAATTCCTCTCACGTGTTGTGATAAGAATCTTCTAATCCGATTGCGTGCTCAACTTTCATTTTGAAATGCCAAGTTAAAAAGAAGATACAGTAACGGGACCTGGATGAATGATACTGTCCTCATAATGTAAACTAGGTTAATTGCGTAAACTTCTTTTCTTTATGATTCCTATATAGTTCTAAATTTATTTCAAAAGCTATAATTTATCGTATTTTAATACTGTGGAATATGGTAATGGATCTCAAGTGTCAAGCGCTACCAGCTGAGTACAATTAAAACAACTAACAGGAACTACTGTTTCTAATCAATTCAGTATCATCTAAATTAAAGACCAAGCTCGCTTAGGTGCGGCCAGTATACAGTTTTCGGGAGATAGTGTTTTCGAATCCCACTGCCGGCAGCCCTGAAGATGATAGTCCGTGGTTTCCCATTTTCACACCAGGAAAATGCTCTGGTTGTGCCTTAATTAAGGCCACGGACGCTTCCTTACCACTCTTAGCCCTTTCCTGTATCATCGTCGCCGTATAACCTATCTGTGTCGGTGCGACGTAAACAACTTCTAAAAAGAAATTGACTGCCCAATTAAAGATGAAATCTTCAGATATACAGGGGAAGAATTTATCAACAAAGTTAAAGGAATATAGTTCTCAAGAAGAGGAATTTCTTTCTTTACTATTCTCTTGAAGACGAGATCTTTAAATACTCGAAGAGGAGATGTTTTCTTTTAGAGTTGTGAGCTTGCATTCGGGAGATAGTGGATTCGAACCCCACTGTCGGCAGCCCTGATGATGGTTTTCTGTGGTTTCCCATTTTCACACGAGGCAAATGCTGGAGCTGTACCTTAATTAAGGCAACGGCCGCTTCCATTATACTCCTCGCCCTTTCCTATCCCATTGTTGCGATAAGACCTATCTGTGTTCGTGCTACATAAAGAAAACTGAAGAAAACTAAAGTCCGGCTAATTACAAGTTTTCTAGCTGCTGATATTTATTAACGAAAATCCACAGCCTGTTTTCTGTCATCCGATCGGGTCAGGTACGGAGTAAATGAAGCCGGCCCATCTAGCGGCGAGGATAGGAATTGTGCCGGCGCCGAAGCCTGTCGCACTCCCCTGGAGTAATGATTATTGACTGACAGATGAAATTATTATTGGGAGGGTTGCTGGAATGAAAAATGAAAGGGAAAACTGGAGTACCGCCTCCGCTTTGTTCAGCACAAATCTCACATGGAGTGACCGGGGTACGAACCTATCAGCAAATCGGCATGAGATATTTCTCTTGGGTCATCTATAAGGTTCTTCGTCACTTGCCTAGATTTGAGGCGGGTTTCAGTAATTTAAACTATTTTCTACGATGAGAGGACTCCAGTTAAAAGAAATGAATATTTTATTTATCATTGGCAATGGAGTCATTGAAACATGTGACATTTTACCACCTTTAAACTACGAACTCAATCTTTTCCGTTTAAAAATATAATAACAATAATAACGATGATGAGAGATGCTGGCTTTGGAAACATTAATTCAATTGCCTGAGGGGCATCCTAACTAGAAACAACCGTCTTAATTTAAAAGTGAAATAAAGAAAGTCTTGGAGATCCCTAAGATCGGTTTCCATGTGAGACTGCTTGTACCACCATAATAAATTTAATTTCGTGTGGCTATTTCTAGCCGAGTGCAGCCCCTGTAAGGCAGACCCTCCGATGAGGGTGGGCGGCATCTGCCATGTGTAGGTAACTGCGTGTTATTGTGGTGGAGGATAGTGTTATGTGTGGTGTGTGAGTTGCAGGGATGTTGGGGACAGCACAAACACCCAGCCCCCGGGCCATTGGAATTAACCAATGAAGGTTAAAATCCCCGACCCGGCCGGGAATCGAACTTGGGACCCTCTGAACCGAAGGCCAGTAAGCTGACCATTCAGCCAACGAGTCGGACACCACCATAATGATTCGTGATGATCCAGCCCCCGTGTTACGGGGGCTGGTCTGTTGGTATAATTAAGGCAGTCCAATCGGTATGTGCCACATAGTGGTTGTACGGCATGGACCCTTAACTGAATAGATGTGACCCGTGACTCTGTCATGGACCGACATCTAACTTTGTGATTTACGTTAAAGTCATTGTGGGTGATGACCGCAAGAAAAATGATGCTATGATGGCAGACGGCCGTAATCTAAGACACTGAGGTTGATGACCACATTACCATCCAAACTTCTAAACTGATGGCTGAACACAATTAAGTTACAGTAGTTGATGATCAAGGTTTCCACATTAATAACAAATCGAAAAATATTACAACAAAAACTAACGCTCAAGACACTTGTGGCAGTAAAGTCATTTGCCATCGGACATGTACCCTTAATCGTTACGTTAATAAGTTGAGATTTCCCAGCAAATAAAACTAAGGTTTCCAGAATATATTTTCAAATTAGTCACTTGGTTTTAAGGTAATTCCCAAAATACGATTACACTGAATTTAATAAATTAATAAATGAAATAATCTCATAATCCTAATTCACAACGGATTTTATCTGTACCGGACGAATGGTTCCTTTAAACTCCCTAACTTGTTTAATTACATTTTTCTTATCACTCGGACCTGTTTATCAGAAACATACCTTTAACGAAAATATTGATCTAATATTGTTTTTGCTCAACGTTTTCTTCATCGCAGCTAAGAAGTGGAATACATTGTCATAACCGGCAGTACCATTTATTTATTTGATGACGTCGCTCAACAAGTTTACATTATAACATTAATAATAATTAAGAAACTAATTTGGATAATCCTAATCTTACATCCTATAATCTGTATAAATTTACACACAACGTAAAATAAAACAACCCAAGTCAAATCAGTTATAACGCTTACGATTGTCCCTTGGGCCAATTCCGGCACCTCCTTCGATATGATTTCAGGTCGATAAGACTCAAGTGTAGTAATGCATCTCATTCAACTCTAGCGTGGATGGACTGCTGTATCGATGTGCTCCACAAGCCTGACCTCATTCACAAGAACCTACATTTGTGCCTTGGAAACAAAAACAAAACAAAAAAACAAAACAACTCAAACATCCATTACGAGCTCTATGGATTTACATTCAAATAAAATAATCGCAAAACTTTGTACAACCATCAACAACACCAAACAACGTCTCTACCGATTCTCAAATGTTGACATGCCTGAAAATGGTTATTTCCAACATGACGTACCATCTTGCCATTTCCGTCGCTTCGATAATGAATTCAAGTCTCTACTAAAACGACTCTCATCTAAAATGATGAAATCTAATTCCAAACATTTACTACAAATGACAACTCTCAGTTACAGTTTCTTTCTAACAATAAACTGGTTCGACCGCCCAATAGCTGGCTTGATAACGGGAACACGGCCCTTTCTTCCTACCACATAGAAAAAGCACGCATGTAATCTTAACCTGCATCAAATGAAAACCTCGCCTCGCTGATAATTCTTGACCAACACAGAATATGCGAAGAGATTTAATTTAAAACGTTACTTGAAATTTTCTTATCCATCACGGTCCTACGGTTTCGCGTGGAATCGTAAGTAATGAGCGACCCTATTCCCATATCATTAAATTACACATAATGAATCCTCGGGTTCCCTACAATGAAAATCTATGTATAAAGTCTCTTGAACACTACAGGATTTCAACAACCTTTCAACTATCTGATCCACATTTCTTCCCATCTTTGCAAGACTTATACCACTTGCTATCACAAAATTCTTTACACGACAATAATATGGAATATCTCTCTTGGTAGATCCACTATGTTGTTACATAAAATACTCTGTGACAAACTAACCACCTCTCTTCGCATGTATCAGATTGATAACACAATATTTCCAACGGAAACTCACAATTTGTCTTACAAAAATTTTTACCGTTATTTTCCTCTCATCAATTCTACACAGATTTTAACAGACTTTTGAAATAACACCCCCATTTTCACAAATCAGACCGGTCTCGCCTCGCAACTTCCCTTGACAAAATTTACAGCGTCGAACACACGACGGTGTGCCTTCCACAACAGCTGACACTCCATCATTATCGCGCACTCGCTCTAAATGGTAAACCACACATTACACTTACAGGAATTTCATCTTTACACTGCACATAATTTTATGATAAATTAATGTCTTAACTTAGGCAAACAACAAATATATAGAAAATAAACGTACGGAAATGATACTTTGCTCTAGACATTATTTCCCATCAAATCTACCACTATACAACATTTCACACTGTAGTATCGCGACTTTCCGATTATCCAAGAAACATAAAAAAAGACCTTTTGTCGTATTCCTCTGACATTTTACCTAATAAAAGGGTGTCTAAAATGCGTCACACACACACAAATAAAATGGTAACATCATGAAATAAATAAAATGCATTTCATGACAATGTAGTCTACATACCTGTAGTCGTACGTGGTTTCACATCTTAACAGGCCCACCAGTTTCTCTCATATTTTTATCTAGCCATCTCGACAGATAGTGGCATTAAAACATATTTTTCCCGTCTTTATCTTTGGTATCATTCACCTGAAAATAATGACATGAACAAAAACTGCCCTTCACAATTTCTCTTCCTCGCGAACCGAACACGTTCGTCAAATCACCGATCCGCACACGCAATAAAGTCAAACAATAATATAAGCTAATATAACTACAGGACATCGGCATCATAATGATCTTCTGTTGTCCTGATGTGAATTTAAATGACAGTTCCACATGGGAATACCGTTAATTTGACTGATAATCTCTCTCCAGTTGGATATGGCGTTAGATAGCCACCTTTGCCAACCTGCCTTCCCTTCTGGAGACTTAAGTCTACACAACTGATTTTTAATGCCAGTCTGAGTGACGTGCGGTCACTTCAAATTCACTGAACACAATGCGGGATTGCGAAATGGCGCATCGTACTTATATAACATTTACTCCCACTCCCATGCCATCTGCATTTACCGCCAAAAATTTACAGACACTTTTTCCACCCCATAGAAATGTACTTATGGCTGATCACGACATAACACACAATTGCTTAGTTTAGTAGCGGTGTTGATGACAAGCATTCAAGGGTTTCTTTAACCAAATGAGTTGTTAAATTACCTAATAAGCTAATCAATATATTTTGGTCGATGTAACAGAGTTTAAATGAACAGGCGCGTCTTTCGACAATTTTCCTTCTGGAGCTATTTAACGGTCTAAGGTCTTTACCATTAACAACCAAATTGTTTTACTTGCGATTTCCTGGCGTTCCATACGGCAGTTTCGTCGCCAATTCTTCTTAAAATGTACTTTGATTAGAAAGAATAGTTCCGCCAAGCTACTGTGTATCCCTGCACACTCCACACGTGTGGGTCACGTAATTTCTCTAGCGTGAGAATGAGAACCACCACCTGTTCTCCACGTGCCATCTCTGGTCAGAGATAAAAATGCACCAAGAACTCATGACTTGTAATGTATATGGGACCACAATGGTTTGAATTTAGGACTCTGGTTCCTTATGACTCAAAGGTCATGGGTTCAGTACATTACGACTATGAATGCTACTACGTATTTTATTCATGTAACACTTTTGTGTGGAAAGTCTTTGCTCACTTAACTTCTTTAAACTGCTTTGCTTCGCTTTATGGTACTGGTTGGGGTGAGTTGTTTTCTTGTGCCCATAACTCATTAATTAATATAATTATTGGTCCAGAGATCATGCTATTTTTCTTTCAACAACAATCATTTTTGTGTTATTTACGATATAATTTTCACCCGTTTGAACTGCCCGCGCTAGTCATGATGGACAAAGATATTGAGAATTCGCAGACATAGCACTCCCTTTTCGTCGGTGCTAGCCCTAGCCCTCAGGAAGGAAACAAAAGACAGCACGATGAAGCGGAATGCCACAGAAGATAGCCGTGTCTACAGCGAAATGGTCGCCGTAGTTACATGTCTATTTTTCTTTAGTAATAATGGTATTTATTAATTTACCGCTAATTTTACTGTTTATTTGTGTGAAAGGAATTATTATATTGCATTTAGGACAAAAATTACAATGTTATTTCATGGATACGAATCATTCACGTAACCCATACGATTTTTAAAACTCTTCCTCACTGCGGTCACCTTGTTCAGAAATTAATGACTATGTCACTGCTTTGGATTACTTTTTCTGGGGCATGAATAAGGCTTGAACTGAATTATGTGTGCTGAAATGCTCTACTGTAAGCAGAATAAAGCAAGTATAAGGTCACTGTTGATGTGCCTGGTGAGATCTTCTCAGAGAGGCTAGTGACTGCAGAGTGACCTGCCCACCATTCACGTTCTACAGTTAAGATATAAAATACACATTGGTCCATATAAAGGATATCTAAACCAACCCATAGGCCACTCCCCAGAGGACAACTCTCTTGTAGTAATGTAGTGAACATGCTTGCGTTTGGATAAGGGTATACCAGGGGCCGCCCGCTGTCTCCTCAACGTCATATGTCACTGGTGATACCACAGTCACAGAATACCAACAACTCGCATCCGTAGTACAAACTGCACCTCAGCACGATACGATCTGCGTCACGATATTATGAAACAGGTCAGCAAGCTTGCAGTTCTACGTGATCGTTTATCTGATTATGCTTAACAACGTGGCATACTGTGAATTTCCAATTACAAAAACCTGAAATTGGACTGTTTCCAGTATTCGAACTACGGTTCCCTTGTTGAGAAGTCAGTGACTACGTTACGAAACTATCACGCCTGTGTTATAAATCGAGCATATATTTAGCCAATTGTATTTATTTACTTAATCTGAACCAGGTTATTTTATGTTTGCCAAATGACACAGAATAAAACACAGCACAAATTTTTGATGAGATGATAAAGCAGATTAATCTTAAAAAAGTAATACAGGTTACAATTAACCATGTTAAATAACATGAACTCCCGATAAATGGTGTCGAAGAATCGAGACGGAATATTTGATTAGTGATACGACTATCTCATCTTGAAGATTTCTCGACAGTTGATATTTTTATCGCCATGTCATGAAATATTTTGAAATTGTTTCCCTGGCGCCAAGAAGTCCAGTCACAGTATTTTGCTAAGGTTATAAGATTCAAGGAAGAAAGGACTGGTTGGACTGTATTATTTTTCTCATTATCCACGTCAGTCGGCTGAGAGGCTGAAGATTCAAAGGATACCGCTGGATCAAAATGTTCTGCTTCGTTCCTTCGTCTATCAATCGCTATATTATCAGTCTTGCGAGTGCTGACTCCATCGGTGATGCAGTGGACTTCTTCCTACAGTTCTAGATGTTCTTGATCCGTTTACCATCCAGGGTTGGTTTTTCCCTCGGACTCAGCGAGGGATCCCATTTCTACCGCCTCAAGGGCAGTTTCCTGCAGCGTGAGACTTTGCGTCGGGGGATACAACTTGGGAGGAGGACCAGTACTTCGCCCAGGCGGCCCCACCTGCTATGCTCAACAGAGGCATTATGGGGGAGGGGGGCGAGGAGATTAGAAGGGACGGACAAGGAAGAGAGAAGGAAGCGGCCGTGGACTTAAGTTAGGTACTATCCTGGCATTTGCGTGGAGGAAAAATGGGAAACCACAGAAAACCACGTCAAGGGTAGCTGAGGTGGGAATCGAACCCCGTTCTACTCAGTTGACCTCCCGAGGCTGAGTGGACCCCGTTCCAGCTCTCGTACCACTTTTCAGAAATTTCATGGCAGAACAGGGAATCGAACCTGGGCCTCCGGGGGTGGCAGCTAATCACACTAACCACTACACCACAGTGGCGGATTACACTAAGTTGCTGTTGGAAAATTTGTTTATGTTGCAAAGAGTCATTCCTTTAAAACTTGTATTATGTATGCCTTTCTTGTACAGCAGTCGAGTGGAATAGTGGCCAAGTGCACGAACCTTATTTACCGTAATCTTAGTTTAAGATTCTTCCTAAACTTTGTTTAAATGAAACTGTGGAGCATCATTTTTGATTATTATTTAAATCCCTGATTATTGTCGGTTAAAGTTAAACAGTCAAGTTCGAGCGGTCACCAAACATAAACAGCGATTAGCAGTGATGGTAAAATGGCTTCCAGATTTGGAGATGGTTTTGAAGATGAACTGTTATATCTGGAATATCTGTAACAGACTGGAAATGGGCGCGAATATATTATGGTGAAGAGAGGTGATCCTTTTGAAGAACTTAGTGACAGAAAATAGGCCTATTTAGAAACTGTTTGCTTATCTAAGAGAAGCAGTTTCATTTCTTTCAGAAACAATGCAAAATAACCTACAATTTCCAGCGCAGAAGAATCATCCTGTTTCTGCTATCAACAGACTGCTCACTGCATTGGGGTATTGCGCTACTGATTCCTTTAACATATATTGTAGGTGATACTATTAATATGCACAGAACAGCAGCAGGAGCTCTGATTATACACGACGTGAGAAATATTAGAGCTTCTGCAGTTCTGCCACAATATTGGTTTCAAAATCCGAAAAATTAGACGAATATTTTCTCTTTTTTTCTTCCATGTTTCTATTAAGTACTCTCAGCAAAGAATACATGTATATTCCTCCTTCTAACAAAAGAAACACGAAATCACCGAAGCGCGTTCACTATTAATCGCTAGCAAGTTAAACATCACGCTAGTGTTTAATTCAACTGCCAACTAAACATTGCTGAAGAATGGTGCTCCACGCTTCCTTGTACCTAGGCCTCAAATTTAAACCTTGTTTACGTACACACTGGTTAGCCGAATCTTAAACAAGGTTAGTGCACTTGGCCATAAGCCCACCTGGTGGTCATGATTGCTTTTTCTTTACGTCTTACCGACACAGACAGGTCTTATGGCGACGATGGGATAGGAAAGGCTTAGGAGTGGGAAGGAAGCGGCCGAGGCCTTAATTAAGGTACATTCCCAGCATTTGCCTGGTGTGAAAGTGGGGAAACTCGGAAAACCATCTTCAGGGATGCTAACAGTGGGGTTCGAACCCACTATCTTCCGAATGCAAGCTCGCAGCTGCGCAACCCCAACAGCACGGCCAACTCGCTCGGTGGTCATGATTGTTAAAGCGTCAAGTCTCTACGGCCTGATACCGTAATTAGCTGGTTCGAGTCCCGTTGGTGGATTCCTCACTGCTAACCAACAGTACTTTGCTAACGTGGTGGAGGTATACAACTGATGGACACTGGATTTCATGCCATAAGCCTGGATTTGATTCCAAACTACTCCTCAGAATTCATATGGAGTGAGGGCACACGCACAGAAAAATAGACGCGCTGGTCGCCCATGGTGTCACAGCCTCCGGAGAGGCCTGGTGCAGGTCTTTCTGAAGTAGACGAGCTACAGGCGACCTGCATATCTACGAGGATGGGGCCTTACCTAAGATGATTGTAATGTTGAAAACTTCACAAAAACCCAGCCCCCAAGCCGGTAGAATTAACCAGTTAAGGTTAAAATCCCCAACCAGGCCGAGAATCGAAACTGGAGCCCCTTGGACCTCCTCTGTTCATCACAAATAATTCTTCGGTGAGATCAACAAAAGCAGCGGTAGAACGGAGGAAATAAAAAAGGCATAAAATAGTAAACAAGTCCGTTATTCGTATCGTTTATTTGAAGGGAGGATACAAGTCCATTTGGATTTCCAACTTTTTCCAATACCGGCTCGTCAATATGTCTGGTGATATAATCTCAGCCAGAGGTCGCCCAACAGAGATCTCGTTTCTCTGCCACCTGATAAAGTAGAACCACAGACATATAGTAAATAGACAGGCGGCGCTCTATCTCGAAGCAAAAAATTCCTGCGTCACAAAGTCTACATTCTCACTATTAAAACAACAGTTTCTTTCATGTTCTCATTCGCCTTCGAGCTTTTTCTTTACTAATAGATGTGAACTTGTCATGATGAGACTTCACAAGCAATGACGAAAAGCCAGCATGCCGCATCACAGTCTTAGATAAAGTTAGGATAAGGCTAGACCAACGAAGTAGAATCTAATATTTATTCAGAACAAAATTAAGATGTATCTAGCCCGCCAGGCGTTACAACACACAATACGTATAACTGTAGTAGATTCTAGTAGTTTTGAATCACATGAAACCAAGCTACAACTTCTTAATACGAGGACAAGTCAATAAGTATCTGCATCTTTTATAAGGAAAGATTTCAAACGAGACTGTATACACGCTTAAAGCAGGGCGGCCGTGCGCGACGTAAGTTCGGCTAAGGCAGCTGCCGTAGCGCAGAGTACAAACACCTTGCGTTCGGTCTGGGTTTATAAGAGAGACCGTGTAGTCGCTAAAAATAGAATTAGCGCGTGATATTGTATGTCGCTCGGTTTTAATATTGTATCAGAATTAATTTTAATTACCAGTAAAGTATAATTCACCTCTAATGTACATACAAACCCTGTTGATACTCACAACAAGCATCGTGTCTATAGATTCCGTTGTGCCTGAGAAAAGTACAACCGCGATAAACTTTCTTTATAGAATATACACTGACACAGAATGCGCGTTGCTGGGAAAATCAGCGTCAAACATCTTACACCTCGTCCCGTCCTACGGCGTTTCGTAATATTTGTTATCTTTATTTATTTATTTAGTTAATTAATTATTAGATACAGCCTATGGAGGGCCATTTTACACTAATAATAATAATAATTTTAAATACGTATAAAAGATAACAAAGGTATAAACAACAATATTGAGTAACAACAATAAATTAACAATTTTAACAGTAACAATGTAACAACAATGACAGCGGTAACTGGCAAGTGTCGGTTACTGAAATTAGGAAGAAGAAAGGTCGAGGGTTGGAGGGACGGAAGAAAGTGAAAACCTGGGGAGGACTTAGAGGAATCTTCTAATTTTTTGTTTGAAGGATGCGAAAGGTGTGAATATGTCAATATCGGGTAGTGAGTTACCAAGAGTAGGGAGACGGTGGAAGATAGAGCGTTGTTGTAAAGTTAGGCGCGGATGGGATGCGCCGGTTGCGTGTAGAGCGGGGAGGAACGTGTATAGGGAAGTACGCCGGAAGAGTATTACATTTGGTGTAGCCACTGATTATTTTGTGAAGGTAACATAGATCAGAGAACTGTAAACGGCTTCTCAGGTCAAGTATACCCAGATAGTTCATAATGTCAGATTTAGTTTTGTTCTTACTCTTTAATACGCATTTGTCTGATGTATACTTTGCCACAAAGAAATGCATAGTTTTGACAGTTTAGCAAAGTGAGGAGCGATGTTAAGGCAATTTGTAGCAAATGCAATGATTGAAATTAATTCTGAAAGCATAGAAACCCCATCTTTACTAGACAAGTACAGATAAACCTTTGGGTGTTAAAAATTCCGCCAAAAATGTACTTCTACCTTTCGGTCGTACTTATACTCGGAGACTTACACAATCTCATCAGATCACTTTTAGTTTCAGGAAATGTACAGTCACCGAAAAAAGTGAGCGTACGATATTTTGTGTTCCTCTCATTAAACATTTTATCACATTTAATTTTAATCTTTATCAAATAATAATAATAATAATAATAATAATAATAATAATAATAATAATAATAATAATAATAATAACCTACAACCTATTTTCCAACCTATGACCGGGTCAGGGATGGAATGAATGTAGCTCCCATCTTGCGGCGAGGATAGGAATTGTGCCGGCTGCCGAGGCCTGTCGCACGCCTCTGGGGCAATGATTAATGACTGATAGATGAAATTAAATGATAGTGAAGAGTGTTTCTGGAATTAAATATGACAGGGAAAACCGAAGTACCAGAAGAAAAACCTGTCCCGCCTCCGCTTTGTCCAGCACAAACCTCATATGGAGTGACCGGGATTTGAACCACGGAACCCAGCGGTGAGAGGCTGACGCGCTGTCGCCTGAGCCATGGAGGCAATAATAATAATAATAATAATAATAATAATAATAATAATAATAATAATAATAATAATAATAATAATAATAATAATAATGTTGCTTTTGGCTTTAGGTCCTACTAATTACTTTTACGGTTTTCGGAGACCCCGAGGTGCCGGAATGTACTCTCACAGATGTTCCTTTACGTGCCAGTAAACCAACCGACACGAGGCCGACGTATATATACGTTCAATTAGCACCGGACTGAGCCAGGTTCGAACCTGCCAAATTTGGGTCAGAGGCAAGCTCCTCAACAATCTGAGCCACTCATCCCGGCTATCACAATATAATTCACCTCTCATATGGATATAAAACCTGTGGATATCCGTAACAAACATTATCTATAGGTTTTGAGAAAAATATACCCTCGAGGAACTAATACATACCATGCAGTCATTCATGCTTTGAGTGACTGTACCGTAACCATTAAAAAAAACAATTATCAGAAATTTCAATACAGGGAGTGTGATCATGTCGGGGTGGTAATAATAATAATTTCGTGTGGGTATTTCTAGCCGAGTGCAGTCCTTGTAAGTCAGACCCTCCGATGAGGGTGGGCGGCATCTACCAGGTGTAGGTTAACTGCGTGTTACTGAAGTGGAGGATAGTGTTATGTGTGGTATGAGAGTTGCAGGGATGTTGGGGACAGCACAAATACCCAGCCCCCGGGCCATTGGAATTAACCAATGAAGGTTAAAATCCCCGACCCCGCCGGGAATCGAACCCGGGACCCTCTGAGCCGAAGGCCAGTTCGCTGACCATACAGCCAACGAGTCGGACTGTCGGGGTGGTGAAGATAGTATATTTGGTACAAAGTATATTATTTGTACAGGAATGCCATTTTACGATTACTCAACAAAATTCATATAGTATGAACATATAAAGTCCGCCTCTGTGGTGTAGTGGTTAGCGTGATTAGCTGCCACCCCCGGAGGCCCGGGTTCGATTCCCGGCTCTGCCACGAAATTTGAAAAGTGGTACGAGGGCTGGAACGGGGTCCACTCAGCCTCGGGAGGTCAACTGAGTAGAGGTGGGTTCGATTCCCACCTCAGCCATCCTGGAAGTGGTTTTCCGTGGTTTCCCACGGCCGCTTCCTTCCCTCTTCCTTGCCTATCCCTTCCAATCTTCCCATCCCTCCACAAGGCCCATGTTTCGCATAGCAGGTGAGGTACTGGTCATACTCCCCAGTTGTATCCCCCGACCAAGAGTCTGAAGCTCCAGGACACTGCCCTTGAGGCGGTAGAGGTGGGATCCCTCGCAAAGTCCGAGGGAAAAACCGAACCTGGAGGGTAAACAGATGATGATGATGATGATGATGAACATATAAAACTCTCTGCTCTTTTGTCGGGCTTCCTGATACCCTGATGCCCTTCCTGGCACCAGCCTCACTTGAGGAGGTAATGAAGATGGCAATGATTGGGTAAGGAGGTTGAAGGGTCAGTTCTGCAGCAGTCTAATACATATTTTCTGACCAAGTTTTATTTTGAAAGAAACACATTCCCCGAGTCAAGGAATTAACTGAATGCGGTTAAAATTCCAGACCAGTCCGGGAATAGAAACCGGGGTTGTTAGGAGTCGAGGTTTGTGACGCTGAGAAGTCGACCAAGGAGCAGGGTCGTTTGTCATCTACTTGTCCGTCCTGAATGTAGTAAATGTAACAACAACAACAACAATTCGTCAGTTAAGGACACACAGTGACATGCGCTTCTATGAACAAACAAATTGCCTATTGGTAAATAATTATTATATTACGACCTTTTCCTTTTAAAAAATAAGTCAATTTGGCAGAACTCCCGAGTTGACGGGTCATTCACTCTGGGCGACTTTATTTTTTTGGCAATGTATGGTTAGGTAGTAATCATAAAGAAGAGAGTTGTCATTTGCATAACAGTGGACTGCTCCAGATGACCGTTTAGTGTTGGTAAATAACTATATTTGTCTGAAAGCCAGACACAAAAGCTCCTTATCAAAAAATGCTTTTGTCTTGAACTACTTAATAATGAATGGACTGGTAACCTGTGTTCCTTGTCTGAGGTCGTGGCGGGAATAAGCACCATGTACGGATGATGTCACACACTTGCTTGTAGGAGGAGTTCATTCAGTACTGACCATACGTCCAGCTGATCTACTTATTTACTAATATACGAAGAACTTTTTCAAAGACGACTCTCGTTGCAGAGCAGGGAAGTTTACTGGTGTTGCTGCTTCATCTAGCATTTGCTATTATTTATATTTTATTTAATCGGTTTATCATCCAGGGTTCGTCCCCTCTCCCTCTACCGCCTCAAGGGCAGGGTTCTGCAAAGGGGGATAAAACTGGGAAGAAGGACCAGTACTTTGCCCAGGTGGCCTCACCTGTTATGTTGAACAACAGCCTTGGGATGGATGGGAGGATTAAATTAATAATAATAATAATAATAATAATAATGACCGCCTCTGTGGGCTAGTAGTTACTGTGATTAGATGCCGCCCCCGGAGGCCCGGCTCGGCCACGAAATTTGAAAAGCGGTACTAGGGCTGGAACGGGGGTCCACTCAACCTCGGGAGGTCAACTGAGTAGAGTGGGATTCGACTCCCAGCTCAGCCATCCTAAAAGTGGTTTTCCGTGGTTTCCTACTTCTCCTTCAGGTAAATGCCGTGATGCTACCTAACATGAGGCCACGGCCTCTTCCTTTCCTCTTCCTTGTCTATAACTTCCCCACCTTCCCATCCACTCAAGGCCCCTTTTCAGCATAGCAGATCCGAGCTCGATAGCTGCAGTCGCTTAAGTGCCGCCAGTATCCAGTATTCGGGAGATAGTGGTTTTGAACCCCCTGTCGGCAGCCTTGAAGATAGTTTTCCGTGGTTTCCCATTTTCACACTAAGCAAATGCTGGGGCTGTACCTTCATTAAGGCCACGTACGCTTCCTTCCTTTCCTGTCCCATCGACGCCATAAGACCTATCTGTGTCGGTTCGACGTAAAGCAACTTGCAGCATAGCAGGTAAGGCCACTAGGTGAGGTACTAGTCCTCCTTCCCAGTTGAATGCCCAACCAAATGTCACACGCTCCAAAACACTGCCCTTGAGGCAGTAGAGGTGGGATCCTTCGCTCAGTCCGTGGGAAAAACCAACCCTTGAGGGTAAACAGATTAACAAAGAAAGAAAAGAAATAATGATATTTGCTTTACGTCCCAGTAACTACTTTCAAGGTTTTCGGAGACACCGAGGTGCCGGAATTTTGTCCCGCAAGAGTTCCTTCACTTACCAGTAAATCTACCGGGACGGGACTGACGTATTTGAGCACCTTCAATTACCACCGGACTGAGCTAGGATCGAACCTGCCAAGCTGAGGTCAGAAGTCCAGCGCCTCAACCGTCTGAGCCACTCAGCGATGGGAAGATTGGAAGAGACAAACAAGGAAGAGGGAAGGATACGCCCGTGGCTTTAATTTTGGTACCATCCCGGCAACTGCGTTGAGAAGTAGGAAACCACGGAAAACAACTTCTAGGATGACTGAGGAGGGAAACGAACCTCCATCTACTCAGTTGACCTTCCGAAGCTAAGTGGACCTGTTCCAGTTCTTGTTCAGTCCAGGGTTCCAGAGCTCATACCACTTTTCAAATTTAATGGCAGAGCTGGGAATCGAACCTGGGCCTGCAGGTTTGACAGCTCACCACTACACAACATAGCCACATTTGTTGCTTTTTAATAATAATGCTTTTCTTTAACTTATTTCTGGGGTCGCTGGAGTCACAAAGGCTCATTTTTGTTCTGGCCGGATGCCCTTCCTGAAGCCAAGTGTTACTTTAGATGAAAATCTGGATTCAGGACCGACCGGGATTCGAACCTGGCAAGCCAACAGCTACGCCATTGAGCTAATCACGCCACGACTTGTTGTTAATCTTCTACCACCCTTTCCCCTCACCTGTGGGTTCGCGGCTGCAAACTGTTTCGCTCATGTGGATTTCACCTTGCTTTACGGCCGGATACCCTTCCTGACACCAGTGTATGTAGAGGGATATACTCACTACTGGTTGGTAGTGTGGTGTATTGTATAAATACAATTTTATTTTCTCTTTTTAGAACTTGCTTTTCGTCGCACCGATGCATATAGGTCTTAATAATAATAATGTTATTTGTTTTACGTCCCACTAACTACATTTTAAGGTCTTCGGAGACGCCGAGGTGCCGGAATTTAGTCCCGCAGGAGTTCTTTTACGTGCCAGTAAATCTACCGACACGGGGCTGTCGTATTTGAGCACCTTCAAATACCACCGGACTGAACCAGGATCGAACCTGCCAAGTTGGGGTTAGAAGGCCAGCGCCTTAACCGTCTGAGCCACTCAGCCCGGCATTTAGGTCTTACAACGACGATAGTATAGGAAAAATGCTAGGAGCGGGAAGGAAGCGGCCATGGCTTTAATTAAGGTACATCCCTAGAATATGCCTGGAGTTAAAATGGTGAAACACGGAAAACCATCTTCAGGGCTTCCGCCAGTGGGGTTCGAACCCACTATCTCCCGAATACGAGCTCACAGCTGCCCCTAAACCCACAGCCAACTAGCTCGGCGTTTTCAGTTTCAAGAGTCAGTGTGATTGGCTTATTTACTTATGTACATTGCTGTATGCTCCTATTTCAATAACATTATCCACTGAACTAGAAGGATGTTACTTCATAAATAGTTGAAAAATGTGAAATGTGGACTTACGTACTGTAAATCTGGCACGCTATTCCTCAATGAAATAAAAGGAGGATGATCATATCGAAGTCAACTAGCTCTTGGTTTCTGTGAAATACGACGAAAATTTTATAATAATTTTGAGGATGCGTGTCTCTTTCTTTACCCAAACTTTGTCCTTAAAATGATGTAAATAAATTTTACCCAGAGTTTATACAGGTGTTCAACAGCTCTCAAACTATGTTGGTTGTTTCATTGAGTTATGCTGGGGACATTCCTACGGAAGAAGCTCTCTTAACGGGTAACCCACTTCCACTGACGCAAACTGGACAAGATTCTTTCACCTGATCCACAGAACAGATGAGTTCCGGTGCTCACGCCTTTCGGAACAGGAATGTGACCGCTAGACAACAAATTAACCTCCCCTTATCCGGGAGGGACCAGTATAGAGTCGTCTAATAAATAATAAGGTAACGACCCTTTACCGAGATCAGGACGACAACAATCGTCTGGTACAGTGTCTGTGCATGTTTATAGAGGGAGAGGTAACAGTTTAGCTGGTAAATATACTCTAGACTCGCCTGGAAGCAGAACATAGACAGATACTGTAGATGTGGAACTTGAGCTGAGTAGCTCAGGCAGTGGAGCGCTTGTCTTCTGAGCTCAGTTTGGCGGCTTCGATCCCGCCTCTGTCCGGTGGTAATTGAAGGTACTGAAATACGCCAGCCTTGTACTGATAGATTTCCTGGCACGTAAAAGTACAAAGTACTCCTGCGGGACAAAGTTCCAGCACCTCCGCGTCTCCGAAAAAAACGCAAAAGACGTAAAAACCATATGAATAATAACACAGTAGAGGTTTCCACCTGTTCAATACTAAGATGTATTTACAATATTTTAAATTGCATGGCGATTCGCCAAGAGTCGTTTATGCTTTAATATGGCTGATGATGACCCCTAGGTCGAAACTAGTTCCATGTAATTTAAAATATTGTAAATACATCTTAGTATTGAATAGATGGAAACCTCTACTGTGTTATTATTCATATGTTGTTCTCAGTTCAATACGGACCAACAACATGAAATTCACAACCCTTGATGACGTAAAAACCAACATTATAATTTTTTAAAATATCGACCCAAACTCCTGCTATTATTTACAGCGCACAAGGTGTAGGCTAGATCAAATTTGCTACTTCCATTCACCTGTCCCAGTCTCATCATTGGCTTTGATAACATGAAAGTGACTGAGATATGAATGATTCCTTATGCTGCCAGTCCCTGTTATGAATGGTGGGGAAATATTGCCCATAGGTTCGGTTCATACGGGTATTCCTGTGGGATTGGCAGACTAAAATGTAATAGCAACTTCTGACTCAGTGAGGACAGCAAAGGGAAACTTCCTCGTTCCTCATTTCTCTAGTACTGTGAGCTTACAACCGTGAGATAGTGGGTTCGAACCCCACTGTCGGCAGTCCTGAAGATGTTTTTCCTCGGTTTCCCATTTCATTAAGGCCAGTACGCCTCTACAGTGATGCCTGGGTCACCTAACGGCTGATAGCGGAGCTGTTGAAGTCCAAACCAACCTGCGGGCTGAGTACTCAACAACACAACAACGTAACTGCTGCTCATCCCGCAGGGTTTCAGGTTGCAAGATGTGCGTGATAAGCGTGACGAACCCTCTGGGCGACTGTTCTTGGTTCTCTGGACCGGGGCTGCTATCACACCATCAGACACCTTCTCCAGTGTTCTCATGTAGGCAGAGTGGATTACGGACCAGCCTACTAGTACAGGTGTCCGACTCGTTGGCTGAACGGTCAGCGTACTGGCCTTCGGTTCAGAGAGTCCCGGGTTCGATTCCAGGCCGGGTCGGGGATTTTAACCTTAATTGGTTAATTCCAATGGCCCGGGGGCTGGGTGTATGTGTTGTCTTCATCATCATTGGATCCTCATTACGACGCGCCGGTCGCCTACAGGTGTCAAATAGAAAGACCTGCACCTGGCGAGCCGAACCCGTCCTGGGATATCCCGGCACTAAAAGCCATACGACATTTCATTACTAGGTACAGGTAAACATTCCTGACCTAGCTCGGAATCGAACTCGGGGCCTCCGCGTAAAAGACAGGTTCGCTATCTATGGACCACTGGGCCGCCAACATTGTTATGAGATCTGAAAATACTTAACTCGATCATTAATTTGCAATACAAAATTTTATCAACCAGGGTGAGAGACTAAAATGCACAACAGTGGTTTCATGACCGACAATTGCTTTCCTTCCGACAGTATTGAGTGACATATCACCTACGTCAGGGGTATTCAAATGTGGTATGCGTTCCGCTAGGGGTTTGCGGGGTAACTACTAACTACTCGCAGTGAACAGTTCAGAAAAGATTAACGCAAATAAATGAATGAATACTGGATTAAAGCTACTATATTTACTTAATGAAGCCGATCTGTCAGCCAAATTGCATTGGCCTTCATCAGGGCATGTTAAATTCTGCTTCCGACAGTGAGCAACGAAATTCAAAGAAACGTGGAAGCCATGACCGTACTATCCACGGCCTACCCCACTAATTGGATTCAAGGATCGTCGTGCTGTGATTCACCGCCCTCTGTCGACGGTTTCGTGAGTGCGACCCACTGTTCCATGGTGGTGTTATGCATTCATTTCTGCAGTACAAGTCTCCATGTATTTGATAACCTGAAGCCGTCTTCCCTGTCGATGTTATTTGGGCGCAGCTCTATCTCTATGGCTTCTCTTACCAGTCGAGTATAGAAGTCTTTTACAGGCGCGATGACCTTCGCCTGGTCAAAGAGGATTTCATGTTCTGTACTGTAGAAATGTTCTGCTATGGCAGACTGGCTTATGGCATTCTCCGTGGAGGTTGAAAGAGCGATATTCTCTACCGACCTAATGTGTTCTTTCACCCTAGTGCTGAGGAGCCTTTTCGTCATGCCAATATATGAGCAACCATAACCACATGGAACTTCATACACGCCCGATGTTTCAAGATGTGGTTTTTCTTTGAATGATCGAAACAGGGATTTGAGCTTCGGGTCTGTCGTGAAAACTGGAATTATATTGTGCTTCCTAAAAATGCGCCCTATTCTGTCACTTATACCTGCCACGTAAGAAAGGCAGCCTTCACCATGTCATGACCGTACTATCCACGGCCTACCCCACTAACTGGACTCAAGGATCATCGTGCTGTGATTCACCGCCCTCTGTCGACTGTTACGTGAGTGCGTCCCGCTGTTCCATGGTGGTGTTATGCATGTATTTCTGCAGGAAGGCAGCCTCCGATGACCATGCTGTGCGGATTTTGCGGCTTCGAGGGCAGAGGGCATATCTTGCCCATATTGTCGAAAGACACACGGGCGTAATTCCTGGTATTATGGTGTGGGGAGCCTTAGGATATGCGTTCAGGTCACCTCTAGTAGTACTTAGGCAGACTTTGACGGCACAGCGATACGTCACAGATATTCTGTGTCCCAGTGGCGGCTCGTGATGATAAAAATAGGTGGGGCACGTTCAATATATTAGGAACACTAGGAATCAAATCAATTAAATTAATCTTACCTTTTTATTTCTTGCATATAAAACTGTGATTGTAGGTTCTATTTTTTTCTTCGAACACTTGATTTATGCTAAGCTCTGGTCTTGGTCGGCCCATTTCTTTAGCTAATAATCTGTTTTCGTAATTAAGCGAATTTGTTTGTAAGTAGCTCACTTAATTCATTTTAAAAACACTTATGCTCGCACAGGAATACACTCAGATACATCACAATAATCTTCACACACTTTTCAGACTTATAATGAACATCGACACCGATGGACACGATTAATCTAACAGACGTACAAGGTCACCACAGCTTTGCTACAAACACTACTTTTGCGCGCGTTAATAATATATATGCCGACAAGAAAGTAGCTGGGTGCTACTATCTAGTAGGCTGTAGAAGAAGTAAGTTCAAAATACGAACTAGCGTTGAAGTGTCACGTCGTAGAAATACTGTGACCGGGTCAATGGAATTTGCCATAACCCCCTTCACCCCTCACAGCTCGCCGAATGAGGGGATGATGTTCAGGTATAAGAACGAGTCGGTCCCATCCAGGATTAGACCTTTACTATGTTGCCTAGTTTAGTCCAGGGCTGCTAGAACAAGAAAAACCATGGTGAATCATAGCCTCTTGAACTCACTGAAGATGGTCGTGACAGTAATCGTGCATAATGTTGTTCTGATTTTTATAATAGTTTTAATCGGTGGAGGGGCACGTGACCATGTGACCTAAAGGCAGAACCGCGCCTGCTGTGTCCGCACATCCTTCCCCTTGTGGCACAGCACCTTGGGACAGTGTTCCAACAAGATAAGGCACTTCCAAACACAGCACGTGTGTCTATGGACTGCCTACAGCATGTTGAGGTCCACCCGTGGCCAAGAAGATCCTCGGTCCTCTCCATCATTGAACACGTATGGGATGACATTGAAAGGGGACTCGGTCCTACTACCAACCTGCGGAATCTGGATGGACAGCTGCCACAACTGTGGGCGAATTAACCTCAGGAGAGGATCCAAAGGCTGACTGACACCATTCCAAACAGCATAAGGGCATGCATTGCAACCAACGGGAGTGCGACACCCTACTGAACTGGCGCCAATATTCGACCCGTAACTGCCAACGGCCATGTCTCTGCCATCCCCTATTGTAACCAGTTCAAAAAAGGCGCATGGTATTTCAGCATATGTAGTTTCATTTACTTTCAACTTATCCTTCTGGGTGCTTAACATTTTTTTGCGAGCCGGTGTATTTTGGGTGGACCTTAACTTTAGTTATTTGTAAGTTAAATTTCGTCCATATTCAAAAGCAGTGCAATATTAAAAATGTAATAATAATAATAATAATAAAATAATAATAATAATAATAATAATAATAATAATAATAATATAATAATAATAATAATAATAATAATAATAATAATAATAATAATAATAATAATAATAATAATAATAATGTATCCTGCTGCAGTCCTTGGAGTTGACGCCGTATAGGCGACCTGCGCATCTGTGAGGAACCGACCCTACCTAAGATGCTAATGTCAAATACGGCACTAACACCCAGGCCCAAATCCAGAGGAATTAACCAGTGGAAGGTAAAATCCGCAACCTGACCGTGAATCATCGAACCCAGGACCCTCTCGACCAAAGGTCAGCCAAAGGTTAATCATGGAGCCGGACATTCTAAATGCAATTGATGCGTTCACATTATTAGAATATTTAAAAATATGGTTCGAATTGTTTCGAAGCAATACTTTGCCTAATTTGTCCAAAAATCTAAAGCAATATACGATCATGCTGAATTAAAAGGGAAACTGTCCACGTCTGTGGTGCAGTGTTTAGTATTATTAGCTGTTCTCTCACAAAATTTGAAAAGTGTTACGAGGTCTGCAACAGGGTCCACTCGGCCTCGGAAAGTCAAATCAGTAGAGCGGGTTCGATTCCCTCCTCACCCATCCTCCAAGTGGTTCTCCTCGGTTTTCCATTTCTTCTCTCCAGGCAAATGCCGGGATGGTACCTAACTTAAGGCCACGGCCGTATCCTTCCCTCTTCCTTGCATATAACTTCCCATCTTCCCATCCCTGCAAGGCCCCTTTCAGCATAGCAGGTAAGGCCAATAGGTGAGGTACTGGTCCTCATTCCCAGTTATATCCCCACACAAATGTCACACGCTCCAAGACACAGCCCTTGAGGCGGTAAAGGTGGGATCCCTCACTCAGTCCGTGGGAAAAACCAACCCTTGACGGTAAACGGATTAAGAAAGAAAGAAAGGAAGGAGAATAAACATAGAGAATAACATAAGTAAAAGCAATTCTTACTCACGTGCTCATGGTAGGCTATATGATGAACTGCATGATGTGAGGTCGGACGGGCTGAGTGGCTCAGACACTATTGGCTTTACGTCGCACCGACACAGATAGGTCTTATGGCGACGATAGGATAGAAAAGGCCTAGGAGTTAGGAGGAAGCGGCCATGGCCTTCATTAAGGTACAGCCCCAGCATTTGCCTGGTGTGAAAATGGGAAACCACGGAAAGCCATCTTCCAGGGCTGCCGACAGTGAGGTTCGAACCCACTATCTCCCTGATGCAAGCTGACAGCCGCGCGCCCTTAACGGCACGGCCAACTCGCCCGGTGTGGCTCAGACGGTTGAGGCGCTGGCCTTCTGACCCCAACTTGGCAGGTTCGACCCTGGCTCAGTCCGATGGTATTTGAAGGTGCACAAATACTTCAGCCTCGTGTCGATATATTTATTGGCACGTAAAAGAACTCCTGCGGGACTAAATTCCGGCACCTCAGCGTCTCCGAAGGCCGTAAAAGTAATTAGTGGACGTAAAACCACTTACATCATCATTCTTCTTCTTCTTATTATTATTATTGAGGTCCGTGAGATTTCTGTACTGTAAGGCGAACTCGTCAATGATGGCATTTTGTTCACACATGAAGAAGTAGATTTTCTTTTTTTCCCCGATGTAATCACTGCCATAGTCATTCTGAAGTATATTCTGAAGTTTCATTGTTGAGAAACTTCGCTCTCCTGTGATAGTAGTCACAGGAAGTACTAACACAATTTTTAATAAATCCTTCATCTAGAATTCCATGATACATCTCAGTTCACAGGTCATACCCATGCAGTCTCGACTAAACATGACATTTGCAGAAAAGAAGTCGAGTTATATATTTCTTTCTGCTTTGTCTTACGGTGTGTATTTTCCCAGACTGGTGTTGATGTAAGATCACTTGTGTATCTTAGATCTACTAGGAAGGAGGTCTCTCTTGCTAACACATATACACGCCTCGAGAGAGTGCTTCTTGGAAGACCTAGTAAAAAAAATTCTTTCTTTCTCAATCCGTTTAACGTCGAGGGTTGGTTTTTCCCTCGGAGTTAGCGAGGGATCCCACCTCTACCGCCTTAAGAGCAGTGTCCTGGAGCGTGAGAATTTGTGTCGGGGGAACAGAACTGGGGAGCAGGACCAGTACCTCGCCCAAGCGGCCTCACCTTCTTGCTGAACAGGGGCCTTGTGGAGGGACGGGAAGATGGGAAGGGAACGATAAGGAAGAGGGGAGAAAGCGGCCGTGGCCTTTAGTTAGGTACCATCCCGGCATTTGCCTGGAAAAGAAGTAGGAACCACGGAAAACCACTTCGAGAATGACTGAGGAGGGAATCGAACCGCCTCTACTCAGCTGACGTGCTGAGGCTGAGTGGACCCCCTTCCAGCCCTCGTACTACTTTTTAAATTTCGTGGCAGAACCGGAAATCGAACCCGGGTCACCGGGGGGTGGCAGCATATCACACTAACCACTACGCCACAGAGGCGGACTAGGAAATAAACTGGCAAGTGATGTACACATTACGAGCTATAAACCCCCTATGAAGGATTTGTCACTTCCGTCACGACAATTCGACACATTTTTAATATGTCAAAAAGTAAATAGACCCCGAATTTTGAGCAGTACTATGTTAGGACTTAAACTAATTTGTTTTTTAGGTGGTGTTGTCTAGACCGCCGGTCCCGTGGTGTAGGGGTAGCGTGCCTGCCTCTCGTCTGGAGGCCCCGGGGTTCGATTCCCGACCAGGTCAGGGATTTTTCTCTCGACCTGAGGGCTGGTTTGAGGTCCAATCAGCCTACGTGATTAGAATTGAGGAGCTATCTGACGGTGATATGGCGGCCCCGGTCTCGAAACCCAGAATAACGGCCGAGAGGATGCGTTGTGCTGACCACACGACCCCTCGTAATCTGTAAGCCTTCGGGCTGAGCAGCGGTCGCTGGGCAGTCCAAGGCCCTTTCAAGGGCGTTAAGTGCCGTGGGGTTTGGTTTGGTTGGTTGCCTATACCGCTATTCTTAATGTAACGGGAGTAACATAAATTCTAGGGGTTCTGATGGATCGAGCCCCTAATTTTTATGCAAACCTCACAGCATAACCGTTGTGCAGATAAGACTATACTTGTTACTTGCTTCAGTAAGTTTATATTCTAACACGTTACTGCATAAACATCCGAACTCTAGATCTGTTTCATTACACTATAGGTAGCCTTAAAATTTTATATATTTGCCAGTTTTTTACCTGTCAGTGCAGTAGCTTTATGAAACAGAAATTTGCAAAATTATCGTATAAATGTATAAAATTTAAGATGTATAAATTGTAAGATTTCTATAGAAATGTGGTCACGCTGGTTCGTACAATTAAGTCATCATCATCAACATCATCATCATCATCATCATTTCCCATTATCCAGCTGTAGCCGGGTAGGGGCAAATATGGTTCCTCTCCACGTTTTTCGGTCTTCCCACCAGTCCTCCTCCAACACTATGTCCCAGTCCAGGTTCCTTTCTCTAATACTGCACTGGATTGTGTTCTTCCATCTCAATCGTTTTTGTCCGCGGCCTCTCCTTCCTTGCATTTGCATTTCCATCACCTGTTTTGGCATTCTTTCATCACTCATTCGCTTTGTGTGTCCAAACCATCTGAGTCGGCTCTTCTCTATTCTATCATTAATTTTTTCCACTCCGACTTCTTCCCGGATTTTCTCATTCTTTATTTTGTCTCTTCTACTCTTCTGTATCATACTTCCCAAGAACCTAATTTCTGCTGCCTGTATTCGACTCTCATCCTTCTTTGTCACTGTCCAAGTTTCTGCTCATTAAGTTGTTATGAGTACTTAATATATCTTGCACATAGTTCACTTTGCTTCCACTGGCACATCTCTGTCCCATAACATGTTATTTTACACTATGATAGGAACAGCTTCCAGCTTGAATCATCTTACTAATGTCAGCATCCAGTCGAGCATTCTCCATTAATTCACTCCTCAGGTATTTGAGCGCCTCCACTACTACGAGGGATCTGTCTGCAAGTCTTATCTGACCTTTCCTTTCTTTCTCCACTCTAGTCATAGCAAGAGTTTTACCCTTTTCTACACTTCAATCCACATTCTTCAATCTTCCCATTCACCATATCCAACTGTTCTTGAACATTCATGTCCTCTTCTCCCGAAATTACAATATCATCTGCAAATAACAACATGTGCATTTCTCTTCCTCCATATGTTGCTTTTGCTGTTCTCATGATGTCATCCATTACTATTGAAAACAGGATTGGCGATAGAAAACTTCCCTGTCTCAGGCCACTAGTGATTTTGAAGCAACTTGTCCTGCCAACATGTGTTTGCACGCAACTACAACATTCCTTGTACATTGGCACGATCATTTTTATTAATCCCTGTCCAATTCCTTTTTGCACCAGACTGTCCCAAACTTCAGTCCTGGGGACACTGTCATATGCCTTTTCAATGTCAATGAATGCCATCACCATATCATTCCCGTACTCCCATTGCTTTTCCATTAGTTGTCTCATAATGAAAATGGACTCTATAATTGACCTTTCACTTCTGAAACCAAACTGATTTTCCTGTATCTGATTTTAAACCCTCAACATTATCTTACTTTCCAGTATCCTCTCTATTATCTTAGCAACATGGGATATCAGAGTAATTCCGCTGTAGTTCTTCTATACTTTATTATCGCCTTTCTTGAAAATTGGAATGATTATTCCTTTTTTCGTACAGTTAAGTATTCCCGAATTATCTCTTGCCATATATGATTATGAGGGAATTTTCGATCTGCAGAATTTCATTGTTGTCTTGAAGAATAGACTTGAAAACCGTATTATGCCGTTCATTGCCAACATTTCATGTGTTTTTCTCTAGTTCAGACTTGGTCTCATTTTTGTTTTTTCATTGCCCTTCTCCTGCTACTGGCGTGTATTGTCCACAAGACGATTTAAATCACTAAATATTCATGAAACACAAATTTGTCAACATGTGAACCTGTCTGATAATTATCTCGTCACCTGTTACTTATAAAAATGTTCGGCTGCATGGCTAAATGGTTAACGTGCTGACCTTTGGTCCAGAGGGTCCTGGGTTTGATTCCAGGCCAGGTCGGGGATTTTAACCTTCATTGGTTAATTTCGATCGCTTTGAGACTCACTGTGTGTACTGTCTTCATCATTAGAATTCATCATAGGCAGGGCACCATCCTCATAGACACCAGGTCGCCTATACGGCGTTATCTCGAAAGACCTGCACATAGACCACACGCTATTATTACTTAACCTGTATACGGGGCGAATCGGCCGTGCGGTTAGGGTCGCAGAGCTGTGAGATCGCATCCGGGAGATAGGGGGTTCGAAACCACTTCGGCAGCCCTGAAGATGGTTTTCCGTGGTTTCCCATTTTCACGCCAGTCAAATGCTGGAGATGGACCTTAATTAAGGCCACGCCTGCTTCCTCCCAATTCCAAGGCCTTTCCTCTCCCATCATCCCCATAAGACCTATGTGTGTCGGTGCGACGTAAGACAAATAGCAATAAAATAACCTATACAATTGTAAATTTTATGAAACAGTACCTGTCATCGGTGAAATGGTTTATATTCCGAGCAAATCATTCCCCTTTCTCCTTTTACAACTACAGCTCTCCACCTATATTAGCGCCTTTTATTTATTATTATTATTATTATTATTATTATTATTATTATTATTATTATTATTATTATTATTATTATTATTATTATTATTATTTCCCAGGAATGTGTTATCATTTAACGATATACGGAACGGTTAAAGTTGTCAAAATCATCGTATTTAATGTTTTATATTTTATGAATCCCTGAAGTCTACCCTTTGAAATTAAGTATAATATATGATATTTTAACCATTAGAAATTGCCTTAAATTTAATCTTAACATACGCTAGCAAGAAGTAAATTGCCAACAATGCCAGTGGAAATGAGATGAATTACATTGCCACAACTGTTGGAAATATTTAAAAGCAAAACAGGAAAGAATTCCTTATGCCCTTTCCAAACACACACATCTTCCTCTGGCCTGTATGGAGGAAATGCAGCCCATTTTTAGAGATCTGTTCGGTCTCCAGCTGTTGGAAAAGCGTCATCATGGCAAAAGTCAAAACTCCAATGAATCGGTAAACAATGTTATATGGTCTCGCATTCTTGAAGGCATTTTTGTGGGCATAAAAACATTAGGATTTGGAGTTCTGGATGCAGTGACCAATTTTAATAAAGTTAACACTGCCGAATGTCATGTATCACAGGAGATAGGACTGAAAGTAGGAAGGAATTGTGTCAATGCCATGAAGGAGGTGGACTGAGAGAGACTACGACAAGTTGAAAGAATGGCCCAGAAAGTGTGCAAAATGCTAGGGAATCCAGTGACATGGCTAAATGAAACCTAGAAGACTTGAATGAATCACAGGAAGATCCATATTCCTCTTCGTATGGGACAGGAATGCACTGTGAGAAAATTTTTAATTGCAGTTTTCTCAGTTTCTTATTTTTAAAAGTATGTTCCTTTTTCTATGTGACTATTTATCATAGAAATGAGTAATTTTCACCATCAAACTGTCTTATATTTATTCAAATTTTAACGGAGGGATTTCTTTATTTAAGCAATACTCTGTTTATTTTAAGACAAAGTAATAAAAATTTGGTACTTCAAAAAAATTCTGACGCATCTGAAGTCCAATCAAATAACGGCTACGTTAGTATGCTCAGTTAACTGTGAAGAATATGTGGCTGAAATTTCAATATCACAACTTTATTAGATGCTGGGGAAAAGGAACACGGACTTAACAAATTTAAAATTGGCGAGAAAGGCGGTTCCGTATCCCGTTCAATATCTTGGGTTGAAAATAGCTGTTCATGCAAAAGATGGTCTCTTTTACAATAACAACATAGGTCCTGTATGTTGGAGAAATGATCGTCCGAAAAAAATAAGACGCATAGTATCCTAGCGTTGCTTGCGAACTCGAAATTAATTTTTAAACTCACAAATGAATTAATTTAAAACTCACATTAATGCGTTTCTGAATCTATAAAACAATGCATTGTTTTACGTCCCAATGCCTACTTTTACGGTTTTGGAGACTCCAAGGTGCTAGTATTTGGTCCCACAGGAGTTCTTTTACGTGCCAGTAAATCTACCGTCACGACGCTGACGTATTTGAGCACCTTCAAATACTACCGGACTGAGCCAGGATTGAACCTGCCATGTTGGGGTCAGAAGGCCAGCGTTCTACCATCTGAGCCACTCAATCCGCTCAAAATGATCGGTTACCTCAACTTTGAGCGCTTCCGGTAAGCCTTTTATGGTGATTTTGAACTTTTAAGAACTCTATTATCTTGAGTGCGTTTTCGATATATGATTTGTACGCCATTTCATGTTCATACGTAGTGACACTTATTTGCACTATATTTTCTCAAGTTCTTCACTATTAAGATTAGGGCTGTTTAGGGC